>NC_092875.1:127416355-127732355 GCF_028372415.1 Notamacropus eugenii | reverse complement strand
TCAGAACCATATTGTATAAGAGATCTTACCTAGGACTATATAGTTCCTGGCATCATGGGTGGACAAACTACCATGTATTTCTTATGTGTATGTTCTAATTTTGTATAGAGCGCATATGTACAGGCTGTTTATTCCTGATAAAATACAAGTTTCTTGAGGGCAGAGGTTGTTTCACTACTGTTTTCCTATCCTTGGTTTTGAAACCTTGGTTCAAGTTCTGACTCTGATACTTACTAGCTGAGTTATCGTGGCCAAGTCATTTAATGTCTTTGAGCTGGTTTTTTTTTTTTCCTTCTGCTTTGTATCACCTATCACCGTGTCTTAATAACTATTTGTTGATTGGCTGATTGAACCAAGGCTTGAACTCAGGCTTTCTGAGTCCACTACTCCATGCAATGTTGCAATGTTTTAATGCCACCTAATGGTTGAGTGATACTGGGGCAATTACTTGACTTCTCTCTCTCCGGTCTCACTCTCCTCAACTGTGAAATGAAAGGGTTGGATCACGTGATCTCTTTTTCTTTTTTGCATTATGTCTCTGTATTCTGTTACTGAGATACAATTCCATAATTCAGTTCTCTAAGAACTAAACAACTAAACCAACAGTTAGGTTTAACAAACTGGGTTAAGATCCCTAGCACAACTGAATCACTTTACTCTTCACAGTCAACTGCTATACTCTGTGATCCTTTAAACTTAATTTAACAAGGATTTCAAACTGACACCAAGTTATGATATGTCTTCTATCAGAATACTTATGAGGAAAAAAAAGAATCACATTACTTGATATTTATTCAAAAGGTCTTTGATAAAAATTGGAAGTGAATGTTCACAGGCAGATTTTAACGTATAACCCTATTGTTTTCAAAATTCTGTTTACATGGTAATTTTTATGATTGTGAGAATACTCATACGAAGCTTTATGCATTCATATATTTTGCATGGTATCTGATATGATTATTTATGATAATATCACTCTTGATCGAAAAACAACTGGAATTTTCCATTCCACAGGTAGCTATATAGTTGTCAGGAAGTAATTGCCCATCTTTCAGGAACAATTCTTTGCCTTCGTCAATTAACATGTTCAACTCAGAATCTGGATAAGACTTCGAAGCATCATATGCTTCCCATTTACTTTGATCTGATTTTCCATATCTACTGAAGTCCTTCTCTCCCCAAGGACAGAGCACTGTATTGCAGATTGGAGAGAATGCTGACATAGATTTGTATTTTCCGGGATTCTTCAAAGCACAAATCAGAGCTCCCTGGCCTTCTGCAGAATGGCCAAAAATAGTCATCTTCTGTGGGTCAGCTGGAAAATTAGTATTTGTCAACTAGGCAGCTCATCTATTATATGAGTACATTCCATGGTTGGTTTTCCAAGATTCTTTAGTGGCATTCATATGAAAGCCAGCACTAGTACCATAGTCTTGGCTTGTCATCTTCTCTTTAAATATTTGCAGCCATATGGACTGCTGTCTGGTGCAGTGACAAGGAGACTGTGTTCTGCTGCAGCTTGGTGATAACCAGCTTTTGTAATAAAATTTTGTTCTGTGCAAGTTAAACCTGATAGACAGTGAGGTATGGGACATTTCCCAGGTTCTGCCTTGGGTGGTAGGTAGACTTCAAAATTTCATGTTGCATTTTATTTCCACACCGTCATGTTCATACACATTCTAAGGTCCTTCTTGTTGCTAGAAATTTGTTTCAAGGCCATAGTTTCTTTGCTATTCAGTTGCTACTGTTTTTCTTCTTAAGAAAGTGTATGATTTTCAACTAGAGCAGATGATCTCTTCAGGTGCTATCAAACAGTGGTATTCTGACTCTAAATTTCTTCAGGTTTTAGTCACAACATTGTTATATTTCAGTTTTCACAACCAGTCATTAGAGGATATATTCATTTTTCTCAATTAACTCAGCAGAATGAAGGGAAAAGGTCAGAAGTTTTAAGATCTACGTGGCCTGGTCTTGTGATGGGTCTTTTTCATCATAAAGGAATGTTAATATATTTGAATGATGTGCCTCATTCCTCACCCCTTAGTCACTTAAAAGTGAACCAGAAAGGGGAAAGAGATTGATAGAGTTCCCCTCCAATGAGAGTTATCTGCTTTCCCATTCCTTTAGGAGTAGTGTCTCTGAGGAAGAACTTAATTCCAGAGGTAGATTCAGAAAGACAGGCAGAAGTTATCTATTTCATACAAGACTGCTTGATCTTACATGTTAAAGGCATCTGAAAAAGTCTGATTGAGATCCAAGAAAAACTGGGGGTGGTATAAAGAAATTCCCTAAAGAGAAAGAATAATCAGAACCAGGGTGTTTCCCACTATCCAACAGCACCCTCCTCTTGAGATCTGTTAATCTATGACCTGGGAGTCCAAGAAGACTGAGGCTCTGATTTCACTGAATAGCTGTTAGGAAAGTCCACTGAGAGTGAAAATTAATCAAAATGAGAAAGGAGTAGAGAACCATAAAAGCTTTGGATTGTTGCCACAGCTGTACACAAGCTTGTATCATACTTCTTGCCTCTGCAATCTGACAGTCCATTGACTTAAGAGGGTCAACAGAAAGGGAACCAGAGAAAGGAGATGCAACGGGGCTCCCACAATGCCTTGGGGACAAGAGAGCTTTCCTTATTAAGAAAGAGACTCTGAACTACATGTTCCAGAAGGCTGTGGCTAGAGTCTTCAGTACATGGAGTTTGAGGAGAGTCTCTGGGCAATCTTACAAGCAAATGCCAGTGAGATAAAGGAGATTTGACATTTGAGGAGGATTTAGAAGAGGATGAGAGTCAGTACACAAAGGCAGTGAGAAGTGAGAGCCTGGAAAAAGTAGCAGCTTTGTTTTGAGACCATGTAGAAGGTAGAAGGCATGGAGACCTGGGGTGGCAACTGAAGCAAGGAATAGTAGCAGTTGAATGGAGAGTGTGAAAGAGAATGTGTGTGTATCAGATACAGCATTCTATAACTCTAGAATCTGGTATGGACTCTGACAGTGACTAAAACCTATGGTCAGACAGTCATAAATCTAAAGCTCAAAGGGATCTTTGAGGCCCTAGTTCAAGCTCTTCATTTTACAAATTAGGAAACTGATGCTCAGGGAGGTTCAGTGACTTTGTCAAGGTCACATGAGTAGAAAGGTTGAATCTGAACTCAGTTCCTCCAACTCTAGAGCCAGTGCTTTTTCCATCAACAAGCTACTACCTCCAGTACTGTGAACGCCCAAAGTAAGCTGTGATTTCTAACTCTGCCAAGCTAAAAATGAAGGAAAGCTGATGGGGAAGACCAGCTTCCAGTACTAATGAGTTAAGCGGACTGTACCTTTTCTCCCTGCTTACTGGAAAAGCATGAGATCTTCCTTCTATAGTGGGAGTATGTATTCTGGGAAAGTTTGCTGCTTGGTTTAATTTCTTGTTATTACCTTACAACCCTATTTCATGAAATACTTTTTATCTTTTGAATTCATGTGTCATCTGGTTTGATCTGTTAAAGAGAAACACCCAATGGGGGTTCATGAGGTATAGACTTCAATAAACAATGTCCCAAACATTAATGCCTTAAATTTGGTCATAGCTTTCAGGAGGATGAAGAAAAGTCACAGGTATTGATTTATTGGCAGGACACTTAATCTGAGATTTTCTGTCTAATCTGTTGTTCAGAGCCCACCCTCTATCAGACATGCCATTAACGTGACCTATGAATGTTGGAGAAATGATAATGTTCAGAATCAGTCATAGTGAATAGCATTAGTATGAGGCAGAACAGAGTGAAGCAGAGCATGAGATTGGATATCACAGAACCTAGGGTGAAGGTTCAGCTCTGCTACCTACTAGTTATTGGACCCTGACTAAGCCACTCTGCTTTTCTGAGTCTCAGTTTCTCCGTCTGTCAAAGGAACAAGTTTTATTAGATGATCTCTAAGGTCCCTTTTGACATCTAACCAGCTAAGATTGCTTACTATATTTTACTCTAGAAGAAGCTATCAATAGTAGTCCAGTGAGTTATATTTCATATATAAAAATGTTTCTCCTGCCCAGCACAGGGTATACATTTTGTGCTGTGTCTCCAGTAGTGGTGATGAACTTGTGCTGATTCATCCACACTTTCCTAGCACCCCCTGCAACTAATGGAATTCATTTGCAAAATGACTGTTAAGGTTAAAGATCAGATTAAGATCTGTGATCAAAGAAAGAAGAAAGCAAAATTGCCCATTAGGATTTAACTTGGTCTTGATCATATAACACCAGTTCTTTAGACAACTGAACAGTTAAACTTGGAGCGTAAACTTTTTTCCCTAAAGTTCTAAATGCATCATCACATCCATGATTAGCATACTATCTCCCACACAAAAGTCACTCAATTCATATTTCATTATTATTAGAGTAGTAAAAACAATAATACACCATGCTTTAAACTTATTTAGTGTCTCTTGAAAAACCTTAAGTGATTAGTTACATTAAATTCCTTCTTTCTTAGGGCATCCCTGTATAACACATGCTTCAGAAAAAGCAAGGCCAGGCATGCTAACTGGCTTTTTTTAAGCTAATGCTCCAGACGAAAAGCAGAACTAAAAAGTTTCTAGAAAAAACATGTATTCGAGGCCATCAGAGTAAAAAGGATGAGGCTGTGGGGCTGATAAAGGATGGAAGGTTCACTGCAACTAAGTGTTTGGCTAATAGCTGCACCAGGATACTCGGGACAAAGGTAATGAAGAAGGTACTGGAATTGGCATCTTTTTCTCTTCTATAGTCCTATGTACACCTCAACATACAACTAGAAGGATCCAATCAAGAAGGCAAACAGTATGGCATTTTATCCTTTGCCAGCACTTGAGAGGCCTCATTTGGATCTCTTTAATATCTTTTAAGACCAGCAAATTTACTCAATAACTTAAAGTCTTGACTGAGGAGAAGATATGTAATATAGAGAACTGGCCTTGGAGTCAGGAAGATCTGGGTTCAAGTTCTGATTCTGACACTTCCTAGCTGTGTGACCACAGGGCCAGCCACTTAACCTCTCAAGTCCCAGGAACTCTATAAGATTCTAAATTACAGACTATGGAGCTGTGGAGGGAATTTTTCACACTAGAAGTTTCTTACAAAAATGAAAATGAAACTAGGAAGGAGAGAGAAAGGGAAAAGAAGAGGGAGAGCAAGACACAGAAGGAGAGGGAGATGAGGAGGGAAAGAGAAAGTGGGAGTAGAGGGAGAAAGAGAGCGAAAGAGGAAGAGACAGCGAGATTTCATTTCTACCTCTCCATGTCCAGAGCTTAGCACAGCATCTGGCATCTAGTAGGAACTTAATAAATGTTTGTCGATTAAGTGATTACAGACTGGGAAACTACAGTCCAAAGGTAAGGCATTTGCCCAAAGTCATGAGCTAACTACTGTCAGAGAAGAGACTAGAATCCAGATCTCTTAAGTCCATCACCCCATGTGAATACCCTACACAATGGGATTTTGGCATCCAAAGAACAGGCAAATTTTAAAGGGTCTGTTCAGCTAGACTGTATCCTGCCACCTAACCACTGAATCATCTGTCAGTTTACATCACAACCATCAGGAAGCATTTAACAATCACTTTCCAAGAGCCAAGTTCAATCTTCAGAAAAATGTCTTCCCAGAAAAAAAGTCAGAGTTTGGATATTATTTTTAATAAATGAGAACTCCTGTAATCAGTAAACTCCTTGACTGCAGGAACAGTTTTTCTCTTTTTATCTGCACTAACTAGCACAGTGCCAGAAATATAGTAGGTTCTTAAAAAATGCTTGTTGAAGTTTTTTCATATGTAAAATGAGGGAGTTCAACGAGATGAAGACCTTTCCATCTCTACATCAAATTTCCCATGAAGTCATTTAACCAGATAGTCTCAATGTCCTCTTCTGTAGGATGATCATATAGCATTTACACCGCATATGATTATTGTTACCTCAAAAGGGGTAACCAATGTAAAGTATTGTGTAAAAAGTCCTATATAAACGTCAGTAATTGTCATCACTAAATAGGAGGGAGAAAAGGGGCAGTGGGTGTGAGCAAACGAGATGGCCCACCATCAAAGCAGCTCTAAAGTTGTACAAACAGGCCCACCAGGATCCAAGATAGATAGCTGAAAGGGGCCTTACAGACCACCTGGTCCAACATCCTCTTTTTATAGATGAAGGACTGAGGTCCCAAAAAATCTTTGACTTCTCTTTCTACAAGACCCTAGAAGTCTTTAACATCTCCTCCCTGCCTGTGAACATAAAGAGGAAACTAATGAAGCCAACAGACCTTTACTATTTTGGAGTTACCATAGATGAGTCTGGATTGATTCTTGTGGTTGATCTGTGAGAACTTTGAGTGGACTGGGTGGTGTGCAATCTCTTTGAAAAGTTCCAAATTATCCCTAAGGATCTAGGCTGAACTGCTCCTGGTGGCAACAGCCTGCCTAGAAGAAGATGAGAATCCAAGCCCTTAAACTTTCCTGACAAACAGCCTTGGCTTTCAAGTGTCTAATCTGCTGGACTCTTATGAGTCACTGTTAACAAGACATACTGGTAGTGGGTACCAAGTGGCTTATCTATTAGAGCATAATACAAGTCAATGGACATTCATGGTACCTACTGGTAACACTCTCTGAGACCCAGCTAGATCCTAATTCTCTATTAGACCACAGGTGAGGGTAGAGTAGGGATTCTTAACTGAGGGCCCACGAATTTGATTTTTTTTAAATGCTTTGAGAACTATTTCAGTGTAGCTGATTTCCTCTGTACTTCTATGCCTTTTATTTGATGCGTTTAAAATCATTATTCTGAGAAGTCCATAGGTATTCTCAGACTGCCAAAGGGTTCCATGCCACAAAAAAAGTTAACTCCCTGCTTTAGAATAAAAGTATTCTCAGTAGATATTTTAATGAGGCGAGAAGGAGGTGAACAGGCATGGATGGAGGTGCCATAGTGGTAACTGGTAATGATGAGTAATAGTTAGCAGCTGCTCAGTTTTTTTGCTCTTGAATTGATTTTTAACAATTTACACAACAGCCTCAATTAGGCTGAGCACAGCTTAACTAGCTTTGCTGACAGAAAAATGGGAAGCACACAAAAAAAAGAGGAAAAGTAACTTAATAAAGGAGACAGTAAATCAGATAGAGGGCAGATAAAACAATCACGGTAACTTCGCAGCTTCTCCTTTGCAAATCACTCTTGTATCTGATATCTTAGCCTCTTACATCTCTCTCTTCTCTTACTCTTTTTTTAATAAATTGACCAAACAATGCCTTCTATTTAATACGGGACTTTAGGTGCTCAATTTTGTATGAACTAAAATTTGGTCTTTTGTATTAATTATTAATGCTTAATTTTGTATTAATTAAAAATATTAGATTTATTAAATTAAAAATTTATCAATTAAAAATATTAAAAATAATTCTTCTAACATTTAACTGGAAACGTGGGAATGTGTTCTGCATGACAATACATATTTGTTACAAGGATTTTATTTTTATTTCTTAATTGGGGGGGAGTGTTGGCAAAGAATATAAATGCTTGTTGATTTTTTTTAAATAAAGTTTTCCTCAGCTGTCTCATTGATTATAGATTGAGAGGCATATGGATCATAAAAGACATCAAATCTGAGCCCCTCCCCCTCACTTTACAGAAGAGGAAACTGAGCTCTAGAGAGACAAAATGACTTACTCAAGACCAAACATATGGAAAGTAGCAAACTTAGGATATGATTCTTAAGGGCTCTGATTCTTAATGCAGTGTTTTTTTGAAGACCTGGAGGCGGAGGTATGATGTTAAAGCTGGGGTTTGGGGGGATGAATCCAAGACATACTTTTAAGTCTAACCTACCTTATTGATACTTTCTCCATCACTTTCTTAAATCTAAACAATCAACACAACAGCAAATCAAAGCCTGACTTGTAGAATCTGCCAACTTCCAATGAGTAACTACACTGAAAATTTAACAAGTGGCTCTTATGAGCCAGTTCAAGCTGGCCCCAGCTCGCCCTTCTAGAGGTGATCCTGGGTTGGGCATGTGTTGATGGGTTCTACCAATCTTGAAAGACTTGGATGGTAAACTCTGTGATGGAATATGTGTCTATTATTTGAGGACCAGGCTAGACAAGTTCAGAGGGCCTGATCGTCAAAGGCTTGGGCATCAAGTGATGATTGCGGTAGAAGGGAGAAGGTCCCTCTTAAAGGCTGTCTGCTAAAGTGTGCAAGGAACTGCATTAGTTAAGGAAGAATAAGGAGTCTCAAATTTTCAAGACTGAACTAAAAATAATTCAGAAAAGAAACTAAAGATGCTGTGGGCATGGCGGAACCAGTTTGAACCCACAATGACATTGTTGCTTCATTGCCTTCAGTGCATTTATTTTAACAAAACTGCATTATGGCAATATTATTAGTATTATTTCAAATAAAAACGAAGCTACCCTGGAAGAACTAAATGATACTAAGGTTTGACACAGAAAAGTTGTTTATACATAAATTATGATACCGTTCTCATGTTAACGAGGCTGTCATATCCTTCACGTGATTTACTGCCATCTTGTAATAGAAAAGCTTCATTTCCTTGACACCTGGGTGGTAATGGGACTGATAATGCCATGCTGCAAATGTTTCCTCCTCTCTCCTACTAGAAGTGTTTTAAAATCTTGAGTGCATTTTCAGGTCATAGTAATTCTGATATCAGTCTCCTGGGACCCACAGGGACAGCACACACGCATGCGTACATGCACATACGCACTCACACACATATATACACGCACACTCACACACATTTCACTCAGTCATCACTCGGGATGTGAGTGGCCAATGCTTTTCTTAACTAGAATTATAACTACGAAGATGGATGTCTTTTCTTCCTCAGCAACAGAGTTTGGGGAAGTGACAAGTGGGAGTAATTAAAACTGGCAGGGTCTTGGGAAGAGAGTTAAAATTGACTGAAAATTAAAAATAAGGATATGATTTTAAAAAAAAGAATTTCATATTTTACTTAAATGCTCTTAAAATTATGTTTTAAAAATAGACATTTTACAACCAAGCTGATTGGAACATAGGCAAAGTACATTTAGAATGATGTTTCTTTTCTACTCTGATAATTATCAGTACAAAAAGGCAGCAAAAAAGGGGGGTGAGAGGAAAAGAGTGTTTTCAAGTAATAATATAGTATACAAGTACTTTCTGAGCAGCCTTCTACTGACAAGATACTTCTTTAAAACATTTTAAAATTTAAGTGTTAACATATACAACTAACTAGCTAGATACATACACACAGGTGCACACATATATGTTGTTACTGAATCATTTCAGACCCCTTTTGGGGTTTTCTTGGCAGAGATACTGGAGTGATTTTCCATTTCCTTCTCCAGCTCATTTTACAGAGGAGGAAATGGAGGTAAACAGAGTTTGGTGACTTGCCCAGGGTCACACAGCTAGTGTCTAAGGTTAGATTTGAACTGACCCTAGGCCCAGGCACTGTACCACCCAGCTTCCCAACACATACACACATGCATGCATGCAAACATACGTACATACATACATACAAACATTAGGTATGTGGCACAGTAGATAAAAAGTGTTAGACTTGAAGTCAGGAAGACCAATTCAAGTCCTCTCTCAGACACTTGCTAGCTATGTGACCCTGGCTAAGTCACTTAACCTCTCCACTTAGTTTACTCCTCTGTCAAATGGGGATAGTAATAGCAGCTAATTCTAAGGTTTGTGTGACAACAAATGAAAAAAAAACATAGAAAGTGTTTCACAAACCTTTAAGTGTTATATAAAGGTTAGTGATTATTATATGTGCACACAAGTATGTGTACTGAAACCTTAGTTGCCACTTTCAATAACTTCCATAAATAAAAATATCTGTGACTGGAAAGGGAGATGGACCAACCATTAATTGAGAATGAGAAACCAGTTGGAGAGCCTGTTGGTATATCTGTATTCCTGAGACAGCAACAGAAGGCAAGGAAAGTCCCCAGCTGACTGAGCAGTTTCTCTATGGAAGACGTAATAGGTACATATATATGCCAAAGTACGGTGGGAAATTTTATTCTCCCCAAGACACAGAGAAGGGGATGATAAGGAAGAGTTGTCCCAAAGTAAAGAAAGGTGACTGACATTAAAGTTTTTTGGGGTCCTCTATCCAAATTCACACAGAATATAAACTTGTTGATATGATAGGACATGGAGACTGAGGCTTTATCTGGTTGAAAGTAGAAAGAGTGGGTGGACAGACCAGTTGTTCTGGCGTCCAGAAGACTGGAGTTCAAACACATCTTCAGACACCCTGGGAAACTTAACTCAGTCACTTAACCGCTGCCTGCCTCAGTTTCCTCCAATGTAAAATGGGCACCTACCTCCCAGGAGAAAGTAGAGTACTTCAGTGTCTGACACAGAGTGGGTACTAAATTCTTGTTTCCTTGTTTTTTCCTATAAATGAAGGATCTCAGTCCCAATATCAAACACCAAAGTTCAATCAAGACTGGATCATGTAACAGGTAAATGAAATTGGGCAGTTTGGAAAGTAATGTTGAATCGGTGGTAAAAAGGTTCTAGGTTGGAGTCTCATCTCCACCACTTATTAACCAATGTGAACCTGGCAAATCATAATCTTTCTGAATCTCAGTTTTCCATATCTAAAAAACGGAAATAACACAATAGACACCAGCCTCCCTTACAGGATTATTGTGAGATTCCAGTAAGATATAAAGTTATATAAAGTATTGCCCCAAGAAAGTTTAAATGGTATTCTATCCTACAACACAGAGAGAACTATCTAGTTACTGGGTTTAGACTATTCCAGGAAGTTCTAAATTTCTGCTTAGTCTTCCAAATTCCTGTGTTTTTTTCTTTTTTTCTGGCCATGCCCAACTATCTAATGTTAACATAAACCAGGTCCATTGCCTGGGGAGGGGAGAGACAGAGAATTAAAAAAGGAAAGATACCAAAATTAAACAAGACTAAGGAAAGGAAAAACAGGAAAGGTGAGATTTTAATTGCACAGCTGTTTGGCAATTTAAAGTTATGGTTCCTACATCCAATTTAACTGTTCCCCTTGGAGCATATGAATTACAGTGGGGTATTTTATTACATAATCATTGAACAGTGGGCAACACATTTACTTAGCAAAGATAACAATGTAGGAAATAATCATTATAATAAACCGACTAGAAAGTTTAGACCCAACAACTGCCTTCCGAAGGGTTACTGAACTTAATGTTTTTAAAACATTTTATGCTTTCAAAATGCTTTCACAATCCTTCATTAATTACTCTTCCCTATAGCCTGGAGAAATAGGTCAGCATTATTATCTCTATTTTAGGGAGGAGGAAACAGATATGGAGATACTGGATAACTTGCCCAAGATAACAATAAGGCAAAATCAAGGACACGATGCCAGTGCATTGCAAAGAACGTTGAACTGAAGGCAAATTGACTTGGGTGCAAAGTCAGCCTCATCCGGACATTTACTCTCGGTGATACCTTTTGAGCCAATCAGCCTGTTAGTCAGTTTTCTCATCTATAAAATGAGGGGTTTGGCCTAGATGACCACTAATGTTACTTTTACCCATGATCCAAACCCATGATCCTAGGCTTACAGTTATCTCACTTTGCTGCATCTGTTTCCTATTTGGTAATGGGAAAAAAGAGTTGGACTAGATGCCTTCCCTCTGAGATTAACTTCCATTGACAGGTCTAATTTTCTGCTTGTTGGCTCTCCAAACAGATTGTGAGCTCCTTGAGGGCAGGGATGTTTCTTTTTCTTTGTATCTCCAGCACTAGGCGCACAGTAAATACTTAATAAATGTTTGCTGATCGACTAATTAGATGACCCTTAAGGTTCCTTCCTGCACAAAATCCATAAGCCTGTGATCCACAGTACTTCAACTCTCTGGGTCAAAGGTTCCTGATCTATAAAACGAAAAGGTTGGACTAGAATATTACCTCTGAGGTCCTTCTCAGTTTGAAGGGTTATGATTCTAAGAGACCCCCTGGCCTCACAGCCCACTCTTTCAATAAATGAATTGTGATTTCCTCCCCAGACTGAGTCTCTGGGCACACATTCCCCGTAGATTGTTAAGGTCGATGGTCCAAGAAAAGAATCAGACTTGGAACCATGTAAAACACTGAATCCATGGTAACAGATCAGCTTTTACCTTTTCACCACCTAAAATGGTGAATTTTTTTTCTTCTATATTTTAAAAACATGTTCATAGTTTATAATAGTAATATCCTGGTGGGAATGGCATTTCCTAAGAGTAATAACTAATGAGGTGAAGGGCCTGAGGTAAAGCCAAGAGCCTGTAGTTCCTCAAGCTGAATTCATTAACTCCTAGGATACAACTTTCCCAGGAGCCCCCACTATTTTAATAATAAATAACAGCACTGGGTATGTTTCATCTGAGGATTCTGAAACATCTTCAAATATTATTCATTCTGCCTCACACGACCCCTGGAAGGCAGAGTTAATAAGACATGTTGGGGATTCTGTCATCTCTCGAGAGAAGAAAAATAACCAGTTGCTACCTATCCTTTACTTGCAGTTTTTACCTCTCACAACAAAGAAGTTGCAGCAAGGTGTAGCCCACTTCAAAGAGCACCACACTTGGAGTTGAGGAGAACTGGATTCAAATCCTGCCTCTGAGACTTCCTAGCCTTGTGACTCCATGCCATGCTACCACCACCACCTTGGTCTATGTTTCCTTTTTGTGTGTTATCTTACCCCATATGAAAGGAATCTCCATGAGGAGCTCTCATTGCCCTCCTTGAAGGCAGGGGTTGTCTTGGCTTGCTGGTATTTATAACCCAGCACTGAGCCCTATGCCTGGCACATAAGTATTTAAGAAATACTTTATCCATTTATTCCCTATGAAGAAATTCCCAGTGTTTTCAATAAACACCTTTTTACTATTGAAGGTTCTGGTTGTATTTTACCCAACAGTTAGAGCTGCCTCTCTCATCATTGCTTTTATTAAGGCTGCTAATCATTTAGAAAAACTGGATGACTTAAGTTTCACCTATTTTCCCTGACCACTCTTCAGGTGAAGTGTTAATGAATTGGAGAAGAGCAAAGAGTACAGGGAAATGGCTGGAAAGGAAACAAGGGGCATAGAGAACTCACCATTCATTCATTCATTCATTCAGTACCTCCTACATGGCTACTATGTGAATGGTTTTGTGCTAGGTCATGGAAAGAATTTGCATCAACCTTCTACCGAAGACTCTAAACGATGGAGAATGGACTTCATGCTTTGTATTTGATGAGCAGTCCTGCATTAGATTGTCGAGGCTGCTGAAGGTGAACATGAATGATGCTAAATGAGTAGAGATCCCTTTTGCTTGCACTGCTAACAGAGGCTAAAAGGAAATTATCTATTTACACCTTTGTGCAACGTCTCTCAATCCTTCTGAGTCCAAAGTAATCAAAAGTTGCCAGTAATTACTGTGCTATGTGCCTCACACTGACCTCACACTGGCCTCATGTGTTACATCATGCATTTCAGAGCAAAATAATTATCACGACATGGCTAAACAGATAAAACAAACAGGAGATCTCATCAGTTTCAGTCTCGTCCATTATGAACTAGAACAGGTTCAAAAGAGAGAAAGCAACATTTATCACCATGTGAGTTTTAAGTACCCAAGAAACCGGAGGAGGTCTCCAAAATTCAGGAAGTAAAGGCAAACAGTGTCCCATTTGCTCGGTAGGTAGAGAAGGAGCCATTCAATAAAATAATGAAATTATTTTAAAAATAAGAGCTATTCATAGTACACATGATTCAACATTCTTGCTTCTCTTAGATATGCCAAAATGGTCAGGATACTGGAAACCCTGAAGGTCATTCTCTAACAAATACAATGATAAAAAGTGCTGGGCTTGGATGCTTCCTAGATGTGTGACCAACGTAGTTCATCCTCTGCTCAATCTCTAAAACTATCAATAATTCAGGATGTGTATGCATGGCCTTGAACAAATTACTTACCCTCTCATTGCCTCAGACAATTCCAACAGACATACTATATAATATGCAGAGCAGGGGATGAGCTCCATTGGTAGAGGGCTCATTCTCATAGGGAGTTCCCTATACCGATGAAATTATGTCTGGTCCAAAAGGGAAAAAATGAAAAATTATTAACTATATAACACATAAATAAGTCATGGGCCTGTGATTATGTAGGTGAACTCCCAATTCGGTACTGCAGTCTTATCTAACTTATGACTATCTGAGAACTGGCAGAAGTTCAGAGAGTTTAAGTCATTCACCCAGTGGTCACACATCTAGTAAGCATGAAAAGCTTAAGGTGTGTACATGTCTTCCTGACTCTAAATTCTGCACTGTGTCCATCATGCCATGCTAACTCTCACCTAATAAGATAAGTTGATTAAAACGAAGTGAATTGATCCACTGATCTTTGAATGGTAGGTCCATCAATTGCACTCCTGGATACTGTTAGCTTAGCTACCCTTTCACAAAACACAAAACTCCTGCTTGGGGACTTAATTCAAAAAGAAAATATTGAGATTATTAATTTCCTTCAGACTAAGATGAACTGTATATAGTGCGTTACAAAATAGTTGACTTTATTTTAATAGCTTAACCAAAGTACTGATCTCAGTTCCCACAAACTGCATAAAACAGAGCTTCCTTCTCAAAATCCAATCAGCTGCCTTATTATACCTGGGCATCAGTTGTGACTGGACTATTAAATCTTAGGAATGTTTGAAAATGTGTTGAGTTAAAAACCATCTCTTGAAGACAGAGATTATGAAATGTCAAATGGATAATTTTAACTACATTAACTTAAAACGTTCTGCATAAACAAAATCAATGCAACCAAGATTAGAAGGAAAGCAGGAAGCTGGGAAACAATTTTTTACAGTCAATGTTTCTGATAAAGGCCTCATTTTTGAATCTACAGGTAAGAATACAAGTCATTCCCCAATTGATAAACGGCCAAAGGATATGAATAGGCAGTTTTCAGATGAAGAAATTAAAGCTATCTATAGTCATATGAAAAACTATTCTAAATTGATTTTTTGATTGACTAGAGAAACTTAAAGTAAAATAATTTTGAGGTAGCATCTCATACCTATCAGATTGGCTAATATGACAGAAAAGGAAAATGATAAATGTTGTAGAAAATGTGGGAAAACTGGGACACTAATGCATTGTGGGTGGAATTGTGAATTGATTCAACCATTCTGGAGAGCAATTTGGAACTATGCCCAAAAGGGCTATAAAGATTTGCATACCCTTTGATTCAACAATATCATTGTCAGGTCTGTATCCCAAAGAGATCATAAAAAAAGGGGAAAGGACCCACATGGACAAAAATATTTATAGCAACTCCTTTGTGGTGGCAAAGAATTGAAAATTGAGAGGATGCCCATCAAGTGAGGAATGGCTGAACAATTGTGGTAT
Organism: Notamacropus eugenii; assembly: GCF_028372415.1. Taxonomy (NCBI): domain Eukaryota; kingdom Metazoa; phylum Chordata; class Mammalia; order Diprotodontia; family Macropodidae; genus Notamacropus; species Notamacropus eugenii. Next base: position 127,716,939 of record NC_092875.1, on the reverse strand, counting down.
ATGAATGTAATGGAATATTATTGTTCCATAAGAAATGCTGAGGAGGTAGATTTCAAAAAAAACCTGGAAAGACTTACATGAAACTGATTCTGAGGGAAGTAAGCAGAACCAGGGGAACATAGTACACAGTAACAGCAGCACTGTGCAAGGATCAACTACAATAAATTTAGCTCTTCTCAGCAATACAATGATTCAAGACAATTCCAAAAAATTCATGATGGAAAAATGCTATCCAGAACCACAGAAAGAACTATGGAGTGTGAATGCAGATCAAAGCATACTATTTTCATTTTTTTTTTTGGTTTTTCTTTCTCATGGTTTTCCCCTTTTGCTCTGATTCTTCTTTCACAACATGACTAATGTGAAAATATGTTTAATGTGAAAAGAAATAAATAAAAGTCATCTCTTGAGTTCCCAAAAAATAACTATTAATCCAAGTGTATATGTCATACTATCTATCTAAATGATAGAAATGAAAGCACTGTGGAATCTTAAACTTCAAATATGGGACAAGTTCATACAAAGAAATTATGAACAATGTCAATCCAAGTCCTCCAAAGAAGGAGGCTGTTAAGGATTCTTAGCATTTTGTTCTTCGGTTTATGAATAACTAACTCACCATCCATCTCAGCAGTCCAACTAAACAAGTGACAAAGGCTAAGAGGTGGGTTAGTGATCTATTATCATCTGGGCTTGAGAGTTCCCCACCAACTGCTCTGATTGTCCTCATCCAAATTGCACTGCACATGCTTAATTATTGACACATGGGCAATTAAATTGTCTTTAACTATAGTGATCACAGGATTTAGACAATATCCAGCCTATCCTCCCTCATTTTACACATGAAGAGACTGATAGAGAGAGGTTAAGTGACTCCTCCAGATAATTAACGGTAGAGATTAGCCTAGAACCCTGGTCTTTGAACTTTTCTTAGCCTAGTACTCTTTTCCTTTGTCACATGCTTGACAAATAAAATCAAGCAATAAAAGACAACATCCTTTCACATACCTACATATTCAAAGGCAGAAATACTTGAATGGGTATTTGAATATAAAGATAGACATACAGCCTGAAATTTTCTCTAAAAGTTTACTTAACAGTCCTCAAAATCTCTCAAATTGTGACGTTTCTTCTTCCGCCTATCTTTCTCCTCTAAGAAATGTGCCTCTTCATATTGTTACAAGTTTCTATTAGTGTTGTCACATATGTAGTGCTCCATTCTGCATCGGTTCCTACAAGTCTTATCAAGTTTCTCTGAATTTGTCATTTGTTCTTTCCAATGGCATAATAATATGCCATGATGTTTATGCCACACAATAGTTCAGTCATTCCCTAATCAATGAAGGCCTAGTATACTTTCAATTTGTTCCTTCCACATAAAAGTGCTATTATGAATAGTTTGATACATATGCAGCCTTTCTTTCTTCTTTCCTTATCCTTGGAGTAAATTCTGACTGTTAAATTAATCTGCTAAAAACAAGAACAAGAACTAGATAACTCAATTACTAAGCCTGCGCTTTGTTTCTAAATACATTTTTCTTCATCATTCTCTGCATCTTCATCATCATCATTTGTATAGTGTTTCCAGTGTGCCAGGAAGGGCAGCTAAGTGGAACAGTGGATAGAGTGCTGGGCCTGGAGTAAGGAAGATTCTTCTTCCAGAGTTCGAATTTGGCCTCAGACATTTAGTAGCTGTGTGATACTGGGCAAGTCACTTAAACCTCAGTTTTCCTCAGTTTCCTCATCTGTAAAATGAGCTGAAGAAGGAAATAGCAAACCACTCCAGTATCTTTGCCAAGAAGGCCCCAAATGGTGTCACAAAGAGTTAGATATGACTGAAAAATGACAGAAAAGCAATAAAATCATTTTCCTATTTTATAGATGTGGAGACTGAGGCAAACAGAGTTGTTAATTGACTTTTGGTGGGACTATAGATGGTGTGATGGCAATCAAATTAGAATCTTTTGCTGCTTTTGTTTTACTGAAAGTGCCTCTGATCGAATAATATGATTAGGGAGGATTTTTCTCACCCATCGATGGGCCTGCAAAGCAGTTTATTAATCACAAATTTTCATTTGAGCTTTACAACAACCGGTGAACCCAGGTCTCTCAACTCAAAATCCAGCTATTTTCTCACTTTACTAAAGCTGCTTTCATACTCTCATGTACAACCCTAAGCCCAGTGCCAAACAGAACACTAAAATAGCTAGGAAATAAACTGATTAAAACAGGCTATCAGGTTACTTCTGCACAGAACAATTGTTTTTTGCTGTCAGGGTTAGATTACTCCCAGCTGTAGAGTCCCCATAACTTCCAAGTAATCTTATGGCAGAGAGCAACTAATATTTAGGAAACACTTCCTAACCAAAAGTGAAGAGCTATCCAAAAATGGAATGACTTCTTCCACCACCACCACCACCCCCCTCATTCCCAGGAACTTTTCAAGCAAAAGCTGGATGATCATTTGCTGGCTAGGATATAAAGAAGATTCCTGTTCTGGTATTGCTTGGACAAAAGGAAATCCCTTTCAACTCAAAAATTCTCTGATTTATTATAGAAAGCAAGTAAAAATGTGGGCAATAGAGGAATAACTCAAAATTCATAAAAGACCCTTAAAAAAAAAACCAAGGAGCTAGGCCGGGGTGGATGGAGGGGTAGTTAGGAACACAAGCTTCAATTTTCCCATATACTCCCAAATAGTTCTTTGGGAACAGTACCTTTCTCATTGCTCAAGAACTTCCTATTACTCTGTATAAGGGAATGGAAGGATCATTTAATAAGAAAGTGAAATTTAAAAGGAAATTTAGGGGAAATCCAGACACATTATTTCTTCAAATCATGAGCAGCCATGCACGTACAAGTGTCAATATGTGGATAGTCTAGACCATTGTCTGCTTAGTGGGTAAGTCCAAGAGTCACCAAAATGTGTGATCCTGTTAGTAACCTCAAAAGAAAACCCACAGACTGGCAGCCCCTTACAGGAGGATTAATCAGTCTCTGCTTGGAGAACCCTATAAATTCACAGGCATAAACAGAAAAATCAACATGGAAAGAAAAGAAGGGGAAAAGTCAAAGGCAGGAACTATCATTTATCACTGGATAAATGAATTGGGTTTTGGCAATCTCATGTTACCTTTTAATAGTTTCAGTTAACAAAAAAACTTGGGATGTCAACATGGATCAACTATAATAACTATATCTGAAACGGCTTAGAAACTGCTGTCCTCACTCATTAGCAGATGGGAACTTTTCCCCTCACCCAAGAAATCATAGATCCTATATGTAGCAAAGACCATCATCTGCTCCTTTACTTTGAAAAGAAGAGGCAGCAAATTAATATAGAGCAGGTTTCTTTTTCCCCCTCTTATAATATTTCTAAATGGAGGATGGAGGAAACTGAGAGGTCCTGGAACAATGTCCACCATTTCTACAATATTTGTTGTTGTTGATCAGTAGTTTTCAATCATATCTGATTCTTTATGATACCATTTGGGGTTTTCTTGGCAGAGTTACTGGAGTGCTTTACCATTTCCTTCTCCAATTCATTTTACAGATGGGGTAACTGAGGCAAACAGTTTCAAGTGGCTGCCCAGGGTCACACAGCTAGTAAGTATCCGAGGTCATATTTAAACTGGGGTCAAACTAACTCCAGGCCCAGCACTCTATCCGCTGTCCCACCTAGCTGCCCTACATATTTTTTTTACATGTTGATAAGTATGTTTTTTAGAGACATTACTTCAGGTATCAAAGTGATTCATATTTGGATAATTCTCTACATGCCTACAAATATTCACTCAAAAAGTATGTTCAAATGAGATTTAACAACACAGACAAGATGAAGAAGAAATAACAATGAGAAATGAGAGTGGACCATGCGGAAGATTTCCAGGCAGGTTGCTCTGAGTTTTTAAATTAAAGCATCTGCTGTCTGTCCCATTGCCTTGCCAGTTTATATTCGCTAACCACTACGTAGTAATCTTCTTAGGCAAACATCCTACCTCTCCAAATAGACTTTAAGCTGCAAGAGGGAAGACACTCCATCTTAAGGCTACATTACAAATACCTGTATCACATAGAATGCAAAGCTAGAGCAGACCATGGAGATCACCCTAGTACAACCTTATTTTACAAATGGGGAAAATGAGGCTCTGGGAGATTAAGTGATTTACCCAAGAAAAATCATTCAGATAATTAGTAAAAATGTGGTAACCATACAATCATCTATGGCACTACAGTGTTTTTGGTGTTTGTCCTCTATTTTCAAAGAGGACCAGTGGCATCACAGGTGGTATCTTGATTTAAGTGAGGCAGAGTCACACAACGTCCTCAGCCTCACTCCCTCTTCCAATGTCACTACAGTCCAGTGGCAAGAGGAAAATCAGGATGTCTGGCAATGACCCAGGATACAGAGGATGACCTTGGTCATTGTCTGAATGAGCTCTGAGCAAATCCACAGAGTCTGCTGCAGCCATCTTCATGACTGTTGGAACAAATTGTTCTCATCTACCCATTCCCATGAGGAAAGTCTTCATGTGCTTTGGGTGGATATATTCCTAACTCACTGATTTGTCTGAGGCCTGTCATTTACCTCCAACCTGGCTTAGCCCATCTACTGATAGGTTTTACCCAAGTGTGGCTACTGCCCATGCTGAAGCTTCTTAGAGTCACAGGTCAGAGCTGGGTGAATCAGGTGGACACAAGCAGATGAGCAGCCCAGAAAAAGATCAGTAAGCCATCACATCAGAGGTGCCTTTTGGACACCTCATACACCCTGGTACCAAAGTATAGCTATGTGACAACTTTCTCCTCCATAAAGTGAGGGAGTAGGATTGAATTGTCTCGAAGGTCCCTTCTAGGTTTAAATCTATGATCCTCTGATGAAAACACTGAACATAAAGGAATGAGATGGTGACTTGTTCCAGGAACATTTATATCTGAATCCTATCAAAAAAAGGTAACAATAGTGACTTTTATATATGACACTTTAAAGCCTGCCAAGCCATTCACTTGCATTTGCTCATTAAAGTCTCCTAACCCAAATACAGTCTCCATTATACAGATAAGGAAACTAAGACTCAGAAAAGTTCAACAGCTTGTCTATAAGCATATGAAGCAAGAACAAGCTCTCTAAACTCCAAATCTGGTGCTTTTCCCACTGCATCATGTAGCACCCCATAATAGGCATTAAATCAAATAAGATAATAGTAAAGCACTTAGCAAACCTTCAAACACTATACAAATGGATGCCATTATTAACATTGTCATTGTGATTAAAATTATTATCAATATTATTATTATTATCATTATTTGATGATGGTTGTGTGTTTTCTAATTCCTCAAGGCACATCACCACAAATCCATGAAACACGTCTCCTTATAAAATAAACAAATTGAATAAGCAGCGTGAACTTTTAAAAGTGAGCTCACACCACATTTTTAAAGCCTAGGGACTTATTTTTAAAATTAGACTTTTATGGTTCCCACCCCAGCTAACACTCCTCAATCTCTTAAAGCCAACTTACTATTTTTGTCTTTATGGGACGTATCAGAACAGAGAGAAATCCACAGTGATCTAATAATGCCCTATTCTTTTAACATCTTGCTACAGAAAATCTCAAAATCCATTTCTATCCTCTTCCTTATTCATATTCAAAGGAAATCTGCAGGGTAAATTCAGGCCAAAGTCTTAGTCTAGGCCAGGGGTGGCCTCAAGGACACATAACAAATCTGTAGTTAGGATTCAGTCAAAGAGTCACACTTGAGGACCTGGAAGACCACATGTGCCTTCGAGGTCACAGGTTCCCCACCCCTGGTCTAGATGTCCTTCCCTTGAAAGTCTCTCTCATTCACCCATCATCTTACATGCTACTTCCAGGGAGTACCCTAATCCCCTCCCTAACAAATGTTATTTCAATCATATGATCCTCTTGAAATTTATGTTCTTTCTCCCAATTGTGCAAACATGTCAAATCTGACTTCCTGCCACTGGATTTCAGGGGACACTAACACCAGGCCACACCAGATACAATTGCTACCATGGTCTCATTCTGTACCTTCTTTTAACATCCCGTTCTTGCTATAGAAACCTGCTTGTAATCCTCCTCCTTCTGAGTCTAAACAGAGGTTATGCTATGATCTATAACCTCTCCCTCCAAAAGGCTTCAATTTCAATACCTGAGAACATGCTTTGCAACATTTTCCAGAATAAAGCACACCTGTGCATTTACAGAAATATATCTGACTGACAGAAGGTGGGGAGGTTGGCCAGGACACGATCTTCCAAGCAGAAACAATCCGACATATAAACAGCTTCTGCTGCTGCTGAAATTACCTTTGCTCTGGGAACCTAAAGGCTAATCTTGTCACATTACTCCCTAAAAATTAAATTATCAAACAAAATTTGGGATGTCAACAGGCAGCAAATGTAATCAATGTGTCAGAAGCCATATTTATGTCTTAAATGTGCATTCAAAAACATTTCCCAAGGTACTTTCTTAACCAAAATTGAAAACCTTATTTACTTATATATCAAAAGACTTTTGAGCATTTAGCTTTGAGTTCCAGCCTATAGGTAGCCAGGGATTTGAACACAGAGACTCTAAAGGAAGGCAGCCATCTGAGATTCATGGAGTTCATCAAGCAGAGACCCCCAAGTATCGAGGTAATGTACCCAAACCATAGAGAAATGCATGTATGTATGTATATGGTGTGTATACAGATACACAGAAATTTGGGATGGCAGCATATATGTGTGTGTACACACATACATACACATTTACCATCTGTTGACATTCAAAATTTTGTTTGAGAATTTAATTTTTAAGGAATAATGTGACAAGATTATCCATTAAGCTAATATATCATACATGTTAATATATTATACATATATATAATACATATTTTCAAGATATCTGAATGTGTGTGTGTGTGTGTGTGTGTGTGTGTGTGTGTGTGAATGAGGCAACCAGGTAGCATACTGGATTGAGTATTGGACCTGGAATCAAGAAGACCTGAATTCCAATCCATCCTCAGACCCTGGGCAAATCATTTCAACTTTGTCTGCCTCAGTTTCCTCAACTGTAAAATAAAACTAGTAACAGCTACCTACCTCGCAGGGTTGCTCTAAGGATAAATGAAACATCTGTGAAACACTTTGTAAACCTTAAGGCATCATGTAATGCCAGCTATTATTGTTATTGCTGTCATTTTTCTGCTCCTCTGTGCCTAACGAAGATTCCCCGTCCCCCCCGCTCCCATCAACCAAATGGACGTAAACTCTTTGAGGACAGAGATGTGATCATTTGGATCGCTTTCTCTCTCATACTTTGCTAATGAATTTAATTTTAGGTGGACAAATAAAGGATAAAATAAGGGAGAAGTGCATCTGCAGTTCCAATTCATATAGAATGTTGGGGACATGCTTAGTCTTTATCCTGTTTCTCATACCAATAATGTATAATTTTGTCCCTAACACTGAATGAATCACAGAATTCTTGGAGTGCTGGGAACCCCCAACTTTATCTAGTCCAACCTGTTACTTGAAGAATGAAGAATAACCTCCCTAAATTCCCAGTAGTTGGTCATTTAGGTACGACTTGAAGACCTCTACAAGTCTTTTCTTCTTGAAGACTTCTAGAACCTTCTTCAGGGTCAGGCAAATCTGGGTTCAACTCCCACCTGTGACATAGACTAGTTATGTGACCCTGAGCAAGGTACATAACCTCTTAGTGTTTTAGGCATCTCTCTAAATCTAAAAGTTTCAGAGAAGATGCTGACCTGTGGAGGCAGGGGAAATTCCCTTCCCAGGGAGTTCCATATACTAATTATATCATGGTCTCTGCCCCTCTTCCTATTGAAGACCTCAGTTTTTACGTAGAGCAAACAATGCTTCTCTCTGATACAGTACTAAAGTCTTCTAATGCTTCAAAGCAGTATGGAAGAAAGCAATATTTTCATTTCATTGGTTCAGAGCTCATTGCCAGGATGGACTTCATAGACTTTCTAGAGCAACCTCTTTCACCTTACAGTTAAGAAGCCTGTGGCTCAAGGGAGATTAAATGACTTGCCCAAAGTCAGATCTATTGTAAATAGCAGATTTGGGATTTGAACTCATGTACTCTGCCTACAAATCAATAATGTGGCTTATGCAACTATTTTCTTTTCATCCATGTACCAGCATTAGCATGTTGAAGTATTCTGTTAGGCTGACCGATGAAATAAAGACTTTGATGTGAAGGACAAAAAAAACTTCAAATGAATTTCTTCTACATGGTAAAACAAAATGAAACAGTAACTGCTGTAATGGAAAGAAATCTACCCATAAAATCAGAAATGCTCAGTTCAAGTCCCAGTTCTAGCCCTTACTACTTGTGGGACTGTAAGCAATTCATGTAGACAGCTCAGTAGCACTGTGGCATCAGGAAGACCTGACCAAATTTTGCTTTAGTTACTAACTACCTATGTGGTCCTGATTAAGTAAATTAAACTCTCAGCCTCAGTTTCCTTATCTGTAAAATGAGTATTTCAGAGAACTGATATAAAAATCTGTAATGTGAAGAAGATCTTCCTGTCCCATTAATAGGCCTCAGAGAAGGCCCATTAAAGAAAATTTGATTAAGGCAGGCTTGTTTTGTAGGAAGGCTCATACCTTTTGTTAATTGCTAATGGGTCAGGAGGATTGTGCCCTCCAGGTCTGAAAAGTGTATATATACTCTGACGATGGATTTTTACTTTGGGAGCTTACTCTTTGGAAGAAGATTCCTGTGCTAGATGAGACTCTGGGTACTTGTTAAGATGCCCTCACCCCCATCACCCCCTTCAAAAATCCAGATGTTGGTGTTTCTCTCTCTGGTAATTATGAATGTATGTAATGGTCAGACAGTTGGATCTGTCTGTTGATCTGAGATGTATGTATTGCTTGTGGTCAGACAGAAGCCCTTCTTTGGTCTTTATTTCTCTGCTTGCATTTTTTCTGTTGGTATATGTGATTAAAGAAGATTGTTGACCCCTCAAAAGTTGCTTTCCTTTTAGAAAAGCAGATCTAAGAACCTGTGCTAGCAGGCCATCCTGGATGTGTCAGGATGCTTACTGCTACTGGATCAAATGATACCTATAAATTACTTTGCAAACTTTGAAGCCATATATAAATGTTAGCTATCATTATTTACCTTACCTAAGCCTCGGGCTCCTCGTGTAAAATAGGGATGATCATATTTTTACCATCTACTTCATAGCATTGTCATGAAAAAAGTATTTCACAAATCTAAGCCTTATGTAAATTACGTGTGCGTGTATGCATTCTCAGTGGACCTGTGATGTGGGTGTGCCTTACATTAATTTTAAAATTCCTTGAATAGCTACAAAATATTTAAGGATTAAAAGTTCTTCTTACCAACACAGACCATGCTGTTACTACTGCTTAAGATACTTAGTATTTTCAAAAAATTTGTATTAATATCTTTTGTTTTTGTATCACCTCCATCTATGAATATATCCTTCTGCCCATTGAGACATCATTTGTAACAAAGAATAAAAAAAGAAAAAGAAGAAACAAGAAAGCAATTATGTAAAACTCATTCATCATTTCTCCATTGAAAGGAGGGATAAGATTTTTCTCATGTTGTAGATGTTCTTTTTCACGTCTCACCTTTTTATTAATAGCAGGTCTATCGACATTAGGAATATGGAAAGGAGAGCAATGGAGAACCTATTGGTATATATATATATATAATATATACATAGATATCTATAGGCATATAGATATCTAGATATCTAGATATAGATATAGATAAATATATACATAGATATCTATATATATAGTATAGGAAGGTTGTCCTTGAGCCTTTGGGTGTTGTTATAGTCCAGGAAGCTGAGAACTCACAAAGGTTTAGTGTGATCAGCATTGGCACTGAGAACAGGCTCACAATCTCTGATTGTAGACAGCACAAGTCCAATAGTGCACCTCCAGAAATAGGGGGCTGATTACTCAGCTTCAGGAAGTAAGTGTTGTAATCAGGCAGGGCTAATAAACTACATGTCATGAGCCTCTGTGTGTGTGTGTGTGTGTGTGTGTGTGTGTGCGCGCGCGTGTGTGTGTGTGTAGGCACCCAGTCCTTTCATGAGATCCACTGCTAAGATAGAGATGACACAAGAACAATTTTCTTTCCTCTTAGATTTAAACAAATGAGTTGGGCCTCTGAAGCACACTGAATGTAGAGGGAAAACCCTACAGCCTTTATTGTTTATGAGCAGCTAATGAGGAAACAGTTTGACAAGAGCTGGCTTTGTCCTGTGGCTTCTGGCCACCTGCCAATTTATATGCTTGCTGAGACCATGTGCATACATCAGGGCTGAGGAGCTAGGAGGGGGCACAGCCAGGAAACAAAATCAGTCAGACTTAATAAATCAGGGAGATTCAGCAAGATTCCAATGGAATTGAACCCAGGCCAGCTGTTCAAGCCTTGCCATGCCTCTGTGTGTGTGTGTGTGTGTGTGTGTGTGTGTGTGTGTGTGTGTGTGTGTGTGTGTTGTGTAAGTTGACATTTTAATGATTTGATTAGCTGAAGGATAGATACTTTTTATTGTACATGTGCCTTCAGTTATATTAAGTAGAGTGTAAAGTTGTTGCATTAAGATGCCTTTGCTACAGAGGGTTACATCATGGGGTGAATTTTGCCCCAGATGCCCCAGTAATCTGGTAGAATCTCTGCAAAAAAAGAGCTGTTTAATGAATAAACAAATCATATTATATACACATAGACACTCAGAAGAAAAAAAGCCAAACAAATCCCAAATTAAATTAAAAGCACAACAGTAAACCAACCAGCATTTTAAATTAGACATGTGGGAAATATTAAAGTGAGAGGGAGGGTCCTGATAGGAGATATGGTATCTCCCTCACCCCACCCCCTTTCTTTCCCTTGGCTTTGCCATTTCCAGAGATGAATCATTCAGAGAACGACATTTCCAGTGCTTCTTTGTGATTGGGATTTCATCATGAATAAGCCCTTCCTCTTTGGATGGCTCTCTGCTTTCCCTTCCACAAATTCTTGGAGGTCAGCCCTGGCCAAACAATAATCATCCTCCACTACTTCCAGTCTTCCTCCTTTGATTTCTGATCAAATGAATATTAATTGATTTCAGGTCGGAGCCAATAAGCAATAGGAACAGAGTCAAGGACCACATTACTTGAGAGGTTTTGGAGGACAGAGGAAAGAACTTGATTTGGTTTCAGAGAACTAGTCTTCAAATCCCACCTTTCTTACCTAGTACCTGTGTCATCTTGGGCATCTCCCTTGACTTTTCTGGGCCTCCGTTTGTTCATCTACAAAATGAAGGGGTTCAATGAGATGTTCTCCGTGGTTCCTTCCAACCTTGCATTTAGGACACTATTGACATCAGGACAGGAAAGTGATGTAGGTCACTGGCCAAGGGACTTTAGGTAAATATAATAGTCTATGCTGTTTCTCTCTCCTTTTCCTTCCTCTCACCCCAGCAAAAATAAGATTGTAGTCTTTATATTGTGTAAATAAAAAGTGTGGAAGAGAGCAGAACAATTAGCCAACTGATATTTTGTCCCTTTCTTTTTTGCTGAAGTCTAGGTTGGAAATCCAGATTTCAGATGCTCTCTCTGTTTCTGAAGTAAGAAAGAACTTAACGGATTTTCCAAAATACAAAACTGAATGTTCTGGTTTCTGGAAGAATACGACCTCCTGGGACAATATCTCTGAAAGCATCTCAGATGAGAAAAGTCTCAAGACTCTTAGCTAGCTTCATTACAGTGTGTGTTACAGAACCCACAAGGAGAATTACTTTTAGAGAGATGCCTAAAACACTAAGAGGTTATGTATCTTGCTCAGGGTCACAAAACTAGTCTATATCACAGGTGGGACTTGAACCCAGATTTGCCTGACCCTGAAGAAGGTTCTAGAAGTCTTCAAGAAGAAAAGACCTGTAGAGGTCTTCAAGTCGTACCTAAATGACCAAATACTGGGAATTCAGAGAGGGTATTCTTCATTCTTCATGTAACAGGTTGGACTAGATAAAGTTGGGGGTCCCCAGCAATCCAAGGATTCTGTGACTCATTCAGTGTTAGGGACAAAATTATACATTATTGGTATGAGAAACAGGATAAAGACTAAGCATGTCCCCAACATTCTATATAAATTGGAACTGCAGATGCACTTCTCCCTTATTTTATCCTTTATTTGTCCACCTAAAGTGAAATTATGCGGAAATCCTAACGATGGTTAACAACCAAAACCTGATACAAATATACCCAGTTATTTCCCACACATCAGCTGACAGAGTTCAGGTCTCAAGGCTATAATTTGCAAACAGACATCTCTGCCTTGATGTGAAACCATTCCCAAAACATCCACTCAGTAGAGGGATAACCTAAAGCAAACCTTCTACTACCAAAAGAACACAGAAAACAATCCTAATACTTTTCTTCCCATTACTCAGGGTGGATTCCATCCCGCCCAAGGATACCCTTTTTACATAGGATGATTCTGTCTCATGCCCTTCTGAAATTACCATAAAATTCCATCATGGTAAACAAGGAACCTAAAATTAAGGCAAGTCCTACTGGCTAAGGTGGTGATTGATTTATAGGAGGCAGGCTTTTCTGGGGCTCCTATGCTAAATGACACTACCACTATAAATGGAATACTATTTGACAATATGAATGGGACACCAATTCCTGGCAAATTTGGTACAATCTGGGGGAAGACATTCATTACTATTTTCCCTGAGAACTCGCATGGAAGAAAGGATGGTGATATTCTCACCAACTGTGTCATTACGAGCAAATTACTTAAGTTCTCTGGGCCTAAGCAATTCTAAGATAAACTCAGAGACAGTTATGATCTGTTTCAATAAACTCTATCACTCTATCAACAAGTATTTATTAAATGTGTATTCTGTGCTGGGGACTCTGCTAGACATGGGGATCTAAGTACAAAGGATGAAATGACCCCTGCTCACAAGGAAAATAAGTATCACAGAAATATATACAGCATACAATAGAAATACAAACAAAGTAGTTAAATACAAGACAGTTCGGGAAAGAGGGAACTACTTGGGCCAAACCTGAAAAGACTTCTTGGAGAAGGTGGTGATTGAGCTGTATCTGAAAGGAATAGAGGATTCAATTAATGTACTGAGGTAGGAGTTAAAGGGAGAGCAGTAGGGGATAGGGAAACCCTCCCTACTCAGAACTCTATTTGTAATCATTTTCCTTCCTCTCCTTCTTTTCCCATCCTTTCCACCTCCTCAGAAACATTTCCCCTCAGGAAGGGGAAATGTCTTATGCCAAATCAAGGTCATACAGTCATTGTCAGAGTTGGGATTTGAAATTCAGCTCCTCTTACACCAAAAATTCAGTGGTTTTCGTAGGGCATTCCTTCCTATCACCTCTGATAGCCCAGAATTCAACCTGTGCCCTAACTGTACATCTTTATACTATTACATGTGTGATCTGGTAAGAGGATTCTAGTACCAATCAAATATTTTCACCTTATGTTTGGAAATATAGCTCAGATGTGGGGTTACATGGAAGACTCTCTATGGCTGCTAATTAGAAAAGGTGATTAGGGTTATAGTTAAAATCCTTAGTGACAAGGAAAAAAGAATAAGAATTACTATCTTTTTGCTTCAAACATTACATATCAATGAAATATTTATTTTTACAAGAGAAGTCAGAGTTAGCATCCACAAGAAATTCCAGTCTCTGACATCATATTCCCTCTCCAAAGAAAAAAGAAATTGTACTTCTCAGCTACTTATCAATATTTCATGAAATTGTATTTATGAGGGACCAGAAGTATTATCTAATCCTAACACCTTTATTGCAGAAATGAGGAAATTCAAATCTAACATCAAACCCCAAATCTGGAGGTTGTTTTAACTCGAGCTCATGCTAATAGTCTCTGACTTAGTCTTTTTCTACCTCATTTTCCCCATTTGCGTTAATATTAGAATAATGATTTTTCATTTTACATGGGCACTTGAGGCCATGAATTAGAACCAATAAAAAAGTGAGTGCAAGGCACTTTTTAGTGGAATCTAAATAGTAATATAAAGGCTCCAGAGACTAATCCCTTGGCCCTCTGGGGCCCAATCCTGCAGCCAGCTACACAAAAGATATGGACAGGCCAAGGCGTGCTGAGAATCACCCAGGGAGCCAAATAACCTACAGTATAGGACCCAGCATGTACCTTGGAATCTCAAGGGGAGAGATGGAATCATATTTTCTACAAATGGCTTCGACCCTTGCCAGCAGCACCATGTGCAGGCTCGCAGGGTGTTTCAGAATACAACAGGCATTGTTCCAGAAGAGGATGGGGGAGCGGAGGGAGGGAGGTCCTTAATTATTAACTTTTTCATGTTTTCAAGTGGGACTTTATGATGAGCCCTGTCTGCTATCTGGCATTGATTAGGGGACTTTCCACCAGTCTCTTTTGGAAAAGTGAAATTTATATTGGAGATGGGGGAGGAAACTACATTTTTTAGGTTCTTCACTGGGAATATTTCCAAGGACTCTCATTCTTCTTTCTTCAGCTACTACTTCATCAGAATTTAGAAATGGAGAGAATGAAGATTTGGAAGGAGGTCTGAGAGGTTGGGAGTTTCAAGATGTTTATGGGACATGCTCTGCAAAAGCTTGTAAATGTGCTGCTACTACCTGAGCCAAGATGTCTTATAAAAACTCCCAAGGTCTAAGCCAGAGATCCGTTCTTACATGTAACAAGGACAACCATTCCTAAGGTAATAATTCTACCTAGGATTTTGAGGGAAGGGCACCCATAATGCAATGTAGATGTGCCTCGCCCATCAACAAAGCAGCACTGATAAATTTAGACAAGAAAATGGGGAAAATATTCAATATATCCTCTACTCTCATAGAGCTTAGTAGAAATAGATGGTGTGCTAAACCAAGAATTTTGGACCTCAGTTTACGTTTCAGACACCTACAACACAATTGCCTGAAGTCAATTAAAATGAGCAGTAATTGTTACAGGTGATGCCACTGTCTTTGTAGTTTCAGAAACTTGGGAGATTCTAATATTAATTAAGTTTGGTTCTTTCCTATTTTGAAAATAAGGTTTAGCATTAAGAGCTATCATGAGGTGCCCAAATCACCATTTAGTTCATGGGCTTTATTACAATTTTTCTCCCATGCAACCCAATGGAGCTGAGGTATATGTCACTGTAATAATGGCAGAACAGAATTTGTAGGTCAATATTCTCCCAGTCACTAACTACTCCCTGACAGGTTGAAAGTTATCAAACTTGTAATCAGTGAGGTTTATAAAATATACTCCAGTTTTTATGAATGTACTAAATTAGCCCTTTACTCAACAACACTTAATGAGTGGAAATACATGGTAGTATTAAAAATGGCTGCCATGAGACAGAAAAGGAATAACAGTGACTCCCTTCAAGGAACTTCAAATCTAATGGTAGAATCAGAAAAAATAAAAATAAAAATAATGAAATAATACAGTAAACACAAACAGAAAAACCAAAGCAGAAGCAATGACCAATATGGGTACCAAATGATACTGGAACATAATTCCTTACTTTCTGATGAAAGAAGTAGTGGGCTATGATTAAGCATCATAAATCCTCTGTCCATTGCAAGAAGTATATTAGCCAATTTTGCTTAAGTGTTTTGTTTTGTTGCTTTGTAAGGGAAAGGAGAGAGGAGGTTGGGGAAAGTAATCATCATCTTTTGAAGTATCAAAAAAAATTAATTTTTTTAAAGAGCATAAACCATTAGCCCAAAGTGGTGACATGCTAGCAGACATTATCTTAGTTTCATCCCAGAGTTAAGCCAAAGTTCTCATTCTTCATCTTCTAATATCTTTCTTTTCAGGTTATGACTTTTCCCCTCTTCTGCTATGAATACTGTATTATATTCCTTAAGTTATTTTATTTTCATTTTTTTAAGGCTGGTCTGTTTCCACTGGCTGTCTTCCTTTCCTTCCAAGTCTTTCAAATCTAAAGATAAATGACTTCTTCTATCCTTGGTTGGTCATGCACTTTGAGTTGTATGAGGATGCTGAGTCCATAATGCACAGAGCTTGTTGTAATGGTTTGCTGAGGTGCAATATAGGATGTGACTCTGACAGACTATGATGATGGAATGTTCACAAAGCCGAAACCCAGTGGACTGGAACTGTGACCTCGATCCCACTGGACCCCGTTGTTCCATTGTGACCCCGGCTTAAACCACTAGTGGTGGAAATGGATTAATTTCATATTAATGGCAGTCACAGTGTTGAGGGGGAGAAGGAGGTTCTAAAAACTGGCAAGCTAATTCAATAAGCATTTATTAAGTACCTAATATGTATCAGATATTGAGCACATAATAGGTGCTTAACACATATGCCTAATATTAATTTCCATAAGCTAGAGGATTTGGGGGGAAATGCAAGTTACAAGGAAAGTTTCCATGATTTTCCAGCCAAATGTAATGACCTTAAATGACAGTCATAGAGTCAATCATGAGTCACTGTAATAACCTACTAAGCTGAATAGGTAACAAAGGCAGCACAAGTCAGAATTAGTCAAGAAGGAAAGAGCATTTTGAGGCCCTACTGTACAGCTTTTACTATCTCATGGGTATCTTCTTTTGGTCTCTGTTCCTTATTGGCTTCTTGGAACCAGGAAAAGCTGCCAGAAGCTCACAGAGCTGGCTTTCTTCCTCCTGCTGACTATAATCAGAAGACATTTATATACAATGGACATGCTAATGAAGAAAAAGCCGCAGCAGAAGTTTTAATACTTGTTATTTTAGTTACATATTTTTGTAACTCTCAGCCTGGTGTCCTCTTTATATTTTAGAAATGCTATTTAGGCTGGGAGTTTCTCTGTGCATTAGAATGAAAGATCTTATACTCTTATTAGATTCATATTATATTATTATTATATTCATATTAGAATATGTTATATAATGCATATATAATATAATAATTACATTATTCATATTAGAAGAAAGATCTTATATTCTTTACTTGTAATATTTTGCATCTCTGACCAAGATCCAGGAGGGCAGCTATCTCTTTTTCTTTGAGGCTGCATGATGAGAGGAATCTTACTTTAATTTTTGTATCTGGATAGGGTAGCATCAAATAGATTGGGGTTTCATACCCCATATATCCTGATCTCTAGGTCTCAAGAGGAAAATGACAAAGAGAAAGGCCCATGAAATTTTCTAATATTGAATACTGTAATTGTGTTAGCTTTTTGTTCCTCTGCATATCTTTTAACCAATGTAATTTCAGTGGATGGGAACTCTGAGATCATTGAATACAAAGACCTCGTCTTACAAAGCAGAGAACTGGTACACTGGACTGGACCTTGAAGACCCTCTAGTCCACCCCAGACCTGAAGAGGGAATCTCTTCAGGTATTCCTAATAAATGGTCATCCACACCTTGCTTCAAGACCCCCTGGTAAAAGGAAGCTTCACTTCCTCCCTAGGAAGCCCATTTGGCTTTGGAACAGATAATTTTGTTAGCAAGTATTTATGAATGTTTTTTGCCCTTCATCAAACCTAAAACTGGATTTAAGCTTTAACAACCCCCATTCACTGCTTTCAGTTCTGCCCTCTGGACCACAAAACAAAAATTCTAGTTCCTGTTTCACAAGATAAAACAAAATTGCTGCCAAGATACGTTTAATTAACTTACCCAAGTTAGCCAGGTAGAAAGTAATCAAGCTTGAAGAGTGACCCTAGATCTTCCAGCTAGTGTCTACTGTGTCCTGGTCGTACCACAGAACTTAAGTACTATGTTTATTTTTAAGAATCACATTTTAAGTAGGGCTCTCACCAGCTAGGGCATGTCCAGAGGAAAGCAATCAGGATGGATTGCAGGCCATGCTATACAAAGTATGGTTAGAAGAGCTGGAGGGGTTTACCCTAGAGATGAGAAGATCTAAAAATAAACCATCTTCAGATATTTGGAGAATTCTTCTTTTGTGAAAAGGATCAGACTTGTTCTGCTTCTGAGACTGAAACTAGGACACTGAGTGGAAGTTGCAGAAGGGCAGATTTAGGCTTAATGCAAGTTAGAGCTGCATTAGGCAGCTAGATCAGACAGGAGGAAAAGTGGAGAAAGAACTGAATTTGAATCCAACTTGGATTCTGTGATTCTGTACCTCTTGGACCTACTCTGTTTCCACTATACTGCATAGCTGTACCATATCATTCATACATACATGACATTGCTCATTCCATTTCATACATTGGATTAAGCTGCTCTAGAAGCAGGCATGTGGGCATGGTTGTTGGAGGTGGGAGAAGAGATGAGGAAGGGATGAAATAGACTGTTTTGAAATGCAATACGTGGGGGGTAGGGATGCGAGGGGGACTTGGTTAAAGGAAGAGGTGACACTTGGTTACAATGAGACTAAGAATATTTGTAGAAATTTAGGAACATGCAGATTTGATAGAGTTAGATATACATTCTAAGATATTAAAGGATTAGTATATATATAGATAGATATATATATAATATATTAGTATAGAGAGAGAGAGAGAGAGCACTGGGCTCAGGGTCACAATTATGTGGCTTCAAATCCTGCCTCATACTCACTAACTGTTTAGACCCTGGGCACATTATATGTACACATGTATATGTGTTTGTGGCAGCTAGGAGGCCCAGTAGATAGAGTACCAGGCTTAAAGTCAGGAAGACTCATCTTCTTGAGTTCAAATCCGGCCTCAGACACTTAATAGCTGTGTGACCCTGGACAAGTCACTTAATCCTGTTTGCCTCAGTTTACTCATCTGTAAAATGAGCTGGAGAAGGAAATGTCAAACCACTCCAGAATCTTTGCCAAGAAAATCCCAAATGAAGTCACAGAGAGTTGGACACCACTGAAAAATAACTGAAACTAAATATGTGTTTATGTTGTATATCATACATACATGCACACAGCTGAACGAAGGCTTTTGGGAACACTGTGTCTGCATGTACTGAACATATATATCATATGCATTATGTACATGAATACGTGTGTGTGTGTGTGTGTGTGTGTGTGTGACTGAACTAGTCAGATGTCAGTTTGGAAAAAGACCATTGTGACACTTGAATTAAGGAGAAGTTAAGAAAGGTGATCTCACTGGTTACCTTCCACTAATTCTGGCATCAATACTCAATAAAAGAAAAGAAAACACATCAAAGTAGAAGAACCTATAAACTCAGGAATCAGTAATGGGGTAATATTTCTATTTGTGAAAAGCAAAGTTGAGCCAGACTTGTTCGTGAGTCATTTTTTTTAAATTATAAAATCTGAGGACTGAGCTAACAGATGTTACATCTTTAGAACTTAAGTAAAAATATGGTGTTATATGTCTAAGAATATAAAAGGAAATATCTAAGTCATAAGAACTGAAAATTGGTGACAAGATGTAGTGCTACACTGACTTAGGAGAAACTATCTAGGAGAGGATAGTCTTCACAATGAGTCAGTACAGCAGCACTACAAAACTCAGCAGAGGATTCCTGCACTAAGGGTGGACATAAAGCTCCATCCAGCCCGAGAATTCACAGAGTAGGGATGAAATGGACTCTTCTCAAGGGCTGAATCTATACTTGGCATTGGACACTGTGTTTAATACACATGGATTGGGGGTTTTATCAGGTAATTTTTACTCTTCCTCATTTTTCCAAGAAAGATGGTGTCAGTTCATATTGTAATTCATTTTGCTCTCGAAATCCACAACAATGCAAATTTCTTTTTGCCAAGGTTATAGCTAGAGGAAAGTTGCCATAAAAAATAAAGAGGAAGTACTTCCTGACTTCACAAAAATGAGAAGCAGTATGCACACTGGCTGTATTCTAGCTTTAATGAGCATAGCTGGACTACTTTGGACCTAAAGCCATTAGATGGAGTTGGAAGGAAGGGCAGAATAGGGCAAAGGATTGTTTTCCAATGGGTCATTAAGTAAATTCCTTATGAATACGTGAATAATCAAAGTATCTGTCATCTTACCAGTGTAAGGGAACGCCAAAGATGGAAGCTCTTTATACCAATTAAGTAAGTCTTAGAGCAGAGAAACTTAATCTTTTTGGTATCCTGGACCCGGTGAAGCCTATAGACCTTTTCTCAAAATTAAGCTATTAAATGCATAAAATATAAAGAATCACAAAGGCAACCAATTATACTGAAATGCTATTTTGTTGCTTTTTCTGTTATGTCCAACTTTTTATGACTTACTTGGAGTTTTCTTGGCAAAGATACTGGACTGGTTTGCCATTTCCTTCTCCAGCTCATTTTATAGAAGAGGAAAGTGAGGCAAACAGGGTGAAGTGACTTGCCCAGGGTCACACAGCCAGTAAGTATCTAAGAACATATTTGAATACAGGAAGACGTCTTCCTGACTCCAGGCCCAGCACTCTATCCAGTGTACCACCTAGCTGCCCATATCGAAATATAGATATATATAAAAAAAAAAAGATTGTTGACCTTAAGATAAAAAAAACCTGGGTCTAGAGAGTTGCTTGAGGTATGCAGAAGTTGAGCAACTTTCTTTGGGTCATACAAATAATGTTAGAAACAAGCTTTGAGCCAGCATTCTATCTACTACCTCAAATAGCGATTTATTTCATGTGAATTATGTGCAGGAATTTTATTCAAGTTCAATTTGAATGTTTCCAAATTAACCAGGTAGACCCTTTTTGGAAATGGACTGAGCATAAGATGTTAATTGAAGAAGTTGATTTTCACTTTTTAATTTCAATTTAATTTACCAGCAGAGGAAGGGAAAAAGAAAGGGATATCCAGTCTGTGCTCAAAGGTGACAAAAGAATGGGAACTTCCACTGGTTCTTTTCCTTTGAAATAAAGGCCTCATTGTTAATTGTGCTTTCTTCAGGTACTTTGTTGGATTCTGGATCCTCACTGAGATAAAGGGCAAATTAAATCAATGTCCAATTTAAATAATTGGAACTTGCTCATAGGCACACTTCACTTAGAGTTACAAAGCCTACAAGATTATTTTCTTATGTGGTCTTTAGCAAATTAGAGGAATTCTCTACATTACTCTCCATCTGTGATGTCTTCTAGGGAGTCAATAGCTTAGCTCTTTAAGCTCCAAAAAACATTTTTGGAGATTTGAAGTGATGGAAATCTTTTTAAAATATATCATATACACCATCATGACTTCCCAAGAAGAGCATTTCTATAATATTTCAAAATATCTAGGTGTTTATCATAACTCCTTCAGATCTAAAGCAGTTGGTCTCCTTGAGTTTTGGGGGACAAGAAAAAAGTTACAACTTTGCCACCAAGCTGATGGAGTTGAGCCTCTCTGAACTTGGTTGAGCTGGTCCTCTGACAACCTACATACACTCTATCACAGGTCCCACCTCAAAGCATCTTCAGCTTGGTAGACTATACCAGAGCTTATACTCCGCAGGCATCATTTTCATGCAGCCAGAGCTACCTCCACAGCACAACAGAGTATCAGTTTGGGATTTTAGTGAAAGAGATGAAATATAAAGAAAATAATTTAACCTTTTGATGACAGTCATTGTTAATAAATAAAAAATCAATTGTAGCTAGGAAGAAATTTACTTCAGACTTATCATTTTAATAGATGGAGTCACTGAAGTCAAAAAAAGGTTAGCTGGCTTATGCAAGGCCAGAGTTTGATCAGAGCTGAGCCGAGAAACCATGGTTTCTGGCTTCCAATCTCAACTTTAACATTATTTTAAACTGTCCCTAGAGCTCCTTGTCTTTTGGGCATTTAGATCAGAGTTTCTCAACATTTTTTGCGTCATGGACCTCTCTGGTAGTCTGGTGAAATCTACATACCCCTTCTCAGAACATACATATATCTTCTTGGAATGATTATTTTAAATATAAAAAATAAACTACATAAATTGCAAAGGAAAGCAATTTTATTGAATTAGATTTTATATATATATATTTTAATTTTACAGACTCCAGGTTAAGAAGACCTTTACCCACAGGATTAAGAAACTGAAAAATAGGATATCCATTCCATACAAGGAAGTAGTACTTCTCTATCATCTATCTATCTATTTATCTATCATCTACCTATCTATTCATCTAGCCATCCATTTATTTATTAATTTATTTAAAACAGCAATTCTTTTGTATATATTTTCATAGTTTCAGATGGGGAAATAGAGTACAATGCAAAGAACTCTAGTTTTAGATTCAAATTGTTATTGTTGTTCAGTTGTTTAATGAGTGTCCAACTCTTCATGACCCCATTTTGAGGTTTCCTTGGCAAAGATACTGTAGTAGTTTGCCATTTACAGATGAGGAAACTGAAGCAAACAAGGTTAAGTGACTTGTCCAGAGTCATACTGCTAGTAAGTGTCTGAGATTGAACATGAACTCACAAAGATGAGTCTTCCTGACTCCAGGTACTGTGCTCTATCCACTGTGCTATCTTAACTGCCTTAAAATCAAAATTTCAAATCCCAACCCTGCCATTGTTCTGTCTGCATGCTCTCCTACCATTAATTCATTAACTAGAATGTGCTAGGAACCAGGAAAATAAATATAAAAGCAAGCTAGTCTCTGCTCTCAGGAAGCTTATATTCTAAAAAGGGGATATAATACATAGAAATTAATGGTAACCAGGGAAAGGAGTTCTGGATGCGGCAGCCTCTGAGATCCTGAGTGGTAGTCAACTGTAATGTACTTTCTAGGAGACATGCTACTACTGATTTTATGACTGTTTCTAGCGTAAGAGCAAGAGGTAGAAAAGTCAAGGGTACAGGGAGGCGTCCTTCACCATCTCGATCAAGGGCGCCTCATTTGTGAAATGAGAGGGCTGGTCCTCTAACAGTTCATGGAACTCTGATTCCTATTACAAGGCAAATTCAAGTAATAAACACCTTTGATCAGCTCAGCCATAACAACAGAGCCAACATATAGTTTCTGAAATTTCATTCATGGTTTCACTGATCTCCTCTGCTCTTCAGGGGCAGTACCGGGGATAGGTTCTCTCAACAGTAATACAGAAAATGTTGGGTTTCTTCCAATACAGGGCAGGCATTTCAGTTGAGGTAACTTAGTCTACAAACAGCTATTATGATTCACCTTAAGTCTGGTATTCTGATCTGTGCTCTTTTTAAAATTAGGATTCTGAATTTAATGGCACCAAACTATTCTAGATATGGCTGATGGGTCTACTTAGGCATAGGCATACAAGCTAACTTACTGGGTGTTTTGGCAAATCTAATGGAAATGCCATAAAAGGCATCAGAAATCAATAAAATAGGTTCCTTCTTTGACCAAAAACATGTATGTCTTTGCTAAGTGTCCCACTCATTATGTCGATTCTAGTCTAAGGGATTCTTAACCTTTGGTTGTGTTATGGACACACTGGCAGTTTGGCAAACAGTCCTGTGAGTTAGGCATCTCTAATTTAAAGGTGGGAAAACGAAGGCTGAGTGACTTTCCCAGGGTCACACAGCTAGAAAATGTCTGAGTCAGAAAGAACTGCCCACCTCAGAGTCTGTGAAACTCTCAGCAAGTTTTTTCATCTTTCTGGGCCTCCATTTCCTCATCTGTAAAATTTACCCCAAGGTTCCCTCCAGTTCTAAATGATCCAAGCACTTTAATTAAGCACTGTGTATCATCTTTCCTTATAAATCAGTATTGTTGGTTACCTTACTTCTCCTAGAAACTAGATGGAACTAGGTTGACCATGATGTACCAACCAAAGGCATACTTGCTATTTCAGGTTGGCTTGGAAAAGAAGGATCACTTTGCTGATGTATCTGTGTGTGGTTTCCCTGTGCAGCAAACTCAAAACAGATTTGCTACCTAGCCACTGCCATTAGCTCTCTATCAGCTATTGTGCTTCGTAAAATTATCTCATCTGACTTCGAGTTAATTGAGCACAATCTCCAGGTAGACTCATACCATCAATTTGACAGGCAGCAAACTAAATGCCTACATTTTAACCCTGGGACTACCTTTAATCCAGACGTACTATGTACTCAAGTCCTTTGGTCTTACCTTTATCTGTGTTGTCACCTCCCATAGGAAGTATTTATTACAAGATTATGGGCCTGTGTATGGTTTCAAAGGGCTCGCTAATGGGAAGCTTAGTTTTCCATTATTGGCCTGTGAATTATCAATTCTTCAGATTATTCATAATAACTCACCCTGCTTATCGGCTCCTTGCTCTACGTCCACCAAAGGTCAAGATGCTATCAGGAAGTATTAGTGCTTTTATGATCTTAGAGAAATTAACTAAAAATAATTCCAAAAGACAATGATGATGTATGCTCCTGATCAGGCGTAGAAGGACCAAAGGTGTAGAATAAGAATATATAGATAGCAAGATAGATGATAGATAGATATAGATATTTTGAATATGGCCACTATGGGAATCTATTTTGCCGGACTATGTATATTTATTAAAAGAGTTTTCTTCCCCCTCCCCAATAGCAATAGAGTAGAAAGAAGAGAAATGTATTATTTGAAAAAAAAAAATTAAAGATCCTAAAATGAAGCCAAATAAAATATTCAGCCCTGACAAAAAGTCCAGAATTGACTGAATGATTTAAATGGGTTTTTGGAGTCTTAACTCCATTCAATTAAAAAAAAAATTATTAAATACCTATTATGCACCATAAGTACTATGCTAAGTACTATGGAAACAAACACAAAAATGACAATATCACCTCCTCTCAAGGAGTTTATATTCTATTGGAGGGAATAGCAGAATATAAAATAAATACAAACCATACAGAAAGCAATCAGTGCAGGGTTTGGATTCTCTTTTGTTTAGGGGTCACTGGCTAGGTAATGCAGTGAATACATAACTGAGTCTGGAATCAAGAAGACACCTGAGTTCAAATCTAGTCTCAGACATGTACCAATTGTGTGACCATGAGCAAGTTACTCAACCTGTGCTTCGGTTTCCTCATTTATAAAATGAGGATATGAGGACCTGACCTACCTCCCAGGGTTGTTGTGAAGACTAAATGAAAAAAATATTTGTAAAGCACTTATCACTGTGCCTGCATGCAGCAGGCACTTTATACATGACTCCTTCCTTCCTTCATCTCTACCTTGCAGTTCCACCCCTCACTCAGGTACATAATAAATATTGATCAAAGAAAAGAAAAATTGTCCAATAATGTGCTGAAACAGCAATTTAATGAGGATGCCTTCTCTATGGAGAGTGTGACTTGCTGACACAACATTGCATAGTCTTCCAAATCCAAGTTGTGGCTCAGCCCCCTCACTAGTTGTGTGATCCTCAACAGGTCGCTTACTCTCTGTGGATCTCAGTTTCTTAAGATCCTAAGATAAAAGGCTAAGAGTGGCTTTAGAGGTCACCGAGTTCAACCCCTTCCAAGGGGAAGCCTCTTTCCCCAAGGACACAGGTGTCAGGGCCTGTTGTGAGCCAAATTCTTGGTGGAGCCAGAGAAGAAAGGGTATGAAGGAAAGGGAACAAATAGAAACCTTTTCCGATTCCCCCCATCCCCAAATGCTAGTTTCCTCCCTTCCTCTAAAATGACTTTGTATTTAACCAGTTTTTATTTACTAACTTTGTATTTCTGCCATAGGTTTGAAGCATATTTGTTATTTCTCCCATTAAAATGCAAGGTCACTATGAACAGGAATTGTTTCATGCTTTGGACTAGTATCCCTAGCACCTTATATAGTATCTGACATTTAGAAGGCCCTTAATAAATACTTGACTGATTGACTGAAAACTGAGGTCTTATGATTCCAACCCCAAGGCTCTTGCCATTATATTAACATAATGGGGCTGGATCAGAAAATCAGTTCTCATACTTTTTGGACTCAGGACCCCTTTACACTCTTGAAAATTATTGAGGGCTTGCCCAAAGTGCTTTTGTTTATGTCAGTTATAGCTCTTGATATTTACCATATGGGAAATTTAAAATCTTAATACTGTTATGAAAATGTTCTGATCCTGCTGACTGAATTCTGGGTCCACAAATCACACTTTGAGAACCACTAGATTAAATAGCTTCTACAACTCCCAGCTAGCTGTAGAATTACACAATTTTGTGGTTATAGATTATCGAGTACAATCCTTTCCATCATTAAAATTTCCACATTTTCTACAAGGAGCTTTATTAGATTACATGATCCTTGAAGCGTTTCTTCTTATTCACCCTTTGTATTTTATTCCTAGTATCTCGTATGCTATACTGCACATAGTAGATAATTAAGAGGCATTTGTTCAATTTAACTAAATTCTAAGGCGGGTTTTTTTTTTTAAATATACAAACTAGGCCTAATCAATGAGAGAAAGGGAATAAAAAGGTTATGTGAGAAGTCACTATGATTTCAGACTTGGAAAATATACTGGCAAATTACATCCCATGATTCTGTAAGCACTTCTCCCTTGGTAAAGGAAATGGTAGATTTGAAGCAGACTAATCTGCTTTTCCAGGGTTTTAAAAACCATGGAGTTAAAATGTCTTATTTAAGTTGAACCCGCTGAAAGTTAGAGTACAGTCCATTGGACATTTTCCTTGCTCCACACTTCTCTGACAACACAGTGTGCTACACAAACAAACACGACTGACTCCAAGCACAGCAGAGTTGAAACCAAAGACACAGTAGACGCAGAGAACCTACTTCCTTCATTTTCTGAGAGTATTCCATGACTATCCCCCTCTAGTTGGTTTATATGACAAGAGAAGAGAGCAATGGGTTAAATACTTAACCACTGACTAAGTTAAAATCATTTCAGTGAGCCACACAATGTCACTGATTAAATCACCCGAAGAGACCTTCAACTTTCCAGTGGTCAACTTCAACCCAGATCCTGCTTTAAACACTTAATAAATAACTCCTTGTATGGTAATATCCAGTGCTTTTCTCCTGTTATAAAGCAGATATGGGCTTGTTTTTGTTTTTTCTTACCCTTCAGGTATTTATCTGTAGTACTACAGTGTAATGGTAAGAGCATTGAACTGGAATCAGGAGACCAGGGTTTGGAACCTAGCTATGTCACTAATTTGTTGCATCACCTTGGGGTAGTCACTTCATCTCTCTAGAATTTGCTTAAGGTTTCTCATCTATAAAATGAAAGGATTGGACTAGATGACCTCTAAAGTCCTTTTCAGCTTTTAGGATCCCATGGTCTAATTGAGGGTGCTATACCTTAGTTATAGAATGAACATACAATGGCTTGAATTACTAGGATGATAACATCAGTGGATTGTCACTAAACCACAGGACTTCATGGATTTGTGATTTCATATATATGGATATTCTCTCCAGCAATGGCAGACATTCCAAACCCATCGGTTCTGGAAGTCAAAGGTATTTATTACCTATTGAGCAGCCAACTAGAAATATGCCTTCTCCTACTTGGAGCTCTGATGGTCAGTTGCTGGGCTCAAATTGAAATTCCTTCCAATAAGCTCCTTGAGGGTAGGCAATCTCTTGTTTTTGTATTTATAAACCAGTCCTCAATAAATGTTTCCATTTCAAAAGCATAGCCTTAGATAACCCAAGGTCACCTCCACCCCACCAGGAAGGAACAGAAAAAGATTTAGGAAGGAAGGAGATAGAGATGGATCATAGTGCATTTTAATCAGAATCAATTTCTTGTGTGTCTGTGTGTCTGTGTGTGTGTATGGGTGTGTGTGTGTTTAAAACAAAATTAAGAACACTGCTGAAAAAGCTGCTTAGACATCTTTATACTTGAGGCCACTGTGAGGGTATGTGCTTTAGACTAATACCATAATCTTTACATTTGATGAGGAGGGAGAAGGACTGAAAATAAAAAAATCATTGTCTTATTGGCAGTTGGGGATTTAAAAAATGTTTCCATATATGAATAAGAACAGATCTCATCTGTTTAAGATACTTAACTGTTTCTGTTGAACTGTGGTTCATTATAATTACATGCAGACCTCTGTAAAGATAAAGCTATCAGGATTAGATACTGAAATGATTTTATCCTATTTAACCAGCTATTAGTGTCAGCTCTTTCTAAATGCAGAGGTGAAAAACAAGAGTAGCAAAGAAAGAACTGGATGCCTAATTTGTTGGAGATAAGGGGGAAAGAGGTCACACACTTTGATTCCATTAGCAAGTCATACCACAGCTTTTCCTGTTAAGAAGGCTACTTTAAAATGTTTACAGACTAAATTGAATAAGAGCATAGAACACAGCAGATAGATGCAGCTCTGAAATGGTTCTCATAGGTCGTCTAGTGCAACCCTCTCATTTTACACATAAGGAAACTGAGGTTGGGGGAGGGTATGTATATTACTTGCTTAAGGTCATGGAGGCAGCCAATAACAAATAAAAAGGGAAATGATAAAAATCTCAAATCCTTATGAAATCCAATCGAACAATATTTAATAGGAGCCCACTATGTGGATGACACTGTTAGGCACTGGCGAGAGACAGATAGATAGACAGACAGACAGACAGAGACAGAGAGAAAAAGTCAGGCAGACAGAAACACAGGTGGGCAAAGATCCAACCTCTGCTAAGGAGGTGGAGGATCAGGAGAGAGCCAGGAACTCTCTCTGCAGGCTCCATTAAACACTCTCAGAGAAAGATCCCAGGTTCATAGGAAAGCAAGTGTACCAAGAGAAAATGAGCCTACAGCAAAGTGTGGGGTAATCTAACTCCAACCAGTGTAAATCTGGAGAACTGCACAAGGCACGGTGCAGGGCACTGTTCTGAAATTATCAAATGTTCTATAGCAGGGGCATATGCAGAAATTTTACATGAAAGAAAACTTTCTAGGTAATTACAGAGCGCACAATAACATTGGAAGAACAGATAAGAACTTGGAGATTTCCAAGTGGGGCCTCCTGTACCCCTAAAGGAGGCACTGTAGGGGCAAATACCTCAGTGAAGCTTTGATCCTGCTTAATACGACAAGCAACAGGATGGAAGGTCTACTCTCATGTTTTCAGTTACTGTACTTTACAAATAGGGGAGGGAAAGGAATAAGTTTTATACAGTGCCTGCTATGTGCCAAGTACTATGCTAAATATTTTACAAATATTATCTCATTTGATGATAAGATGATATTTTTACAAATGATCTTGGGTCCTGGTGAGAAACGCTCAAGCCCCTAAGATGAAGGTTCCCTCATCTTAGGATGAACAGAAGCAGTATTGGGGCATCCTCCAATAAGCAGCTACTTGGGACATCAAGGAAAGGATACTTTTACATCATCCAAGAGTGGCCTTTCCCTCCCATAGGAAGGAAGCTACATGCCCCAAAGGAAGTAGTGTATGGGGAGATTTTCTGGTAGAGAAGAAAGACAGAAACCTCATCCCCTCAATCTCTGCGGGTATTTTACGTACAACTATATAGCCGGCATCACAGAAATACAGGCTTGCTGCTCAACTCCAACCTACTTAAAGGGTGGGAGAGGAAGGACATCAGAAACCACCAGTACAGAGTCTAACAGTAATTTCCACTTGTGGTCTGAGTTTCTCTGCCTGGGATGCCTAAAATTAAATCTGCCAATAAAATCCTCTTTTGGTTTCTGAACTCCCCAGAACTGAAAAGTTTTACCCAATAGACTCTTTTCAGTATGAAATCCTATGAAATTAAATAAATAACTGTACTTATCCAACTGGCCTTGGGGGAAAGGAGAATTACAACTTAATATTGTTGAAGACAATGATCCTGACCAATGATCAGAGCTTAGTAGCATTGATTTATTTGTTTTGGATGGCATGGCATGAAAATCCAAGGAAAAAAATATCTTTTTCATATGAGGATAATTTCAATTGATAAGGTGAGCAGCATGTTAGAAACCCCAGGAGAACTTCATATTTCATGGTCTAGGCCAATTTTCAATCATGTAAATCAAAATGATAGCATTGATTTTTTTTCCCCACAGGAGACAATAAATGAAATTAGATCAGGAGCAACGATGGTAGAACGAAAGCGTCAACAGATTTACTCATTTTAAGATGAATTATTGATGTGTAGGTTTTTTTGTACAAGATACTTTATTCAGGCACAAAATGTAAAAGCAAAATTCAAAAATGACCATAAAACTGAAATTCTTTAAGATTTGCAATTTAAAAATTAAGAACAATTCCAGAGAATGTAAGTTCCTTGAGGGCAAGCACCATTACGCTTTTCGCCTTTGTATTCCTTGCACCTCATATACCTGAAATATCATGTAAAATGAATACATCGATATTTCATCAATAACACAAACAGAAATTCTTCTTTGCAAGATGAGAGACCCCATGATGCTGTGCTTTCCTAAGAAGGTATTCAGAAAACTGTGAAAGAAATGTATGTCTCTCTACAGTGACAGATTCAAGGGTTAAAACAGTAAGGTGATATTCTGAAAACGTAGTCATTCTTTCTTTTTCATTGTTTTTGATTAGGAGATGTAACATGTTAACCAGAGCCGTAATTAAAGCTGGGTAGCAAAGACACTGACAGTATTCGTACTCCTCCAGGAGTCAGAAACAACTGACCTTAGCACCTAATTAGCAAAAATAAAAATAAGAGCCCACCAGATGCTATGCCTTCTCTCCTCCCCACTGCCAGATGACATACTCCCTGGCTCAGTCAGCCTCCAGAAGAAGCCTAGCAGTATTTGGGGTCTCTCTCTTGCCCCCAAATAAATGTTACTTTAGAAAGTTTCTTGTGTTTTGGGGTACTTGTCCTGGGTGTTAGATTTCTTAGTTACAGTTCTAACCTTAGCAAGAAATTTTGAACACCAGAAAGAAAGTTGGTTCCTCCTCCCCATACCCAAATTCATCCTATTCTGTATCCTGCCCCACCCAAATCACTCCCTGGTCCCGCTAATTAATCAGTTTTATTTGCTGAAGCTACCAGTTTCCTCTAGGCCACTGTGTAAAGTGAGTCAGCCTTTCACTTTCCAAAAATGACAAGAAAACCATGTAATACCAAAATGGCATATAATGGCAAAAAAAGAGTCCCTACCAGCTAACACTGTGGCTATATATGAAAATAGGATCTATTTTCCACTAATCTTTTCCATTAGAGTCCCCAGGAATATACTATTTTGAAAAATAGAAATGGTCTGTAGGTCATCTCCATTAAGTATATATAGATGACAAGATGCTGCTTTGACTTCTCTACCCAACCATCTTCCCAAGAGCATCACCACTATCCCACATGCAGATTTGTTTTTGCTACATATAAAGCTATTGAGATAAGGCAAGTTAATGGATTCCACATATAAATTAAAAAGACCCTGACAAATTCGTTAATTTGGGAGCAAGCTTAAACTGGTGAAAGTTCTGAATTATAGAAATTTAAGACAAATGCAAGTGTTACTTTTAATAACCAACTGTAACTCAACCTCGCCTAACATTCTTAATGTGGCTTAGAGAAATCCTTAAGGGACCTGTTTCAATAAATAGAAACATTTTAATTAGTATACTGGACCATTGTAAGGGAGTGTTTTTAAAGTGCTTGGAAATTTAAATGCTACTGTGTATGAGGTCTTTCCTGATCCTGACACCAAACCCAAAACTACCGTCTTCCTCAAGTAACATCATATCTCATTCAAACACACACATGCACACAACACACACAAGTTGATTCCTACCTAGACTAGAAGCTCCTTGAGGGCAGAAGTTGTTTTTACTTTTGTCTTTGTTCAGAGTCAAGCACAGTGTCCTGACGCATAAATGGTGCTTGATAAATGTTCAGTTTGTTTAAGGCAGGAGTTCTTATCTGTTTTTCGGTCATGGACCCCTTTGGGAATCTGGTGAAGCCCATGGCCCATTTCTCAGAATAATGTTTTTAAATATATAAAACACATAGCATTACAAAGGAAACTAAAAGTTAGCAAAAGTAAGGATGATTTTTTTTTTTTTGGTCATACAAGTTCAAGGACCTCTCTCCCTTCCCTTCTAAATCTATCCATGAAGCCCAGGTAAAGAATTCCTGGTTTAAGGTTTGCAATACCCATGCTAAACAATAAGGTAAATTTTGGCCTCTCTACACAGCATACCAAAAAGCAGAGACATCACATTGCCAACAAAGGTCTGTAAAGTCAGTTATATTTTTTTCCAGCAGCAATGCATGGTTGTAAGAATAGGACTGTAAGAAAAGCTGAGTGCCATGGAATCGACACTTTGTAACTGTGGTGCTAGAGAAGACTTTAGAGAGTCCCTTGGAAAGGAAGCAGATCAAATCACTCAACACCTAAAGATTCAGGCTATTCATTGGAAGGTCAGACAGTGAAACTGAAGCTTAAATACTTTGACCACATAAGAAGAAGACAGAACTCAATGGAAAAGACCCTGATGTGGGGAAAGATTAAAAGGAAAAGGGATGGGCAGAATGAGATGGAGAGATAGAGCCATGGAAACAACAAACTTGAGCTTGGAAAGACCTCAAGAGATAGTGGAGGATAAAAAAGCCTGGTATGCTATGGTCCATGTGAAACTGAACACAACTGAACAATACCATGCGCTACCAAGGGCTTTCCCAATAATCAAAGTGCTTGATCAGTGGAGTTGCATTTCATATTTATTGCGGTCATTTAAAAGGATACATAAAGAATGTCCGGGGATGGCTGCTAATCACTCTCTCCTAAATATCTGCTCAACTTGGCTAGAGAGATGGAAAGAAGACTAGCTATTACAAGAATAATTCAACAAACTAAATAAAAGTCAATGCACTTAATTCTGTTTCTAAAATAAGGTCTATACAATGTGTTTCAACTCAGAGTTTAATTCCTCATCTTCAAAATATTCACTAGAAGAAAAGTCACCACCTGTAAGATTTCAGAAATCCATTTGGGAGGATGGATGATAGCCAAAGTCAATCTTGCCTTTAGCGGGGTTACTGTTACTGGCAAGGGAATACACTGTTAATCTCTGGATTACTGCCCATCACCCACAAGAGAAAAGGAACTTCTCAGGCTGAGTTTGGGGTTAGGGGTGTGCTGGATTTATTTTGTCAGTGTTTCTGGATTTATTTTGTCAGTGTTTCCGAATGGTAATCACAAAAACATGAGAACATAATACAAACATAAACCCATAATTGTATTATTATACAATTTTAATTATAAGACAAAGGCCAAAATTTTAGTATGGTCTAAGTTAGGATACCCATTTTTACTTTAATCTCAGCCATAAAAAAAATTGAATTGGTATTAGGTTAGAGAATGGCCACAGTCCCAGGTATTAGCCAACACCACCAGAATACAAATATTCAATAACACATATGTTCTGATGATCACTGCTCAATTACAAGCTGGAAATCCATCAAGGCAGCCCGTCCAAGTTTCCCCCTTCAACATCAGGACACTAACGATCTGAAATAGTCTTTGCACTCAGTGTTTGAATGTTACCTCCCAGGACCATTAAACTAAAGCTGGCATTCTCAGGTGGAACTGACTATTTGTATTTATTAATTAAATTTGTGAGCTTCAACATGAGATCTAGTACAAACTGTACAGAATAAAGAAGCTTGATTTTTATAGTTAGGTTTTTGACAGTCATAGGTGGCATTTATGTAATAATTTAAATGCTTTAATAAAGCCTTTTTCTGGAATTCTTATTACCTCCATCCTCTTTCAACAGCCCCTCCCTAGTTAATCATATTAAATATGTACCTTTTTAAAGAACTTCTAATAATTGTTCATTGATGGGAATTATTAGCATTTATTAAGTGCCTGTTGTTCAGTCATTATCAGCCATGACCCTATTTGGGGTTTTCTTGGCAAAGTCCTGGAGTGGTTTGCCACTGTCTTCTCTAGCTCATTTTATAGATGAGGAAACTGAGGCAAACACGGTTATGTGACTTGCCAAGAGTCACACGGCTAGTAAGTGTCTAAGGCTGGATTTGAACTCAGGAAGATGAGTCTTCCTGACTCCAGACCTGGAGCTCTATCTACTCTGCCACTCTGCTAGCCTATTAAGTGGCTACTATGCACCAAGCACTATGTTAGTTAAATGATAGTGTTATCTAATATAGTACAGAAAAATATGGGGCTTTCCCCGTTACAAGTGGAAATTAATAGATCTTTTGCCCTTGATTACTTCTAACCTCCAAAGAAAATATACAATAATGGCTCCCACATCAAATCTTTAATTCCGCTTCAGGCACCATTACTAAATATCACCTAACTATGGACCAAGACAGGGATGTTTTCAGTCAAAACTTTACTTTGTAGAGAGAATAGAAAAAGAAAATTCTCCTTTGGTGAAATGAAGTCCATGAAAGTCAAATGTTCCCAGGAATCACTTATTTAATTAGCCAAACGACCAAGAACAGAACTGTTTTATGACTTAATCTCTTGCCAAATGGGGAAGGAATGAAGTAGAACGATGAGGAGCAAATGGGGTGATGCTGAAAATCCACAGGACATATTTCTTAGAAAGAGACAACAGCCCTATCAGAAATGCCACATTGCCATCACCCTCTCTTCCCTTCAACAGTGCAACATCCCCTCTCCAAACCATGATATCCTCTCACACTGAAGGCAAGATACCAAAATACTCAAATATGTCTTGTACGCAAATGTTCAGTGAAAACATATGATCAAATAGACCTCTTGGCTCCCTTCAAGATACAGATCAAACCCCACCTTCTGCCCTCCCCCCACCACTTCCTCCACTGCAATTATCTTCCCAGGGATATTCCTCTCCATTTATATATATTATATGTACACAGTTATTTGTATGTTCTCTCTCCCAATAGACTATGAGTTTCATTGGGCAGGAACTGAGTTGTAGCCTTTGGATCACTAGCATTTAAGACAGTTCCTAGCACATTATAAATCCTTAATAGAAGCTTGTTGACTGACTGACAAGCGTTGATTTAGTTCTTACCAGGCACCAGACCCTACTAAGCAGTAGCAATACAAAGACAAAGGTGAAGCAGTCTTTTCCCTTGAGCTGTTCCAATATAAGGAGGATGACTGACCACATCAACATATTAAACATATGAATATGTCCCAATCAATTTGATCAAATTCTAGGGTTTATTTATCCATCACTGGGTCATTATTGTGGTTGTTCAGTAACTTCAATCACGTCCAAGTCTTCATGACCTCACTTGGGATTTTCTTGGCAAAGATACTAGAGTGGTTTCCCATTTCCTTTAGTTCATTTTACAGATGAG
The DNA here is from genome assembly GCF_028372415.1 of Notamacropus eugenii. Lineage (NCBI taxonomy): Eukaryota > Metazoa > Chordata > Mammalia > Diprotodontia > Macropodidae > Notamacropus > Notamacropus eugenii. The sequence continues at coordinate 127,681,838 of NC_092875.1, read as the reverse complement.
GAAACTGAGGTAAATAGGGTTAAGTGACTTGACCAGAGATACACACTAAGTTTCTGAAGTCAGATTTGAACTCAGGAAGATGAGTCTTCCTGACTCCAGGCCTGACAGTCTAACCACAGAACCATCTAGCTATAATTAGGTACAGCAGAACCTCGGTTTTTTAGTAACCTGGTTTATGTATGCTTCGCTGGACAAGGAAAAATTGTTCATAAAATTTGTCTTGCAGGATGAATAAAAATTTGTAGTACGAATATCATGTTTTGGACTTGAACAGCTCACGAAGGAATTACGTTTAACAATAATGCAATGTTACATTTTCATGACATTCGGAAAAAATGTCAAAAACAAGTGTCTTTAGATAGATTTCTAGTCAGAAGTGAAAGTAAAGAAAAAAAATCAGTAAGTCAAAATGGGAAAGTGATTCTAAAAAACAAAAAATAAGTGAAGGCAGTAGTATTAGTCTTACTTTCAGCGAATGTAAGATAAGAGAGAACACTCCTGCTGTTGAAATACCTGATGTTCTCAAAGAAGGAGATTCTCCTTCCAAGCAATAACCCTTTCTCCCCCTTCTCCTCCTCTTCCCTCTTGTCCCCCTCACACCAGCCACAACTCTTCTCAAAGGTAAAGTGCAGGTTAATTTATTTTATTTTCAGTTTATATTGTGTACTATTCATTGCTACAGTATTTCAGGAGCATTAGGGACAAAAGACTTACTTAAAATTCTAACTAATTATTTTATATTAATATTTTTGGGGATGCGGTACCGATCATTCGACTTTACATTATTGCCTATGGGAAAATGTGTTTTGCGATACGAACAAATCACATGACAAACAGAATCTTAGAAAGAATTAAATTCATAAACCAAGGTTCTACTGTATAGTGGAGAGAAAACCAAACGAAGTCAGAATACATATCTAGGCTCTATGAACTCATATGATTTCACCTCTGAGGCTATATCTTTGTCACCTGAGGAATAAGGGAATTGGAGACGATGATCTAATGTTAAGATTGATTTGAACTAGAAATTCTAATGGTTCTATTTTTGTGTTCTTTCAAATATGGTTTGGGACCTCATCTTGTCTAATTAAATACAAAAATGTTTCTACTACCATCCAATGACAAACATTTTTTAAATTCAAAAAAAAATATTTTGTCTTTCTTTGTATCCTCAATGCTTAGCACAGTGCCTGGTACACAGTAGGGACTTAATAAAAGCTTGTTGAATGACTGATGGGAAAAGGACAAGCAACTTATTTTTAAAACATGTAGAACTTTCCACTGACTTTTCAGATAACAAAGTTTATTTTTCCCCCTTTCTGTACTTTTTTTTTCATTTTTAAACTTAGTATATATAGCTGACTTTTCCTTTAAATGAAAGCCTTCACAGCAATTGAGAAACCAATTTTCTGTCAAGACTTTATTGCAATGTTATCAGAAAACTGGCTACTTAAGGGGCAGGTAATCTTTTATTTCATGCATAATTGCCATGCACTGTATTTTGATTTCATCCTAATAGCACTAAGTGCGTTTTAAACAAACCCCTCAACCCACCCAAATGAAAACCATTTTCGCTTCTCTGTTGCACTTGTGTGCCAATGATAATTAACACATCTAGGGAAATTCATACCCAATCTGATTAAATCATAACACACCATAAAGGTCTTTGCAAATAATCCTTTGAAGAGCCCAGTAGAGGAAAGCATGAAAAGACGAAATTGTAGGAAAGATGATTATAGTTCTGCACACTATACCTAAGGGTGACCCTGGCAAGGTGAAAGTTAATTTGAGTCCCCAAAGCAAACTAAATGAATCCAAATGCCTGAGGAAGTAAGAAGGGCAGTCCATAAAGAGGCTCACTAGTCTCTTTGGGTCCCAGGCCTTTCCATTGGGCCTGAGGTAGATGGAACCATGGTGCCCCTTCCTCATAAGCCATAAGGAAAAGAATTACTCAGAACATGAGACATTTTGAACTAGAACCTAAAGGGGACCCCATCAATCCTGGAATGGCTGAACAATTTGTGGGATATGAATATAATAGAACATAATTTGTGAGGGGAAAAAGATTGATGGTGAAGAATTCAGAAAAACTAGAATGATAAGTATGAACTGGTACAGAGCAAAATTGAATGAACTATAAGAACAACATACATAATGACTTAAAGTTCATTAAATGCAACCAATAAAAATGCTGGAGAAAATGTCTCTTTCCTCTCAGTTGAGAGGTGGCGAATTACTAAAACATACCAAATTACTGTAGTATTATTAGTGTTAGCTGCTTTATTTGCCTGGCTTCTGTGTTTTTCCTTTCCATAGGAGAGAACTGATTTAGGATTGATTTGGGGTGGGTTATTTCTATAAAATGACTGGGATACAAAAAACAAAAAGCAAACAAAAAAAACAACCAGCATTAATAAAACTTAAGTTCTCCTGAAAGAAAGAAAAAGTCTTGATATTTTAAAGACCTCAGATTACACAATTTGAGAAAACATCTCTAGGAGATACACACACAAATATAATATGATATGATATGATATAACATAATATAATATAAATGAACCTGGTTCTTATCTCTGTATTACATACATACATGTATAATATATGTGAATATATAAACATATTCACAGATACTGTGCACACACACACATATATGAAAACCTAGTTCTATTCTCTCTGATACACACGTACACACACACCACATATGTCTATATCTATCTATAGCCATACATGCCATGATTAGACAGCTAGGCAGTGGCACAATGGATAGAATGCTGGGCCTGAAGTCAAGAAGACTTGTGTTCCTGAGTTCAAATCTGACCTCAGACGCTCATTAGCTGGATGACCCTGAGCAAGTCACTTAACACTATTTGTCTCAGTTGTAAAATGAGCTAGAAAAGGAAATGGCAAACCACTCCAGTATCTTTGCCAAGAAAACCCCAAATAGAGTCACAAAGAATCAGACCCAAATGAAAAAAGACTGAACAACAAATAAACCTGGTTCTTATCTCTGTCTAACACATACAACACATACATGTGTGTATGACATATATATATAATATATATAGCACATATATATGAACCTGGTTCTTATCTGTCTTTTACACACACACACACACACACACACACACACACACACACACACACACACACACACACACACACACACACCAGAGAGATAGGAACCAGGTTTCCCCCAAAAAAGGAGAGAATGTTGATCTGAAAGGCCGTGAATTTCTCTTAGCAGGCCAGATAGCTATCTCAGAAACGTTTTATGGGTAAACTTGGCTGAGGGTATATAGCTAGTATTCAGTCAAACCTATCATCAGCATTGGGAAAACAGCACCCCAGATGTGCATCTAACTGATCATGGAGCCAGGAATGTTCCCTTTTCTATGGGAAAGACAGTATATCTGCTATTTGATTTTTTGATAGCACAGTGGAAAGAGTAACAAACGGATGAGGCAGCATGGACAGTGGAAAAAAACACCTGGATCTGGATTAGATGACCCAACTTCAGTCTCAGTTCTCTCACTTCCTGGTAACCTAAGGACAAAACACTATACTTTCCAAGGCCTCAGTTTCCTTAGCTTTAAAATGAATGAGTTGGCCTAGAGTATACCTGTCCACCATGGAAACTGTATGGGACTCAAACCAGATAGAAATGTAAATGGGAAAATGTTTAACAAAATACATAAAAATACAATATAATACAGATGATGTTAATTTGTGGTTTTCTAAGTCAATACAAGGCCCATGAGAATCCAATTCGGAATTAGACACCATTGGCCTTGATGACTCCTAAGGTCCCTTGTGGCTCTGAATCTATGATCCATGATTCAGAAGATCTGCCTTACAATCCTGGCTCTGTTCCTTACTATTTATGTGGCCATCACCAAAATCATCGCAGTTTTCTGACACTTAAAATGGGATAGTAATGCTAATACAACCTATACCTCACAAGGGTGGTGTGATGCAAAAGCTCCTTCCCTTCCTCACTCACTAGGATATGCTTTGTAAAGCATTACAGAAATGAGCTATAATTAACGAGTGATGGCTCAGATATAAAGAGATGAAAACTTAACCGGAAACAATGCAAAGTTCTGTTCATGTTATCAAAACAAATCAACCTCACAAATACAGAAATGGAAAAAAAATGGTTAGAAAGCACTTCGTTTGAAAGAAAGGTTTGAGGCTTTAGCTTAACTTAGAAATAACCTAGTAATGCAACAGCCAAAAACCCAAATACAATCATAAGGAAACTGCTAATACCACTACTCTGAACTTAGGCAAAGTGCTAGACCTGGAAGTCCGGAAGGCATGTGTTCAGTTCCTACCACAAAAACCTACTAGCTGTATAATACTAAGCGAATCATTTAACCTCTTTCAACCTTCAATTTCTCATCTATAAAATGGAAATGGGGTAGATTCAATGACTTCAAAGACCCTTCTAGCTCTCAATCTATGATCTGGTACAACTTGGTCACTTACAGGTAAGGAAGATGAGATCCAAAGGGGATAAGGGATGTGTAAAGGTCAAATTGAGATTAAAACCTCTTTCTACTTTATCAGACATACTACCTTCCCCATAAAAGATGCTTTTTCGATTCCAGTCTTATAGACGGAGGGAAAAGGAGACATAAAAAGGCCACAATTACAGGACAACACAAAACAGGCTCCCTCAGGTGCTTAGTAAGCACCTCAAGGGCAGAGACTGAGTCTAGGACAGGAGTTCTTCAGCTTTTTGATGTGCCATGGACCCCTCTGGAAGTCTGGTGAAGCCTATGGACACTTTCTCAGAATGTTTGATGACTATATTCATAATTAAAGGAAATACTAAATTTTAGTTAGAGGTCAGTAAAAATAAGGATACAGTATTTTTCCCCATTGAAGCCTACACATGAAGAAGCCCTTGGAGGTCTGCAGATGTTGTTAAGAACCCCGGCTCATTTTCCATTTATCTGGAATTCAAACAACAAGAAACCCACTAATAACTGGGATTTTTTTTAAGGAGTAGAACATAAAAGGAATGAACTTTTTCAATTTCTTGACCAAAACAAGACAAGCACACAACAGGGGGCAGCTAGGTGGCACAGTGGATAAAGTGCCAGACCTGGAGTTAGACGGAGTTGAGCAACACTGGGCAAATAATTTAACCCTATTCGCCTCATTTTCCTCAAAAATGGCAAACCACTCCAGGATCTTTGCCAAGAAAACCCCAAATGGGGTCACAAAGAGTCAGACACACATGAAACAACTAACCACCACCACCACCACCAAGCACACAACAAAGAGATATGCTAATATGTGGAATTTCACTTTTGAAGTAACTTCTGCAGTAAGCTGATCATTACAGATTCAGTTCAGTTTCTTATACCTCCTAGGTCTATATAGCATTGAACAATGACCACAGACGTTTAATTTTAGGCAACCCAAGAAGCTAAGGAGAGAGACTAAAAGCTTGAGAGTTACTGTTAATCAAATCATTTTATAGTAGAAACTATTTATGAATCCCCCTGACCTTCATTTTCTACCTTTTGTGCTACAGTTAACTTGAGTCTCAGTCTGTACAGGCCCTCTACCTAACTATTTAGGGACAATGTTGGAAGATTCTTTAAATTCTGGAAAATGTATGAAAATGCCACATCAATTATTCACGCTTCCTCTCACTTCTCAACAGGTAATGTGTGTAACAGATGAGTGAGAGAGAGAGGAAGAGAGAGAAAAAAGGAGAAGGGAGAGGGAAAAGTGAGAAGAGGAAAGAGAAATAATAAAAAAGCTTACTAAAAAAGATTTCTGCCTAGTAAGTAGACCCTAAACCACACAGGGGGAAAAAATTACTACATTTTTTCCAACATTAAGATAAAAGTATAAATTAGGAGTGCCTCAAAGGACCTAAAAACCAATATTTTTTTTAATGTTACAACTAGGAAATATACCCTTCATTGGCTGGACCCAGAATTCCTTGATTACCTGATTTAAATAACTAGAGGCAGTCAGCAGGGACAAGACTGGAAAGAACATGAGAGGGAAAGTCACAAGTTCTGCAGTACTAACTACCAGAAAGCCTTCACCAAGTCACTCATCCTCCACATCTTCATCTGCAAAATGAGGAACTCAAAGGTCCTATGTAACTCTAAAATGAGACGAGCCTATGACAGTGACCTAGTTGAGCCCATCTGAATAAAACGGACTGGGTGAGCATCAACTTGAGGTTGTTACGGACCAACTCTGTTGCGAGCTGCCCTATCTTCTCTCTCATGGCTCATCCTTTGCTGCTGAATTTGAACAGTGAAAGGTAATAACTAGTATCCCCAACAACAGTCACTTCAAAAAGAGGGGGACTACATTTTCTCTCTCATAACATTTCACATGTATATCTGTATCTCTCATCATTCTTCAGGGTCTTTTTGTGAATGAACAGATGTTACTGATGTTCCTATTCGAGAAGGGACCGGCAGAACAACCCCTTAAGGCAGGTTCCTGAAGCAATGTTAGTCCAGAAACTTTGGCAAAATGGTAAAAACTTAAACAATAATAGCGGTAAGGCTGCCTGCTAAAAATTCTTAGGCATATAACCATAATGAACCAGGCAGTATAATTTAATAACAAAGTGGTGTGGCCTAAAAAACCAAGCAAAGGATTTGGAAAAGAGGACTTCTTGATGCTATTTACTACCTGTGTGACATGGGACAGGTAAGGTCACCTCTCTGGGCCTCAGTTTCCTCATCTGTTCATTTAACCCCTCATGCCCCCAAATGACCCTCTATGACATTAAGTTGCAGAACAAATGCAGGTCTTCATTGACAGTTTCCCCATCAAGAGTTCCTCATACCCATAAAATCACAAGTGTAATCCAGTCTGGTCCACCTTCTCCCCTTCCCCTCCAAAAAAACTGAGATTAAATAAGATGACTTCTGAAATCCCTTTCAGCTCTAAATCCTATGTTATAGCAGTTTTCTCAGTTAAGGGAAAATGGAATTTTAAGGATGACATATAGAAGCTATCAATTTATATTCAGGAAATACTCTTCTCTGAGTCTTGTGTATTAATGAAGATTAAATTCAAAGTTTATAAACTGTTCATGATTACTAATGATTTAACTGCAATCAAATGCCAAAGACATTCAAATTCATATTGTTGATGGACAACCTGAAAAGAATGTTCTGCCAGACCCACAGGACAAAAATGCTTTTGAATGAATTAATTGCAACATGGTAAATTAAAGATGCTTATAAAATCGTCTGGGTTTGAATCTTTTCAGAAACAATCCTCCTTTCCCTGACTTCTCCCCCTTCTCTTCCCACTCCTTTTATTCTCAAGGCCCATGCCAACCCATTCAGGAACACAGAGAGGATAATTCATAACGAGTGACAACATAAACAGAAAAATGAAATAGGGCTTAGCAGTGAAATAGGCTCCTGGATTTCCAGACAGGAGTAGCTGAGGCCAGGGTGCCCTCTGCAATGCTTTGGAACGCCTGCCAATTTATTTTCCAGGGCAGTAAAAGTTGTTGAGAAATATTCAGTGTTTCTGCTTGAGGAGCAAATAAATAGCAACAGTGCTCGAAGCAAATAAAATTAGTAAGTAATAGGGAGATGCAAGAAAGGTCAATTGTTAGAGGAGGAAATATAAAACCACTCTTGCTCAGATAGCATGAAGAGGTGAGGAGGTATCAGGGGAGTAACTTCATTATACTATAACTGCCTTTTTTTTCCAAGCAAAAAACATCATTGGTAGAAAACATAGTGGAATACCTAGAACTTTTCCCCTTAATGAACCTCTCTTAGACTCAGGGAAAAGAAGACCTGATCCAGATATCTAACATAGACTTAGTTCTGAACTAGACCTGATTTTGCTCAACACACTTAATTTTCCCATTTCTCTTTCCATTACTCTGCTTCTTCCTCCTCCCCTCAACTCCTCTCCATCTTTTTGATTTGCATGAGATTAGAAGAGAAGGAACATGCATTAATTAAGTACCTACTACATGCTGGGCACCATGCTAAGCACTTTACAAATATTATCTAATTTGATCCTCACTGCAATCCTGGGAGGTCGGTGCTATATTATCATGGCCAGTTTTACAGCTAAGGAAACTGAATTAGTTAGCAGTTAAGTAAGTGCCCTGATCAGGTCACATCTGACATTAAAGCTCCCGATATTAAAGCATTGGAAGTCAGATTTGAACTCACAGAGCTCTCTACACTGATCATAACACAGCTGCCTCATCTCAGAAGTATGGATATTTTCACCAGGCTCTACAACTTAGGAAATGCTTCACTATGAATAAGTAATTTTTAATTTCTACATTAATTTTAGTTTCTGTAGCTATAAATTAAAGGTCTAGACCACACAAGCTCTATAGTTCCTTGAAGCTCTACTATTTTGTGATTCTAGGTTTGTATGTCTACTTCTTTTTCATTAATTTTAAGTATATTTCGGGCTCATTCTTGTGTGGACAATCTCCATTGGATTCTTGGTGGTGTGATGAAATCCAAGAGGTAATCACTACTTTTAGGGGACCCATATAGACCAGTATTCTGTCCTCATGAGATCGCCAACCAATGTGGTAACATAAAGTCCATCTCCCATGTGAACAGAAGGATCCAAGGCAGCTAAGATAAGGAGGTAGAGAGAATAGTGGATTTGAGGGTGAGAAAGGTCTGTGTGACTCAAGGCAAGTTATTTCATCTTTCAATCTCAGTTTCAACTGTAAAATGGGAATTATATTGGCACTTATCTCACAGGGCTACTGTAAGGATGCAATTATTATCTGAGTCATTCAGAACTGTTTTTTTTAAAGTCAACTAAGAGATTCAGGCAGTTTTCTAATAATCACATTATGTGCAATGGAACATAAAACTCCTCAAGGGCAGGGAATATTTCACTTTTGTCTTTGCATCTCCCGCTCTTCATACAATGCCTGGTACATATTTAATAATGTTTTCTGAATTGAGTTACATGATAGAAGGCCCAGAACTTATTAAGTAACATTAGGAACCTAACACATAAATTCCTTCCCTAATACAGAGTGTCCCAAAAGTTATGGTGCAGTTTCAAGTTTTAATAAAGTTAAGGTATTATAATCTAGTTCTTTTTTTATTAATTTAATCATTGGATTTAATATTTATTGATTTTGTTAATTTTAATTTTAAATTATTAACACTTAAAACCGCACTAAAACTTTTGAAATAACCTAGGATTAGCCTAGGATTAAGTGCTCACTCCCATATTTATATAATGTTTACAGATGCTATGAAATGTCTACTGAATTGCAGATCTGATTTTGCTATGGGTAGATCATTCACACACACACACATGCACATGCACATGCACATGCACATACACACACACAGTACAGCTGAATGATGGTCAACTTCTTTTTAATTCTGTTATGTTTTTAGTTCATATATATATCACCTTGTAAGTGTTGACTTCCCCTTAAGGCGGATGTCCAGGGATGCAGCTTGATGACAATGCCATGCCCACTGGAGCAGAGAATAGACCTCTGAAGATGAGGAAAGTCTTTGCTCCATTGTGGTATTGCCATGGCTCTTTTACAGGCATAAATATTTTTTCATAGGTTCATCACCCACAAACAGAATGTCAGAGTCAAAAAAATGACTGGAACATCAAGGGAATGAAAAAACAAAGACGATATGCTTGCTTTATGAGATGTCAAGTCTAAGATCAAGCCTTTATTAAGCATCTACTATGTACCAGGCACTATGAGAGGTACTAGAGATAGAGAAACAAAAATAAAAGATCCCTATCTCTAAGAAACTTCCATTTTATTAGAGGTTGAGGGGGTTAGGCAAAATGTACATACATAAGTACATAAAAAATATGCAAACTAGAGAGAGTAATTTAGGCCAAAAAAAGTATTAGAAATTGGAACAGACTGCTCTAAGACTGGTATAAGTGACAGGGTAAAGAAACAGAGAACCGACATATCAATAACTATTAAAACAGGCCGGTATCATTAAAGCTATATAGAATTATTCAAATTTCAAACAGGATATAAAGGTGACAAGAGCATAAAAATCCAAGGTCACACCTCATAAGAGGTAGTGCAGGGCATAGTACTATTTTGATGTTAGAGAAGGCTTTTGTCTGTCCTACTCAACAAAAGATAAGGACCCAAAATTGTTTGGTTGGGTACTTTACTGACTATCATATAAAGAAGTGCAGAAACTAATGTCACTGTGAAGCCACAATCCAATGCAATTATCCACCTTAGTACTGTAATGCCAAAAGGGTATATTTCTCCTTTCTGTTAATAACCGATAATCTATTTCTCAGAGGAAGTACTAGCAGTGCTAGCAGTTATATATTGCAACATACTATAATGTAATAAAATGTAATAAAAAATTTTAAATGTTGTTATTTACATTATGTATCTTTTTTCCCCAAGCACACTAAAACTTATAAATCCAAAAAAGGTGACAACTTCCTTCAAGAACCACCTCAGGAGATCCCACTTCAGTGAAATTGCTATTGATCAAAAGATTTTCTGAACAGCCTTGATATTAGCCAAACATTATCTCTTGGAGTTGATTTCTGAAATTGATCAAAGCTATCAGGAGCCAAATTTTGCGAATAAAGAAGATAGATAAAACTATTTGTGATCAAAAAAACAAGGTGGCTGCGAAGTAGTTAGATTGGATTTCCTGTGTTGTTTGTGAGTTGAATCCACAGGCAAATGAAGGTCCCACTTTTGTGACTGCTGAACTTTGAACAACTTGAACAATTAATTCTCCATTTTGCAATGTATCATACATATTATGAACATCAGACTGAGAATAAAGTGATCCCTCTACATGGGTAAGGTTCATAATAACAACACACCATTGCAAGGAAAAGAAAGCACAAAAATCCAAGGTCAGTGAATGATTAACTAATGATCAGTTTAAGTGGACAGCATCTGAGACTCAGCAGACTACGGAGAGCTATTAAGAAAGGAAGGTAACATGTAGAAACCAATATAATTCTAATTCAGAAAAGTGGGAAGAGGACTGGACTCAGAATCAGAAGGTCTGGCCCATTTCTCCCTTTGGGTTTTAACGAAGCTACTCTATTAATCTCTATTAATTCAAGGTGGAGTTTTGGCTCTGACTAACTTGGCATGTAGCCTATGGCAAGTCACTTTATCCCTTTTAAAAAAAAATAAGGGATGATATATAAAAGGTAATACCTACCCCACAGAGCTGAGGGGCCAGAAAGCTTCAGAAAAGACATACATCAAAGTCCTACCTGTGACATGATACTTCATAACCCTGGACAAATCACTTAATTCTCATTTCCCCCCAGATGACTGTCACAGGTGATTTACTGATATGCATCAATGGAAAGAATTTCCACACCGAGAGTTGCCTCACCATAATGAAAACCTAGGTCTGACCGTAACTCCTATTGACTAGCTGTGATGATTACCTTATATAATATTTTGTAAAATCTAAAGACTTATATAAAACATAAACTATCATAACTAACAATTCTTACATTGTAAGGTTAGAACCTTACTTAATTATTATGTACATTGTCCAGGTTTTTCACTTTGAAAAGTACTTTGAAAACTCAGAAGTTTCCTCGTACTGGATGCATCTCTAAAGATGCTTAAAAGATTAGAAAAAGGGATTTGTGAAATAATAACAATTTACACTGTCAGAGAGGTTTTTCATTTACAAACCACTTTATATAACATCACAGTGGATAGAGAGTACTGTAATGGGTCTAGAGTCTGGAAGACCTGAGTTCACTTCCTGATTCTCATACTTAATATGTGTGACCCTATGAAAGTCACAACCTCAGTTTGCCTCATTTTTCCTAACCTTAAAATAGGGGAAGTAATAGCACCTCCCAGGGCTGTTGAGAGGATCACATGAGATAATCTTTGTAAAACACTTAGCACAGTAGCTAGTAAATAATATGTGTATAATAAATATTTCTTCCCTCCCTTCCTCCCTCATTCTCTTCTTTCTTCTCTTTTTCTTCCTCCCTCCTTCCTTCCACCAAGCTTATGAAACAGGTAGTATGACTATTATCATATCCATTTTAGACATGAGGATGTGCAGGACAAGGTGATATGATCTGCCCAGAGTCACCCAGAGATACAGAAGTCCCCTATCTCTGGGTGTCCTTGATACTACATTACATCACAATGAGATGGGTGAGCCAATAGATGATGCTCCTTGTCCCTTCCAACCCAGAGATTCTATGACTTTCAAACTGTCACTGAATCAATGGAACAATATGAGTGCTTTTCAAATACAAAATTTTCCACAAAGAAGCACAATCAATTAAGACAGCTTTGAAAGTTACAGCTTGAATTTATTAGATACTCGAAAAAAGCTGTCTAGAATAAGAATACCTGTAGTTTCATATATAATCCTTTTTTCTATTCTGCTATATATATGGAAATATCCATTTTATTTCATGTGTAAGTTCAGAATTTTTTAAAACAAAAAAATATTCTAGACCAGGGAATAAGTATTTGATATAAAAGAAACCTCTTCCTCCAGATGTTACTTAGACACTATACAGTTGATCCTGATCTTACCTGTCAACATCACATTTCACATGTATACTTTTATCTTAAACATGTTGGAAACAAATCTAACTAAATAACAAAGTTTTTTTTGTTTTATTGCTGCTAGTTTACCATATATTTTTGTGCTTTTTATACAAATATCTGTTCATAAAGAAATCTATCAAGGCAGAGAGAAAATCTGGGGTGGAAAACATAGATAAGGTACATACAACGCATGAGGAGAGGGAGGGGGTAACAGTGAAATGAGAATCCCTTCTCCAACTAACCAACAACAAAAGGGACAGAGAGAATGAGCATGGAATAACATGGGGGTCACACTGCACTTTCTAAATATTAATAGTCACGTCCCTCCCAAAAAATCCATAAATTTGAGGGATTTGGGTTTTAACTTTTCTTAAAGACTTCTTGTCTGCCTCTGACACAGAAGGCACCTTGCTTCACTCCACCCAGACCTCTCCACCCCTCTGGAGCTGAGTACAAGTCTCAGTACCTTGCAGCACAGGCATAGATTTCTGTAACTCCAGTGTTAATGATACTGTCTAAAAGTGCCAGTGGGGACATTAATAACCATTACTGGTCACCAATGAAATTTTGGATCACTTGAAGATCTATCATAATCCTTTTCTTCCACCAATCTAACTAAGGTTGCTATGGGTGAGCACCCATATTCCCCAGAGTAGCAGAATTATAAGGGGGCAATGTCAGTGGCCATATCAACGACCAATTAGGAAAAAAAAAAAACTATGAAGCAGGTGTTAAGAAAATTGGTTTAGTAAAACACTTTAATTGAAAAGTTTCTGTTAATGACTTCAGCGCAAAAAGACTCCTTGAACATTCATTGCAAGAACATATTTCCCTTATTTTCATGCATTTTAATGCCTTAAATGTGCTCTGAAATAAATATGGGACTACACTAAAGCTGTATCATTACATTGCCTACAATATCATGAAATTTAACATAAGGCATGCTTTCATCAATGGCCACCCCCTCAACTGGGACATGCTTTCACAATTAACTCCTAAAGCTTCTCGGTGCTTAGCACACTATATAGTAGGCGCTAACAAAGTATTGATTATTTATTTTTGTCCCTCTCCTAGGCCCCTTACACAGCTACCAGAGAACCCAGGCAACCTGGCTAGGTTTGGCAGCCCAGGAAAGATGGAATGGGGAGGCAATCCCTACCAGAAGAAAGGGATAGAAGGCAGCACAGAGATTGTCTCAGTTTTAATAATGAGGTCACTAGGGTCCTAAAAAGTTAAAGCAATTTGCCTAAGACCACGCAGCTGATTAATTAGTGAGAGTCAAAAATAGAACTCTGGTATATAAACTCCTAGGCCGGTGCTTTCTTATATATGGTAGAACATACTGGAAAAACATTCTTTATTACAAGAAGAGTGATGCTTACTAAGGATCCTTAAATACATCATATAAGGCAGTATTTAGCCCAGTATAGTTTTTATAGAATCATTGATTCAGAACTGGAAGAAACCTTGAAGCTCATTATAGCTCACCCCCTCATTTTACAGGAAAGGAAACTGAGGTCCAGAAAAGGGTTAAGTGACTTATTTGTCCAAGGCTACAGAGGTGATGGCAAAGTCAGAATTTGAACCCAGGAAATCTGACTACAAATCCAGCGTTCTTGCCACGGCATCATGGCAGATGCTTTAATAAATGCCTACTGAATGAATGAAAACTTGCATGAATTAATTCAATTCCCCATTGTACAAAAGCCCAATGTTAGGCACCATGGGAGCAAAGTTTAGAGAAGGTGTCATCCCCACCTTAATGGAGCATACAAAAAGAACACTAAGATACCAGCACAGATACCTCTAATACACATTAATTTTTTGTAAAAAGAATGACTAAGGTAAGAGCAGAAAGTCTCTTACCTTAAACTCATGGATTTAATTGATAAAAGTTTTGAATGGAAGGCAACATAATAATCTCAAACCCCAAAAGGCAGAAGCCACAAATGATGAGTGCATGAAGATAGATGTGGACCAATAACGTGGAATTAGATAGGTGAGCAATGGAGCCTGTCAGTGAGGATGGAGAAGGTAGTTTCCACGAAGGCTTCTCAGAGAAGACAAATCCTCTGGGCAAAAGGCTACTAGAGGCTAATACGTATTCAAAAGCTGGCCAAGGGATGCTCAACATGGAAACAATTCATCTGCAGGGATGGGTTTCACAAATTTTACCACTGGGTTGCAGTTGCAGGTCAACCTCTTGCTGTGGAAAGTCACAGAGGTAGGAACAAGGGTAATACACAGAATGATAAATACAACATTAAATCCATCAACTTCAGTTTTTTTTTCCTTTTGGTTATTCCAAAAAGTGTAAAATAGGTATTTCGATATCTTTGACAGATCCAATGATGCAGACTGCAACCCTTTCATGTCCTCTCATTCTCTATGATTCAACAGGAATCATCCAATATACTGGGGGGGGGAGGGGGGAGGAAGGGGGGCATCCCCCTCTCCACCCTCTGGCTTCCTTGGCTTCTTGCAAGTCTCAGCTAGAGTTCCATCTTCTGTAAGAAGCCTTTCCCAGACTTCCTTAATCCAGGTGCCTTCCCTCTGAGACTATTTTCAATGACTCCTGTAAGCATCTAATTTCGACATGCTGTCTATCCCATTAGATTGTGAGCTCATTGAGCTCGCAATCGTATCAAATCCTCAGAACTTAGCACAATGTAGCACATGTAGTAAGCACTCAGTAAACACTTGTTGACTTGACTTGAATTCATCTAGATCTATTAAAACCACATGGATATCAGGGTTGCACCTAAACAGTACAGCAGTCATCCCTTCCTTTTATCCCATCTTTTGCATTTCCCCCCCAAACTTACAACTCCCTAATAAAAGCCTTTCTACTTCTTCTCTCATGCAATTCTTGGTTGATAAACAGTCTATTCACATCCACCATTTGCTTTTCCACTGCCCATATAAAAAATATGATGATGATCAAACACCACATAGACCTTCAGTTTACAAAGTGCTTGAATATACACTAACTCATTTGATCCTCACCTCAATCCAGTATAGCTATTAACCCCATTGTACAGATGAGGAAACTGAGACTCAAAGAAGTTATCACCACTATGAAAACTACTCACCCAATGTCACAGTCCTAGTAGGTCAGAGAGCTAGGACAAACAGCCAGGTCTTCTAGGTTCACATCTATTTAGAGATTTTCCCATCACATCAACTTGCTTCTACAACTAAAGGTCTCTAAATGGATGACAAAAGCAAACCTGATTAGCCAAAGCAGCACATCAAACCCAAACCACATCCCTGAGTAGTGTGGGTTAAAGGAGAGTAGAGGGTCATTTGGGCCCATTTGGGCCCATTTTCTTTTTTGATTACCCATTGCAAATTGGCATTTTTGAAAGCCAATTTTGGGGGTTCTTAGGGTTTTACAGAATGAGAACTCAAGCAAAAAAGATGACCAAATTATTACAAGAACTGGGAAAGAAAGGGAGAACAGAGACAGAAAACACCTAAGTCTTCCATGGTAGCTTATTTCTCATTCTCATTCTCAGTCAATAATACTGATTAAAAGTGGGTGGTTGTTTTTTTAATCCTTAAAAAAAAAAAAAAAAAGCTAGACCTGGCAAAACAGTTTATGGCAATATGTATTATCTTGCAAAAAAAAAAAAAGTTCAGTAGCCGGGCTCCTAATCTTTTCCTTTGAATAGATAAGCCAGCTCTTTTGATCTTCCCAAAACTATGTAAAAGAACCAAAGTGCTTTAGGAAAATACACACATAAAGCCCGGTTTATTTGGATCACTCTAACAAAAGCCAGAGGGAAAAATACCATTTAAGCCACACAGCATTTTAGTTTATTTCTGCCCCGTGCTCCCCCAATTCATCCCCAAAGCTCTGAGTTAACACAGATGTTTTCAAAGGTGAATTGGGAATGGAGGCTTTCAAGTAAGGTTTGTAGACACTGAGCAAAAGGAGCCCAGTTTTAATGCAGGCACCCCTGCAGTGCAAAGGACCCTGGTTTCCTGTCTAAAATAGCTGGAAGCGTTTTATTCATCCAGAAAGGGTCAAAGCTTCACATCAACATCCACTGATTTTAAGATGCCCTTTAACAGAATTGCACCAGACCATGAGATATTGTCACTGACTCTATCTAGTCAACGGTCTCAGGAACTCTCACCAGTTTGGGATAGAGATAATGATAAACACAAAAGGGAGACAGGGTAGAGGAGGGAGAGAGGGAGAGAAAGAGAGGGAGGGAGGGAGGGAGAGAGAGTGAGTATGTCTAATGGAATCAGAATAGGATTTTTTTGGGGAGGGGGACATTGTGGAAAGACAAATCATCTAGAATGACCTTGCAAATTTTATCAAACAAACCTTATGCTTAAAACTAGTTAAGTAACTGTTAGCCTAAAAAGTTACAATGCTGATAGGGTTCCATATCTCCTCTGGGCCCCCGGTTTCCTCATCTATACCATAAGGGATTGGGCCAGATGAATTCTAAGGTTCCTCCCAGTTCTAAATATCATGATCCTCTAGCTAAAAATACAGTTAACTCCATGCATTTTAAAAATATTACTCTGACTGTCAAAGCCACTCACAGGCAAGCACAGAGGTTAAAACCTCTCACTCTAGATAACCTCTAGGAGAAAATATGGCAAGACCACTGGCTCTGGAGTCATAAAAACTGGATTCAAATCTTGCCTCTGAAACCCACCATATGTGTGAACCTGGCCAAGTCACTTAACCTCCCCAGATGTTAATTTCCTTAACTGTAAATAAGGGACCAGATGGAATCAGAGATTTATTTCAGCTCTAGAATATTATAATAAGCACCAAGGTAAATTATTCAACGCCCTCTAAAAACAACCCTTCCTCAACAACAAAAAGGAAACATGCGCTCTACTCTGAAGGGTTTTATAATCTCACACGTAGCCTTCCTGTTATCAGTTTATAGTTCCTAGGTGGGTATCTTATTTAAGGTATCCCTCAGTTTTTCCTTCCATACTTCTCTACCTCCCAAACCTTCAGGCAAAATTAGTCTCAAACCAGCCCTGACGCTAAACATCTATTCTTAGAGCTGTTCATCATAGTGTATAACCTATAGTAAGTACTTAATGAATGCTTTTTTCATTCATTCACTCATTTTCATTTAACCTCTCTCTACAAGCTATATTCATAATCCACTAAACCATGAGAACTGTTCTTGTTCAGTTGCTGCAGCCATGTCTGACTCTTTAAGACCTCATTTGGGGTTTTCTTGGCAGAGATACTAGAACGATTTGCCATTTTCTTCTCCAGTTCATTTTTTACAAAAGAGGAAACTGAGGCAGACAGGGTTAAGTGACGTGCAGGGTAAATGTTTGAGGACAGATGTGAACTCATGAAGATGAATCTTCCTGACTTCAGGCCCCTCAATCCCCCCACTTCTCTTCCTAGCTGCCCTATGGCACACAGGAAGTGCTTAATAAATACCTTTTCTTTCAGTCACTCATTTTCATTTCATCTCTCTCTACAAATTCATTCATAATTCACTAAACCATGAAAAACTTCTTTATAAATCTTTCAAACTATAGCTTATCCTATTTCCTTTCCTGGCTTTCATTACCCATGGACATAGATCCTAGTACAGAGAAATCCTCTTTGGAAAATTAATCAGAGAACTATATTAATTACACATTTCTCTGTCATCTATGATTTTAACTCAGCCTGGTATGCTTTAACCCACATGAACGTTAATTAAGGAGGTTCGTTTGTTTGGCTGGAGTGGGTTTTTCTTTTTGTTATACTCACTAATGTAAGGTTTTCATGGAAAAGTTCAGTCTGGTTTCTCAGCGGAGTTAGGAGTGCTCTCTATGTGATAAACAAGCAAGCCAAACTGGGGCTTCTGTACAGCCAGTACAAACATACATTCACGCTGAGAGGGGAGCTCCCTGCTGAGCACAGCACAAGGCAGAGGGCCCAGTTGTCTGCTTTCCTTATTATTATCCCCAGTTGTCATTCATGCAAAAGGCAGACATTTCTTCTCTAGACGGGGCTATTGTCATGTGCTTGACTGGCCATATAAAGTCTCTTCTAGGAAGATGCTTTGTGTCTCAGTGATTAAAGAAATATTTATTTTAAAATTTCCCTCTATACCCACCAAATTATGCATGTTTATATGCTAATGGATACTTTTTTCTTGCGTGAGAAATTAAAGGCTTTTTAAAAAAAAATAATGAAAAAGTCACTAATTCAGACACTACTAATTTGACATAATTCAATAAATATCTACGATGTGCTATTAATTCTGGAAAGGCAGCTATCTCTGCATAAAGAGCTTTCCTCAATAACAAGGAAAACTGGATTCACATCTGAAAAACACTGGCTATGTGACCCTGAGCAGATCAGCTAACCTCTCATTGTCCTAGGCAACTCTATGGGACCATAAATTGCAGTGCAGAACTGCAGGGACAGAGCAAGTTTTCTCACCCAGGAGTTAGTTTGTTATGCCAACAAAATCACAGATCCAGACCTTGCCCCTTATGAGCTCAGAACATAGGAAGGGCTAAACAGGCTGGACAATTCTTATGTTCAAATTGAAATGTAAAATTGAGTGGGTGGGAATGAATGAAAAAAATTATTAAATGATTACTATATGACAAGCACTGTGCTAAACCCTGGGATTACAAATATAAAAGTAAAGACAAATAAGGAGGGACAGTACATATAGGGGAGTGGTAGCCAAAACAGGGGACTTTGGTGGAGAATGTTACAGGATCAGCAAAGTGGGCCATAAGGGTTTATAAACCATATTCAAAAATAATTATAAGATACAGTCTGAATGTGAAGACACCATGGAATAATGGAGAGGATATGGATTTCCTTGACCCAAGGTAAATCTTTTCACGTTTGTCAGCCTCAGTTTCTGCATCTGTAAAAAAGGATGATAATAACAGTACTCATCTAACAAGATGTTTGTGTGGATCCAATGAGATGGATGTGTAGTTCTTTGTGAATGTTAAAACCTTCATAAATATGTGCCATTGTTATCTATTAGCAATAACAATATTAAATTATCACTATTATTATTAAAAGAGTACCATGAAAGTTCAGTATTAGTGATGAGATAACATTAGGAAAACCTGGGCTGAGGTCCTGCCTCTAAACAGAATGATGATAATCTCTCCAAGACTAAATCCCAGAAAAGGTACAAATCTGCATTGGTAGAGGAAGTTCCTCCCTAGAACTCTCTATGCAAATGAAAACACAGTTAAAAAAATAAAATTAGAGTTTTGCTGGCACCTCATTTGGTTCTCACAACAATATTGTGAAGTAGATGTTATTATTATGACATTTTACAGAATACGAACCTGCGGCTGAGAAAAGTTAAAGGTCAAACCTTGCTTTTGAATAGTTTGCATTACAGCTACTATGACCCTGGGTCCCTTGATAAACTTAGCTCCTTAAGGAATCAAAGGAGGGCAGGTGAATGAAAACGTGGCCCTTGTGTCTAGGTAGTGGGTGAGGTGCTGAGTGATTCTGGTAACCATAGTTAATAACTGTAATAACAATAGTAATTAACCTTTATGCCATACTTACAGATTTGCAAAATCAGATGGAGTCAGCAAGAATTTATTAGGAAGGGAAAAATAAGCATTTATTAAGTGCTTTCTATGTGCCAGGAAGGTGCTAAACACATTACCAATATTGACATCTGAGTCTATCAGCTGCCTCTTTTTGTATCCCCAGCAATTTGCACAATGCCTGGCACATAGCAGGCACTTAAAAACATGCCTGATTGATCCCATGACAATCCTGTGGGGTGTTGTTATTATCCCCATTTTACAGGTGAGGAAACTGAGACATATAGAAGTTAAATGACTTGCCCAAGATCTTTCGGGTAGTATCTGAAGCTGAATGTGAACTCAAGTCTTCCTGATTCCAGGCCCATTGCTCTATCCACTGCACCACCTCTATGCCTTTGGAAGGAGCATGGCATACTAAAAAAGAGTCCTAGACTAGGCATTAGAAGAATGGTTTGTAGACCCATCTGGATCACTGGCTATTTGACCATGAACACTGTCTTCTGCTGCTGTCCCTCACCCTATAAAATGAAAGATACTAGACTCCTCTAGCTATTTCTGTGCTGTGCTTCTGTGTGTCATTACTTCCTCCTTCTTCAACAACCATTTGTTAAACACATATTCAGTCTCTAGTTCTGTATTATGTATCAGAATTATTTTTTGGTCTTTATGATAGTCCTATTCAAAGGCAGGGGAGTAACGTTGTGATGTGAATCAAACTAACTTTCCTTCTCTTAGTGTGCAAACACATAGCGACCTTACAATTTCTTTGTAATTGCAGAAAGGGGGAGGGGAAGGCCAGTCTGAAAGAAAAATGTTGTAAAAGAAAAGTTTTATGTCTTTTAAGTGCATACAGCAACTGGAACTAAGCTAACTACAAGTTCCCTGGTATAGCTCCTTGGGGACCTGCTTCAATGAATGGATGCCGTGCACTGGCCATTAACATTCCAATTGTTTTCAAGTGAATGTGTTCTTCTAAAGTACTACAAATTCTCAATCTATCAGTCAGTCAGTCAATAAGCATTTATTAAGCGCCTACTTCATGCCAAGCAGGCAGTTACGATTTCATGCCTTGGATCTTAGAATTCTAGAACAAGGTATTACAACCCATCCAAGTCCTTCAGCAAATTGTCCATAGAGAATTGCTCAGTGACTTGCAGAATTTAATCTGGCCCCTTAAAAATCTTAAGGGGACCACCTTTTAATCTCTTACTGTCTCTATAAAGCCTGGGCCACCTCCTGTTCTGGTTACATTTGAAAAGCGTTTAACAGTTTTTCTTTGGTTGAACTAGTTTCAATCCGCAGATTCATACATCTAGAGTGGGAGGGGACTTCTTAGTCCTTAGTCAAAAAGCATTTATTATTAAGTGCTTACTATAGGTCTGGTACTGCCTTGGTATTGGATCCCAAGAAAAGAAAAACCATCTCCATTGTCCTTAAGGTGCTCATATTCTAAAGACAAAAAGCAAAAAATGTCATATGCAAACTAGGTACAGTGTAAGTGGCAGTTAATATCAGAGGAAAGGGACTAGATGTGGAGGGTCCAGGAAAGGACTCTGGCAGAAGGTGGGACTTTACAATTACTGGAGCGAAAGCTCCTACAGGGCAGGAGTTGCCTTTTGCCTCTCTTTGCATCCCTTGCACTTAATAGCACAGCGCCTGCCACAATGCAGGAACTTAATAAATGTTTATTGACTATTGGATGAAATGACTGACTGAATTGATCGATTGAAGCCAGAAGATGAAGAGCATTTGCGTCATGGGGGGCAGTCAATGAAAAGACAAGGAGTGCCTACTTAACGCAATTTATCAACTTTAAATGCTTTACAAATATTTTATTATTATTATTATAAACCTTTGAAGCTTGGTGGCTCAATGGTAATAGAGTGACTTTCTTCTTCCTACTCAGTCCTACCACCTCAGTCCATGTTCTGGATCAATATGAGAATGGGTGTATTTCCCAAGTATTTCAAGGAGGTGGAAGGAAGGGAAAGAAGTGAGTCTGCAAATCCCAAGCATGGCAACCAGGTTGGAAAGGGAATTTGTGTGGCTAATGAATGACTGGGAAAACTGTTGCTATGTGACAACTAGCATGGACGGGAGTGACAGAGGCCATTATAAGACAAAAGTCTATATAACATCAGACAGTGATTATTTTAAATATGCTGCCTAAATAATAAACTCAAAAATTCATATTTCTCATTTTAATTCTCATTTTTAATTATAAGGAAAATAAACAACAACAAATCAAAATTTTACTCTCTGAAAGTTTAGGTGGTGTTTTCATCCTTCATCCCAAGTAAAAAATATCTTGAATCTCTCTCACACATCTATGCACACATAAAGCTGGAATGGACCTCTGAGGTCATCTTGTCCAATTTGTTCAATTTATGGATGAGGAAACTGAGGCTTCAAAAGGTTAAATGATTTGCCCAAGGTCACACAAGTAGCCAGTGTCCTTGTTGAACAGTGGCCAAGCCAAGATTAGAACCTAGAACTCTGTTCACCTCACCAGTTGCCTCCTGAGCATGCAACCCATTTGAACACATCCAATAACCCCAGAGGACTGACACAGACCCATCTCAGAATCCCACAACAGTTTGTCTTTAGGTTGAACTCAAACACCTGCCAATTTACTTTTCCGTAAAATACACCATTTGTCTTCTCCTGCCTATAAATAAATAGTTCACCTTAAACAAAGGTGTCACATAAAATGAAATTTTGGGCCCTGACTTCAAAGGTTTCTGAGCTTCTAATTAGTCCTTTTTGTTCCGCCTATGTTTGGGAGTATTTATCTTCAACGCTGGCTCAGGCATCCCTCTGGTTCTCTCATTAACAACCTGATCACAGCATGATAGCTAGGATACTCCACAGGAAAACAGACACCATCAAAGTAGACAGAAGAGATGTCCAAACATGGTACCATGGAAACAGCACTGGCTCTGGAGACAAAGGATCTCAGTTCAAATTCTGCCCTTGACATTTAGTACCTGCACAGTTGCAGTCTTGCATGAGAAACTTAATCTCCCTGGGTCTCAATTTTGTTGTGGTTGCTACTTTTCAGTTGCCTACAACTCTTTGGGACCCCACTTGGGGTTTTCTTGGCAAAGATACTAAAGTGATTTCTCCAGCTCATTTTACATTTAAGGCAAACAGAGTTAAGTGACTTGCCCAGCGTCACACAGCTAGTGAGTGTCTGAGGTCACATTTGAACTCAGGAAGAAGAGTCTTCTTGACTCCAGGCCTAGCACTCTATCCACTGTACCACTTAGCTGCACAATTCACTCACACCTTCTTTACTGCTAGTGCTTTCCTTCTGAGACTACCTCCCATTTACAGTCTATATCTTTGTGTATGGTTATCCTCTCCTGTAGAATGAACTCCTTAAGGGTAAGGACCCTATTGCTACCAAGATCCCTCTTCCATTTGCCCTTCTTCTCCACTGCCCTCCCCACCCTGCTAAGTCAAGCACTCATTACTTCTGTCCCCAGCTCTGAAAAGTCTACTTTTGCTTTATATTACCAAAGCCCAGGCCTCCACACCACTTCCCGGCCTGTTCTATGCCATGTTTACCCACTCTCCCCTACTCCCATCATTCCAGCTCCCTTTTAGATTTTGTCTTCCCCCATTAGAATGTACGGTCCTTGAGGGCAGGTACTGTGTCATATTCCTTGAACTGGTATCTCTAGTGCATACTATAATGCCTGGTATACCATAAATTTGCAGTAAATATTTTATCACTATTTTGCAGTGCGTATTACAATAGCCAGCCTCCCTGCTCTCATTCTTTTACCCTCTAATTCACCTTTCACCCATGTATCCTAATAATCTTTCTAATATGTAGGCCTGCCTTGATGCCACTTCTCTGCTCTAAAATTTTTAGTGGCTATTGGATAAGGTCCCTCTGCTATCTGGTTCCAGTCTATAGCTTTACAACTTGATTCTGCATTTTGCACTTTCATATTCTTGGGGTTATTCCAAAACTCCTGGCAAAACTCTCTGATTTCTTCCTGCTTGGGTCCACCACTGTGCATTCCCTTGGACCATCAGCCTGGAACTTACTCCATCCACATCTCTATCCACTGACATCATTCCCCTAGGCCCAGTTCAGATCCCACCATTTCATGAAAGCTCTCTCTTCTCTAGCTGAAAGTGACCTCTCTTCTTTCCCCCATATCATATTCTACCTTGTCCCATATTCACTTGTCCACATCCTATACCCCAGTGCCTGTATCCTGCCATTCACATACTCATCGGATTTGTAAATTCCTTGAGGGTAAAGAGGTGGCAGTAAGAAGAACAGAAGCATGGTGCAATGGGGAAAACACAGCAACACAATGGGACCTTCAACTCTGTATTGGCCAACCCTCGACTTTCTGAGGCCCGAGAGGGGAAACATTCTAAAACTGGAACCTAGGTCTTCTGACTCCCAAGCCAGCACCTCTTAACTTCACAGCATCACCTTTCCTTGAGTAAAAGAAATATTTACAGTACTGTGAAGACAGGATGACTGAACAGAGAGAAATCCAATTGTCCAGAATAATTGGGTTCACCCAAGTCTAACCTCAAACACCTAGTGGCCTGTCTATACAATCCAGCAAAAGCACTTAGTTCCTCAGAGTCCCCCAACTTCTTTGTTCAGTTGTATCCAACCCTTTGTGGCCCCATTTGGGATTTTCTTGGCAAAGATACTTTGACATGGTTTGCCATTTCCTTCTCCAGTTCATTTTGCAAATTAGGAAACTGAGGTAAACAGGGTTAAATGACTTGCTCAGGGACACACAGCTAAGGCCACATTTGAATTCAGAAAGATGAGTCTTCCTGATTTCAAGCCCAGTGCTCTATCCATTGTGCCACCAAGCTGCCTCTAATTAACTATCTAAATTACAGAGTTGCCAATCTGTATCTGAGGAAGGACTTTCTACTCTGGGAGTTTTTCATTTCAATAAACCCATAAGCCCAATTTCCCCAGGAAAAAAATTAATAATTATATATGAAGGAAATAACTGGCCTGAACTCCTTCTCTACTGCCCCATTGTCCCCCTTTTTCCCACTTTTAAAAGAATTTATATAGAAATTCACCATAAAAAGTAGGCTTCAAGAAACTCCTTGAGAAGTTTAACAGTTGGGCTGAAAGTTTCAAAGTTTCACAGGCTCATGTGGATTGTTGACTGGTTTGGTTATTTTCCTCATCTCCTTCCCTACCTCCCCATTGCCTTTACTCTTCTTTTTAAAGATCACCACCTCGGAAGGAAAAATAAAACTTACAGCAAGCAATTTGTCATTTTAAAAGACATTCCTGGTGCATCCACCGGCACAATACTATCTTTTTCAGTTTCTGTCATTGTCTAGCATTAAAACAACAACCAATTTCACGACCAAATGCAATTCACACAGAAAGTTCGATGTTGGTCAACTGCCTATTTTCTGCTTTTGGGCCAGGGAAAAAAATTTAAATAGATTTGAGGACAGTGGACAAATGAGTCTAAATTGCATGCCCACTACACAGAAATGGTAATAGAAACAGATCCAGAAGCTACCTTAGAGGTACAGTCAACCACTCATCCCAACTCTGCTACTTCTAAGGGAAGTGAATTTAATTATTCGAGACAGAAAGTAAGCAGAGATGTGACAGAAACCTAGGTCATCCAGCTGCAAATCCAACACTCTTTCTTAGGGTAGGGTCAGGGAACGACTATAATCTAAAATCTTGAACTTGCCACAAACATGTCAGTATTTTGCAATGTCCAATGCACAAGACAACTGGGTTTTGAAATGTCCTTTGTCTAACAAGATTAAACACTTGCCCTCTAATCTGACCACAGAGCTTGGTGGTGAGAAGGGGTTGGGAGGGGGGACGGGTTAGATTAAAAGCGTCAATTTTCATAGTCTCAGGACTTGGATTAAAAGGGAAAATGTCTGTAGATTTTTTTCTTCCAAATAGCAAACTTATCTAAGAATCTGAAGCATTTAGATATCAACAATTTTCGACTTTGAGTGATTCCTGAGCTACCTTCTGCTAACACCACACAAGAATTAGAAGAAATGAGGACATAAAGCAAGAAAGTACTTTGAATGGAATGACTGTGATTTTTATCTTCAAAACTGCTGCGACTGGTACTAACATTTTGGTGGGCAACTTTTCTTGGGCTCTGGATTGGAAGCACTAAGAAGAAAAACTTGTTGGTATTTTTGGATTAAGGAGAACATGGAAGGGGAGCCATCCCTTAGACTGTGAGCTCCTTGAAAACAAGGATCTTCTTTTGCCTTTCTTGGTATCCCTAGCATTTAGCACAATGTCTGGTGCATGGTATGCACTTAATAAACATTTATTGACTGGCTGATGCCACCTGACAAGAGAGAGTATGAGCATTACAAGCATGGAGCCTATAAAATGACATGAAAATGGGAGATGAATGCACAGTGTTTATTTCTATTACAAATTTTAGTTTGCCCTTTTCTTATATGGATTGGTGCTCTCAAAATATGTTCTTCTTAATGAACTGTTTATATGGAACACCACCAGTTATCCCTGCTCCCTTTTTCATGGAATGTCTGTGTCTTGGAATGTTCTCTCTGTCTCTCTCTCTCTGTGTCTCTCTCTGTCTCTCTGTCTCTGTCTCTGTCTCTGTCTCTGTCTCTCTCTCCCCCTCCCTCCCTCCATTTCCATCACTTA
The DNA here is from genome assembly GCF_028372415.1 of Notamacropus eugenii. Taxonomy (NCBI): domain Eukaryota; kingdom Metazoa; phylum Chordata; class Mammalia; order Diprotodontia; family Macropodidae; genus Notamacropus; species Notamacropus eugenii. Next base: position 127,655,061 of record NC_092875.1, on the reverse strand, counting down.
AAATCTCTAGTTTCTTTCCTGAGTGATTTCAAGTGCTGTCACCTACAAAGACCTAATAATACTATGGGGATGTTGTTACTGCCCTCCCCCACCCTATGTATATTTTGCATTTATTCATCTGCATATGCATTTCCCTAACACCTCCCACCCTCTCCCCAGCTGAATATTAGGTCAAGGGAAGACACTAATGTCTGTCAGGTTAGAAAATAAGCTCCTTGAGTAAAAGGACTGTTTTTTGCTTTCCTCCCCCCTCCCCACCAAAATTAGCACAATGTCGAAACATAGTAAATCATAAATGTTTGCTCACTTGACTTGTTTTTCTCTTCTTGTTGTCACTGCTTGGACCACAGCAGTCATGACTGACAAGTCGTCTGCATAGCTTAGAAACAAAGCAGTTTTTTAAATGACTTGGGTTCTGTCTACATTGGCTTTACTGGCTACCATGTGGCAGAATCTGAGCCAAATCCTGGGCTTTTCTGCTTTACATAAACAGAAGACTAACTCAGTATAGTATTTTTTTTAAGTATGACCTTTCACCCAGAAACAACAAAAGAAGCAAACTCAAGACCTGTAAGAGACTGTAACCACTTCCAAATCAGGATCATGGCAACCAGAGTTGTGAGTAGAAAGGCATGTCTGGGGCGGAGCGGGGTAAAAAGCAAAGGTTTCCCCCAGCCCCATTTTTCCTTCAGGGAAGTATAACTTGACAGCTCTTCTCCCTACACGATACTCAGCTTTGTCTCTTTCAGTTACACCATTTTTGAAAATTATAATCTCAGTTTTTAACATGGAAGAGACCTTAAATATCCAGTGCAAGCCCCTCATTTTACAGATGAGGAAACAGATGGAGGAGGCCCATAGATTAAGTACTACAAGGTCCCACAGGGAGTAAAATGGCAGTTCAGCGTCAAACCCAATCCCTCTGATTCTAAATTCAGCAGGCAGAGCTCCCAGGAGTAATAATAGCCACGGTCACTTCTGATGTGACATACTGGCCTAGTTGGCATGGAAAAGCTAATAATAAAGTAGGAGAGTCCTGAAAGACATTGTTTTTGCCATTGTGTTTCACCAAGACACCCAGAGACATGTTCTTGCTTATCCAAATCAAAGACAGGAGGGGGGTGGTGGTGGTGGCAATCTATAGAGAGGGGGCAGCATAGCCCATGGATACGGCACTACTCTTGGTGTCAGAAAGGGCAAGGGTTCAAATCCTGCCTTAAACACTTACTAAGTGGGTGACTGGGCAAGTCATTTAAAATCTCTCGGCCTCAATTTCCTCACCTATAAATTGGAGATAATAACTAGCACTTCCCTCGCAGGGCAGCTGTAAAGATCAAATCTTTAAAATCAAATGAAATGGTGTCTATAAAGTGCTTTGGAAGGCATAAAGCTGCATAAATGGCAGCTATTATGCTATTGTTAGTATTTTTATTATTATATATAGAAAGGTATCTTTTCCTCCTGGCTAGCAACAAGAATCTGTCAGCTAAGTAACATCGTAGAAAGATTTGGATTTGGAATAGGGGGGTAGGGGGGAATGAAGAGGAAGTTATGTTTGACTCTTGCCTGAGATACCTATTAGTTCTGACCCAGGGCAAGTTACTTAACCTCTCAGTCTCAGTTTCTCTATCTGTAAAATGGGAATAATGATAGCCTTTACCTCACATTGTTGACGTGAGGATAAAACAAGACAATAGGTAAGGTGCTTTGCAAACCTTAAAACTCTACATGTATGCCAGCTACTATTATCATTATTAAGCTGACAACTGAAGTCTTTTGTAATCTGGTTCCAGCCTACCTTCCTGCAGCACATTAGAGGCTTAATAAATGTTTGCTGATTCCTTGAATCTCATATGACTTTGAAGTAGTAAACCTGGGGGTAAGCAGTGTGTCATGTACACCTGGCCTGGCCATAGAATCCTAAGTCTTACTCTAAGCTCTCCCAAACTCCACAGCTATAGGTGAGCCTTTAATATGAAAATTGAGAATGAAGCCAGGATGAGGTGCTAATATTTTACATTTTTATGTCAAAACCCAGCAAGAACACCAGATGACATACCCTGCGTGGAAAAGCTGTTCTGCCACCCAGAGAGTGCATCAGACGTCATCATCCATTTTTAAATCATAAATCAGAACACGAACACACACGCACGCACACACAAATGGAAGAATATAGGATTTAATAGCTTGATGCAGAGTTGTTGCTTTTTCAAAGTATGTTATCTTCCACTGCCCTTGAGAACAATAAAAATGAACGTAAGCAGAACAATTTTGTTTCAAGACCACAGACGAGGAACAACTGACTTAATTCTAACCAAATTCCATACGACCCAGACCACCCGACTACTGGGCACCCATTCAGCATCTATCAAACCGGAATCTTAACAATAAAGTTGGACAGGAAGAAAAGGCTGAGCTTCTGAACACCCAGATGACATCGTGAATCATTCCAGTCTAAGAGATAAAGGCTTGTGTGTATGCCAAAGCCAATCAATCTTAAAAAAAAAAAATCTTCCCCAACCAACAAAATGCTCATTAATCCTTTACATCTTCCCAGTGACTGGAACAGATACATTTCAAGGTGATGAACACCTACAGTTTGAAGCACTGTGGACTAGGGGACATAGTAAAGGGAGAGGGGCATTAGAAGCCAGGTCCTCCAACTCCAAATTCAGTATTCTTTCCAAGGATGCAAATTGCCCAATAGTATTTAATTAACTCGGAGCTCCCTCTCCAAAAAGTCTCACTCTAATACTTCACGGACGCATAGAAGTGACCCCAAGAGCCCAAGTCTATGTTAGGAGAGTAAAATTTCTAGCAATTTCCAATTCATAGATAATTTGATGTTACCATGTTGGTGTTGCTTTTTTCAGTCTTATTGATGATTTTTGTTTGGACATCGTTGGCATTTACATATCACTCCCAGTCTGTCAGAGGTCCCTTGTAATAAAGTAAAACAACTAAATAAAACTAAGAATACAGTGACCTTATCAGAAAGTACATGTAATATTTTACATCTATTTTTTAAATTAACAAATCTTTTTTCTCTCCTTCCCATCCCCCTTTATACAACAGGGAAAAAAGGAAAAAAGAAAAATTTCTTGTGCCATATGCATAGTCAAGCAAAACAAATTTTCTTAATGGTTGCATGTATTCACACATATAGATATCATCCTTTACCCTAAGTCCATCACCTCTCTGTCATGAATAGGATATGTTTTCTTCGGTCGTCTTGAGTCATGAATGGCCCTTGTACGGACCATTGTCCTTACGGTGTTCAAAGTTATTTATTTTAACAGCATTGTTTTTATATAAACTGTTCTCCTGGTTCTGCTCATTTCAGTCTCCATCAGTTCACATAAGCCTTTCCAGGTTTTTTTGAAATAATCTATTTCTTCATGTCTTACATGAGCACATGGAACCCAACAGTATTCCATCAATTTCAAGTATCACAGTTCATTCGGCCATTCCTCAACTGATTGCTTTTCTATTAGTTTCCAGGGTTTTTTTGCAACCACAAAAAGAGCTACCACACATACACACACACGTATGCATGCATGTATGTATGTGTGTATATGTACATAAAGGACTTTCTTCTCTTTCTTTGCTCTTTTTTGAGTATAGGCCTAACAGTCGTATAGCTGGGTAACATGCTTTTCAAGGACCAAACTAGCTAAAATCAGGAAGGTTCATCACAAGTAGGCTGGCCAACTGGTGATGGATTCTTTGGTCATACTAACCCAATTCTCTGCCCAGCCTTGAGAAAAATGGGGGCCAGCTATTATGACCCCAGATTCACAGATATAAAGATCGTAGAATCATCCCTTTAAGATTGACCCCATTAGAGCCAAGGGTATTTCGTGTATCCAGTACAGAGGAGATAAAGCACTCTTTTCTCTCTTAAACCTAAAACAAACCGTTCCTCTCTATATTTGGGAGGCTATCTTGAGAGACAGTTGAAAAACAAACCAAGAAATAAAAGCAAAAAAAAAAAAATCACCAGCTCATAGATTTGAAGCACTAGAAGGAACCTCCAATACCACCTTGGCCAACTCTCTCATTTTTGAGATGAGTAAACTGAGGCTTCCAGAGATGGACTGACTTGCCCCAGGTCACACATCACAGCTAAAATTTGAACCCAAGCCCTCAGATTTCACTGCCTTTGTTCTTTCTTCTATTCCACAGGTCATGAGAAGGTAAGTTGTCAGGGACTCAAGTCAACCACTCAAACGAAGCTAGGAAAGAAGGTCCCATGTAAATGGTGACAAATGTACTCTGATCTCCCACCTTCCCCACAATCTACACTTCAGCCAGAGTCTTTTCCCAGTACAAAACTTTTGGCAAAACTGGGAGCCTCACCCATCATATTTCACCATCACAACATGAGTGATTTAACTTCTGCCTCCCATCAATGGGACCTGCGGCTCAGATGAACAACACTTCTGGGCTCTTAGGCAGACAAGTATTATCTAGAAAGAATCATGACTGAAACTTCAGAAGCCTTCCATGCACAGAAGAAACTCTTCCTTCTGCTATTGTAAATATTACGGGTTGCATTAAACATTCAAGAGATCTGCTTCTGGGCACATAATTAGGGAGAGTAAATATTTGTTAAAGTAAACCTCCCCGGGACCTCCTCTTTTAGAGTAGCTAAAATTTTGGAAGTAAGATTGATATACCGACACAAAGGCTTGGCCCCAAATCTTCCCCTAGCCCTGATTCCTCTAATCCAGGGAAAGCCATCAATCTTTTTAACAAAAAAGAGGCTTATAGGCCTCCTACATTAGCACTCTGCTTCCTGCCCAGGCCTCCCTAGCTTCCAGCTTCCAGCAGAGCCTCTGTAGACAGTCCTCACCCACACCTCCTTTGCAGCCCCTTTGTCTTATGACAAGATAATCAGCCCAAGCAAGATAACCACTCTAAGGAGAGGAAGTTAAGATAGTTCTCAGTACATGGTAGAATGACTGCAATAACAATGAGAATGGGGAAGCCTGGATGACATGAGAACAGACAGCTGTAGACCCAGTATCTATGACTTTCTTCTTTGCTGAATTCTTTCTTGCTACCACAACGGTGACACTGTCAAGCAGAAAAACACCAGCTTTGCGCCTTTGACTGTCATCTCACAAAACTCAATATTTCAGTTCCCAGGCAGCATCTTGCTGATTTCACTTCTGTTCTGTGGCAAAAACTCTTCCTTTCTACCAGGGGGGTACATAAACAAGTTCAGCAACTAAATTACATTGACTCCTTGGAAGACAAATGTTTTCTGCAGATAACTTGTTGAACTATTAGAAATGGGGACTTGGAGGGAGGGGGGAATTTTTCTCTGGATCTTTTCTTTTCTTTTTTATTTAAGTCACCATGATTAAATGAATAAGGGAGCTACAATCGGTTCTGTTGTCCCTCTTCTGTCAGTGGATAAAGTCAGAAAAAACTTGGGGAACGGAGATCCACGGGCAGACACACACATCTCTCTATCATGACAGACAAAAGAAGGAATACTGATATTTTTCTGAGGAAGCTATTAAAAACATGAAAGACCACTGCTGAGCAGAAGGGGAGGTCTGAGAGCAGTGCCTCTGGCTTTTTTCTTCCTTCTTGAAGGGAAAAAATATTCACATGTTTTGCCATTCATTAAGTGTCCTCTAAGCATATAGTCATGTGCTGAGCATGGTGCTGAGCTTGTGAGGGAAACAAGCGGGAAGTTTAGAATGCAGCTGAAGCATGTAGGCACATAAAGCAAAAAGAAAGATAAAATAAAATAGGATAAAGTGAGCAGCATAGTCAGGTCCGTAGGACTGCAGAAGAAGAGATCAATATATGTTGTTAAATCACATTCCTTACTGGCAAAAGGGTATATGGCTTAAGCAAATTAAGGAAAAAGCTGAAATCACAATATTCAGGGCTGGATTATGCACAGTCTGCCTGTGGATACAAGTCAGTGTGACACAGTGGATAGACATCTAGTCTGGGAAACAGGAAGACCTGGGTTCAGATTCCACCACTAACAAATGCTGGTTTTCTGAGACTATCAATAAGTCATAGCCTCTCAGAGTCATATACAACAATATTTAATGCAACCCATAATATTTACAATAGCAGAAGGAAGAGTTTCTAATGTGCATGGGAGACTGTAAGTTTCAGAGGAAGCATTGGTGTGCATCAGATGAGGGAGCTCAAAAACCAGGATGAAGTCAAAAGCTACAGAAAAACAAAATAAAAAACTCTGGATTTCCAGACACTAAGTAGCATCTGGAAACCTTTGTGGTGGTATATTTCATCAATCCTCACTGTTCATTGAGACATGCAAACTGCTGGCACCCATGGTACCATACATGCAGACCTGGAAAACATCAAGACCTCAGAGCTGACCAAAGCACTGACCAATCATGATTTCAGAAAACTGATGATGAAAGATGCCTCCCACCTTTTGGCAGAGAGGAGATGGTTCAGAGGTGCACAATCAGACATGCATTTTCAGATGTGGCCAATGTGCTCATTTGCTCTGCTTGACTATACTTATTTGTTTTAAAGGGGGAGGGTGGTGAGGGGGCAAATCTACTTGGGGTGGGAAAATAGTGAGTGTGATAAGACACGAGAAAAAAAATCAATAAAACATTTTTAAATGCACAGAAGAAAAAAATAAGGACACATGAACAGAATAATTTTGTTTCTACCTGTTAAATTTGAATAGATATGTGTGTATAAAGACAGATATAGATAGAAATTTCTTTTTTCTTTTTTTAAATGTAAGTAGGAGAAGTTCACAATGCTTTATGTGATGGTCTTCCCAGTTCTTTATATTTGGAAATTCTGTGTTGATGACTAAGTTTATAGAAAAAAAAATAGAACTGGAGTGTAGCCTTGTAGCCTAAATTCTATCTTTGCCCCACTGTCATCAATAGAGATTAAAGACATGACTGACCTTAGAGCCAGACATTCTGGTAAAGTTGGAAAACTTGTCCTCAAAAAGCCTAATTTCTAGAAGCATACTATAGAAAAGGAAGCAAATCCCAAAACATTTAATGGTATTTTTTTCCTAAATCTTTTTTTAAAATGTAACTATAAAAAGGAGTTTAGAAATCCCATATCATAATGACCAGCTCAATCCAGGCAAATCCCTAGTGCAACAAACAACTTCAGAAAATCTCAAGATATGAGCCAGCAGGCCTAAATTTGTTACAGAAAATGCTCATTTGACAGTACCTTGTACATGTGGCAGTGACTGGGAAATTTCTGACTTAAGTCAACAGTCGGATGCAATGAGATTAAGCCAGCATTTTTCCATTAGTGTAATAAGAATACTCAGCTGACAGGTCTGAATTCAGAATCTGAACACCATGGAACATCAACTGTTTCTGTTTTCCTTTTCAATTAAATGGATTTCGTGCTTGGGAAATAAACAAGGATCCATAAAATGTAATGCAGAATGCAAGAGGGAGAAGTTAGATTTTTAAAGTCATATATATATATATGTATGTATATATAAAATCAAAACAACTGAGACAACTCTCCTTGAAAATCACATATTTTCCCAAGCTTTGGCCTTCCTATCAGTTGATCTTATTACTTATTACCCTTCCCCCTAGCACTCCTTAACCTCACATCCTTATTTGGAATTCTTGATTTAAACTCCCCAGAAAACAGATGAGGGCTTCTATTCTATCCAACCAGCACAAACAACAGGTTTCTCCATTCCCTTCACAAAACACATTTAAACAGCTGAGCCCAACCCACTCACACTCCACTTCTTAGTGGAGGTCCCAATCAATATTTGTTTTCTATTGCAGTGACATGTAACAGGAGTGTCTTTTGTTCCTCCCTTAGCTTATGTTCAGGAGAGTCAGTACCAAATGAGAGAAGCTCTGAATCTGCATGCAGGCCCCAGTGAGGGACAACTGATTTACGATTCATCGCTGATGTTCCCTTGGGCTTAGGGATTTAGGTTTTCAAGAATAAATAACTATCCTGTGTGCCAGTATCTGGATGAGCACCACATGAAACTAAGGCCACTATCAGAAAGAATGATTGGTCTGCCATTGGCAGGGTTCCAAAAAAGGGCTGTAGGCCTCTTTTCTTCCCCATGCCCAGTGGAGTTTTAGCATCTATTACTAGTGTGGAAAAGCCCAACCTCAAACCTTCTGCTTGACTTGGGGAAGCATGTGAGATATTTCTCTGACAGAAAATGGGAAGTTACATAAAATGACCCGTATAAAGAGAACGATTTCAGAAAACTTTTGAAAAGTCCATTTAACAAATTACTAAATTCCTCCTAAGCAAAAGGTGAAAGGTAGCCTGTTTCAGAAGCCAGAAAGCCAACATCAAAGTCAGAAAAAGAGAGGGTTCCAATCTCATCTCTGACAATTATAGGTTAGGTGACGCTGAGCAAACCCCAACCTCTCAGCAGGTCGTACAACTCTCTAAGATAGTCTTAACTGCAGATGCCAGTACTCCATGGCAGATGTGCCTCCTACAATAGGGAAATCACAGGTCCAGACCAATGTACAAGGAACTGTACCCAAGGACAAAAATGAAACCCAACAGCCCCTACCCTCAAGAAGATGACTTTCTACTAAAAAGCTAAAATACATATAGAACGTGTGTATCTATATGGAGATACACATATATGCGTATGAGTACACACACACAAGCAAATATATGCATGCATGCACGTATGTATGCATAGAAAGTAGAGAGGGATGGTGAGGAATGATATTCAAAGTGCTCTGGAAACATGTGAGGAATGAAGAAACCCAATGGGGAAAATGGGGAAGTCTCTACAAAGCACTTGACCTGGGCCTTGAAAAAAAATCAAGATTTCACAAAGCAGAGAAGAAAGAGTATATTCCACGAATGAGTGATGAGGGAACAGACAATGTCACGACTAGGGGACATAATCCAGCTTGGATGGAATGTCAATGTAAGAAAAAAAGCAAAGCTAGAAAGCTCGGTGGGAGTCAGATTATAATTCAGTGTAGTGGAAAGAATCAGATAAGACCAAGTTTGAGTCACAGAGGTTAAATGATCTGTCAGGGGTCATCTAGCTAGTGAGTGATTGAGGATGTGAACTCAAGTCTTCCTGACTCCAGGTCCCATGCTCTATCTCCCTTGCCACCTAACTACCCACAAGTTATTATTGCTACTACTACTATCTCTAAAATGAGAATAACAGTAAATCTAACACCTACTCATAAGGCCATTGTGAGCAAAGTGCCTGGTAAACAATAGAAATCATAATATAAACATAAGTCATATAAAGTATTTGCCTGTTCACCTCTAGACAATAAGAAGCTGCTACCAGTTTGGGGACAGGAGAGTGACAGGATCAGAAAAGGGCTTCCCGATGATCATTTTGGCAGTTCAATGAAGGCGGAATTGGAAAAGGGAAATGCTCAAGTTTTCCACTCTTATTAGTAGGGGGACAGTGTGACAAAGAGAGACTCAAAAGAAAGTTTTTGAGCCTATCATCATTTTAATGCTCAATCCCCAGACCCGATCCTTAAGGCTATAGAATAAAGGGGAAAAACACCGGAAATTTCTATTACAGCTCTGCTTTCCTCCAATACTTGTCTACAACATAAACAAGTCAGGCAAGCCATAAACACCACAGGGGGTGGACATGCCCTATTCTGGCCAGTTTGTTCACAGACTCAAAATAATAAACAATGAACTCTCACTAACGTGTTAACCTGCTTGAAATAGAAACTTCCTTTCACACTGGACAGACAGTTCCATGTAAAGATAGCTTAAAGGTAAGCCTATCCTTTTCACACTGGCAGGGGATGTTAGTCTAGGAGAAAATTAATTTTCATTAACAAGGTTGATCTCTCCGTCCAAAGTGAACTAAAGGATCATAGGGCTATATAGATCTCAAGTTACAAAGGACCTCAGAGGTCATTCTAGGTCAACCCCTTCATTTTACAGCTGGGGAAACTGGGGCCCAAGGAGGATAAATGACTTTCCCAAAATCATACAAGCAGTAAGCATCACTATGTAAATGACACAGAGTGAGTATATATAGGAGATATATACATTTGCAGAAGTATATATACGTTATATATTTGTGTGTATGTGTGTATATAGTTCTATACACACATATACAGTGGAATTATCATAGTATAATAAAAAATATTACCAGATTTAGGATCAGAGAATCAGGGCTCAAATTCTAGGTCTGCTACTTATTAATTATATGAACTTGGATAAGTAACAAATTCTGGGCTTTAATTTCTCATCTGTAAAATAAAGAGGTTAGACTAGATAAGTCCTGAGTCTCTTCCATCCCCATAGACTATCATGTGAAAAATAAAATAACAACTGAGACTTATATAGTACATGTAAAGTATTTAAAGAGAGCCTCACACCCCAGAGATAGACAATACCAACAGGATGATGCTCATTTAACAGATGAGAGAAACAAGCAAGAGGTTGAATGACTTGCTATTAAACAGTTACTAAATATCAGAGGCAGTTAGGTCTCCCTAACTCCAAGAGTTACACTATCTCCACACTAAGCTGTATCTAGAGAGGGAGATTATTAGAATACAACCCAATTACAGGGAAGGGATGAATCGAGCCTTTCAGTATCATCAAATGGGGGCTGCCAGTAACTCTTTCCATTAAAAAAAAAAGTAAATAAAACTTCTGATAAGTTAGTTAAACCAATAAAGAAATATCAAGTTAAAAGGGCAAACTTCTCTTGAAAGGATTAATTCTACTGCATATACATTTTCTAACAGATATAGGTATAGAGAAAATTAAAGTGTGTTCCATTCATCTGTTTTATGATAACATACCAGTTAGAGGCTTGATCATTTCAATTGAGAAACTGATCAGGTAGTGTTTACCTGCTGCCAAACATTGATTGTATTAAATCCATTTAGTTTACTGCTTTCCAACAGAAACTCAATGCATATTACTTAAAAATTCAGCAAGGACTCTCACATATCATTTTTGTGGTCTCATTTGCTATGAAAGATTTTTTTTTAATCAAGAAACAAGGTAAATAGATCATTGGGTATGGGGTAGGAAAGGTCCATTGGATATTATGCTGTCCAATCTTCTTATCTTGGAAATGAGGGCAATGAGGCACAGAGAGAATAAGTGACTTAGGGTTCACAGAGTCAGCTAGGTGGAATAGTGGATATAGCTCAAGACTTAAAGTAAGGAAGACCTGAAATCCAATCCTGCCATAGGCACCTATTAGCTGGGTGTCTCTTGGTAAGTCACTTAATCTCTCTCAGGTTCATTTTCTTCATCTGTTAAATGGAGATAATAATACTACCTACTTTACAGGGATTTTGTAAGGATAATAGAAAGATCAAGATTATATATATATATATGTGTGTGTGTATGTGTGTGTGTGTGTGTGTGTGTGTGTGTGTGTGTGTGTGTGTGTGTGTGTAATATATCTGATTATTTATGTAAAGGGCTTTGCTAACCTCAAAGTGATATATAAGTGCTAGCTAGTTATCAATAAGAAACAGAATTGAGGTCCAAACACATGATTTCTGAATTCCAAAACACTATAATAATCCCTTGAAACTAAGGAGAAACAGTTAAAGGGCCAGAGCTTAATCCACAGCTCTGAATATTTTGGATCTCTTCCCATCAAGTCAGGTTTTACAATAGTGAAGTTGTCTTGTGCCTTTCCTTCCTTATTCAAAGGGTAACTTTAAAAAGAGAGAATCAGGGAATAGGCAACAAAGAGCAAGCTAACAGTGGCCAATGTTGTTCCCTTAGTAACTGCACAAAGGGGAAATTCACAGGGTACTTGAAAAAGTTACTTTAAATGGACACTTATTCAATCACCCAGAGTCCCAAGTGGTGCAAATCCTTCATCATGCACTGTCCAACCATAATCCTTTTGGAGAGGTGATCAAATGTATCATCATGAAATAAAACACATATAATATGATATAATAAAACATAATATATAAAGATTGCTCCGGATACTTAATAGAGAGCTCGCCAAGGAGTCAAAAGACACCTGGTTTCAAGTCCCAACTCTTGACATATATTGTCTATAGGACCCCTGGGCAAGTCAGTTAATGTCTCAGTGCCACAGGCAACTCTTTGGTAGTCTAAACCAAATCTATGGACTCCTTTTCAAAATGTAGTTTTAAAATGCATAAAACAAAATGCATAGAATAAAAAAAAACAATTATAATGAAAGCTACCAAAATGTAAAAAAAAAAAAAAAAAAAAAAAAAGTTCATCAACCCTAGGTTTTTAATACCTAGCTAGCCAACACTTCTTAAACTGTGGGTCTTAACCCCATGGCAACCGTAAAAGGTTTCTAAACCTCAATGACCACAAATTAATTAAAAATCAAACTTGTAATGAATCTGAGGTGTTTGGGCAGCACTTGTCCATGTTTCATCATGAAACTTTACTGCAGCCTTGGTTCTGAACACAAAGCAAGCACACTTTGCACTGTGTATGCCTCCACCCCATGCTTCCAAAATGCAAAAAGGGGTCTCGAGTGGGAAAAGTTTAAGAAGCCCTGAGACTATAAAGTCTCTTTTGCTCTAAATCCTCTAACACTAGAGCTATAAATTGCAGAACGGGTGCCCAACTGCATTTTTAAAGGTGATTTCCTTTTCTGGGATTCCCTACACCAATGAAAGCATAAGATCCATCCATAAGCAACTATGTAGAATATAATAAATATTGCTCTATTTATCTCCACACAACATCAAGATGCAGAGAAAAGTCACCCAACACAGCAGGGATACTTCCTAGGAAGGATTTATTGGAAGAGATGGACAAGGAACAAGAAGTCACAGACATATCACAATCTGCAAAGCTGGAAAGTGTACATACATAAGGCAAGATCACAGTCCTATTATATCAATCATTATTCTTCTTGAAAAGTCTCATGCTACAGGGAAATATATTTGGGGTCCTCAGATTTCACTAAAATATGTAATTCATTAAACAATAGACAGCTGGCCAAGACTGCTCACCATCTCCTCACTATAACTGTGCTAACGGTCTCCATTTCTGCGTCTCTCTGTTTCATACTCTTTCCCCAACTCCTGGTGTTACCATAGAACTTCTCCCATTCTGGCTTCATCTGCACTTCCTGACAGTTTAGTAAGGCTTTCCCCATACTCAGTATGTCAGAGGTTCCACTGAAAACAAAGCCTGGACCACTCCACAGAAACAATTAAAAGGAGAGACGCCTCTGCTATCCTTTGGATTACACTATTTGAATACGTTCATGAGCATTACCATTTGTGGAAGAACACATTAAGTTTTCTTGTACCAGACGGCCACACAGAAAACAGATGGACTTGACAGAGGACAATTCAATTCAACAAGCATTTGTATTTATTTTGCCTAAAATCTCATATTTAGTTATCTGTGAACATGCTGTATTGCACACCGCCCCCCTCCTCAACTTCCTTGGGGACTGTCTCACTTTGGTGTTTGCATTCTCATTACCTAGCATAGTGTCTGGCACAGAGCAGACATTTAATAAATATTGTTGATTGATTAAGCCACTATAGTATATGCCAGATGCTAGAGATACAAAGATTTTTTTTAAGTTCTTTAAGAAACTTACATCACCTGGGGGATACAACATGTAATGAGATACAAGAAAGACTGAAAAGGGAGGAAATACTGGAAGGAGCACCTGAACTAAGTGAGAAAGAATTCCAAGCCATAGAGGACAGATGTTCAGAGCATAGGAAACAGACTATGTGAAAGGTCAGAGGCAGGAGCTGAATGCCAAATTGGCGGAGCAGCAAAAGAGGAGAGAAGGGACAAGCACTGATTAACTGCCTACTCTACACCAGTCACTATGCTAAGGGCTTTACAAATAGTATCTCATTTGATACTCACAACCACTCAGGGAGGTAGGAGTTATCATAAGCTCCATTTTACAGTGAGGAAACTGAGGAAGATTGTGTTTGAGAAAGGTTAAGTGTCTGCCCAGAGTCACATAAGCTAGTCAGTGTTTGAGGCCAGATTTGAATTTGGTGCTGCCTGACTCCAGTGCCAGCGCCCTAGCCACTGTGCTACTTAACTGATTCAAGTAGGCCAGTTTGGTTGAAATCTAGAGTGTAGGAAAGGGTTCTTCCCAAAAGTTGGCTGCTACAGCTGAAAAGCAAGAGACTACAGGCTAGATTCTTAAGCAAGTTTAGGAAACAAACCATTTCGGAAGTGAGTAGAATAAGAGACATATAAAGGATTTGTCCACACGTATTCTTTATAAAGCAATGAAGGAGCAAGCTATATTTAAAATATATACAGGTACCCAACCCATAAATGGTCAAGGGATATGGAGAGTCAGGTTTCAGAAGAAGAAATCAAAGCTATCTGTAGATATATGGGGGGAGGGGAGGAATGCACTAAATCACTATAGATTAGAAAAATACAAATTAAAACAACTCTGAGGTACCATCTCACACCTATCAGAGGGGCTAATATGACAGAAAAGAAAAATGACAAATGTTGGAGAGGATCTGGGAAAACTGGGACAAATGCACTGCTGGTAGAGTTGGGAACTGATCCAATCATCCTGGAGAGCAATTGAGAACTGTGCTCAAAGGGTAATCAAATTGTACATATCCTTTAATCCAGCAATCCAACTAGTAGGTCTGTATCCCAAAGATAAAGAAGGGAGACAGACTCACATGTACAAAAATATCATAGCAGCTCTTTTTGTGGTGGCGAAGAATTAGAAATCAAGAAGATGCCCATCAAGTGGAGAATGGTTGCACAAGTTGTGGTATACGAAGCTAATGGAATGGGATTGTGCTATAAGAAATGATGAGCAGGCTCAGAGAAACCTGGAAAGACTTACACAAACTGATGCTGAGTGAAATCAGCAGAACCATGAGATAGTGTACATAGCAACAGCAAAACTGTGTGATGATCAACCATAATAGACTTCACTGATCCTAGAAAATTCACATAAGGAAAAATGCTATCCACATCCGGAAAAAGAACTCATGCAGTCTGAAGGCAGATCAAAGCACACTATTTTCACTTTTGTGTGTGTGTAGTTTTTTGTTTTTATTCTCTTTCTGCTTTCACAACATGACTGATATGGTAATAAATTTTACATGACTGCACATATACAACATACCAGATTGCTTATCATCTTAGGGAGGGGAAGAGAAAAGGGAGGGAGAGAGAATACTTGGAATTTAAAATTTTATGTGAAAAAAAATGAATGGTATCAATTATCTTTACCTGTAAATGGAAAAAGATAAATACTATTTAAAGCAGGGGAGGGGGATTAAAAATACCTATGAGGTGTCCCAAAGTCTTAGTGCCATTTTAAGCTTTAATAGTTTTGGAACACACACACGTTATAGATACATATGGCTTCCTTTAAGTACCAACTAAAACCCCTTCCTTTACTGAAAGCCTTCATCATCTCCTCATAATGGTAGTGCTTTCCTTCTGTTAATTACTTCCTATTTATCCTGATACAGCTTATTCTGTATATATTTGTTTTCATGTTATCTCCCCCATCAGACTGTAAGATCCTTGAGGACAGGAACTGTCTATGGCTTCTTTTTGCAGCCCCAGTACTTAGCACAGTGCTGACACATATTAGTTATTTAATAAATGTTTATCAATTCATTGATATTGATTGATACTCATGTGTGTATGTGTATATATGTAGTATGTACAAATATATGCATGCCTACATATGTATGATAGCCAATTAACATTTTAAAGTATACAACAGATAATGTTCGCTTCAAAATGATCCCGCTCGTCTGCATCTTCATCAGAACTTCCTTCTCTATTATGTATTTTTTAAAAATGTTTCAATGATATTACTCTTTCTTTACTTTTTTTCCTAGGCTACTAGTCCAGTCTACTAAAACTCTACATACACACACACATACACACACCTGCTCACCCCTCTCCCAAATGTTCTGAACCCTGCCTTTAAAAGAATAATTATCGTCGAGTAAAACAGTTGGCCATGTCTGCAGTTGCACATCTTGTTCTGGACCTGCAATCCCATCATCACTCTGTCAGAGGGTGGGTAGCATTCATCATCCTAGGTTCTCTGGAAGAGTGGCAAACTACATTTTTACAGGGAATCCTAAAACCCAGTGATAAATCAATAGCAATCATCCTTTCCTAGCTCTGAAATTTGTAATTTGTCCTTTATTGGCTTATTTTTAAATAACAGGAGGCTTTCCTTTAGGGCTGAAAACATAGATTTAAATTTCCGAGTCATTTGTACTACAAATACACTGCTAATAGCATTTAACCTTTCCTAATAAAAACTCTCATGAGAGACAGATATGGTAGAGTGAATAGAAAGCTGGCCTTTGGGCAAGGAAAACTTGGCTTCAAATGCCATCTTTGACACGTGACCCTGAGCAAGTTACTTAACCCCTCAGTTCTCTGGGTAATTCTAAGACTTTAAACTGCAGAAAATGTGGCCACCTGCATTGGTAAGAGGCAGTTTCCTCAGGGAGGAATTCTTCATACCAATAAAAATGACAGGTCCAGTCCGTATCCCTGTTCCCCAATAACATCAGCAGCAAGTGATAATTTTATAGTGTTTAAGGTTTTCTAAGCCAGTTATACAAATTAATCTCATTTTATCCTCAAAACAACCCAAAGCTTGGCACTATACATGCCAAATGGTGGTAGTGAGGAGAACTATAGTTGTGGGACAAGGCATTTCTTCTTTTTTAATTTTTACTGGGCTCTTTTTTTTCTATATCATTTTAATTTCCATTTATAACTCAGTTCCCACCCTACCCCCGAGCCTTCCCTTTTAGCAAAGAAGGAAAAAAAGAAAGTAGATTAGCAAAACTAACCAACATATCGAGGTGGTCTGACAGGATATACAGGATTTCCACAACCATAGTCTACCACCTCCGAAAAGAAGGAAGGCAGAGAAACACATTTTCTCCTCTCTTCTTCATATAGAGGTAGTGTGGTTTCTGATGCTCCACTGTATTTATCTGTCACAAAGAAGGGTCCTATCCGGGTAAGACTGGGGGTGAGGTGGGGTCATTACTAGGAAGTAACTATAATATAAAAAAATAAGAATCCAAACGGGGAAAAACTTAATTTCTTCATATGTCTATCTTAAAATGGCTTCTTCATTTCTACAAAAGGAATATGCTAAAGGAAGTGAATGAATCTGTGTTGGACTATGGGAACTTGATCCTCTATGCTATTTCAATCCAGGCAACAAGGAGAGGAATGTCCCACTGAAGAAGGAGCTAGTTTTCAATCTACATTCCTTTTAGTCTGGACTACTCCAATCCCTTATCTGGGAAGAACAGGCTTTCTTAACCACAACAAACATCAGAACTGAGCTTCAGGACCCAAGGAATATCTCAAAATGTGTTTTTTTTTCTTTTCACTGTTTTTAAAAAGTAATTCTTTACTGTTATTGTTTTTGTTTCTGAACAGTGTATACATGAGGTCTCTTACTAGCGAATATACTCCAAGGATCTGCGAATTTCTTTTGCTTATACTTATGCCTTTTTTTCTCCCCTCCCCCTCTCATTACTCACTTCCCTTCCCCCCATCCTCTGTCCCCATAAGAAGTCACATTTACATTTTTTTTAATGAAAGCATGATCTCACATAACAAGATCCCTCTAATCAATGTAGGAATAGCCTAGGATGAGTTTTTTGGATTAGTGCCTGACCATCTTCCTCTGGGAGAAGTCAAGGTTGGACTGGATGATACAGAGGCTATAAATAAATCATGAATTATTTGAAGTCCTTTTATAACCTCTAAAGTAAATTTGAATTCCAAACCAAGTATAGGGGTCCCAAGCCTGCAGTATAATCATATCTAGATGCCTTCCCATGAAGAGCCTAGTCCAGGGCTTTCTTTTTTTCTTTTAAGATCTCTATGGAGAGAAGGCTAGACTTAGAATCAGGAGGACCTGAGTTCAAATTCCACCTCAGACAAACAAGTTGTATGACACTGGACAAGTCATTTCATTTTTCTCAGCATTAATGTCTTTATCTGAAAAAAAAAGGGGGGGGGATGACAATAGCACCCACCTCACAGAACTGAGAGGATCAAATATATCATGCCAGTAAATCATTCTGCAAATACTTAAGCATTATAGTTATCATTACTATTTGGTTTTTTGCTTATATGGCCCATCCCTCTTCTAGATGGTCAGGTGCTTGAGTACAAGGCCATTGTTTTATGCCAACTTTATGTCTCACCCAACCCTATGCAGTCACTGTTTTAAAAAGCTTATGGCATAGAATGAGGACTATAAATTACCTAGATTCTCTAGAACTAGTTCATGGTACTCTCTATCTCGAACATTCTACTGTTCTATCTTATCACTCAAAAGAATTATTAAACCCCTAATTGCATATGAAACTGGGCTCGTAGGCACTGATTGTCCAAAACAGGTCCATTAGATTTCCTACGAATTTCCTAGACTGTAACAGAAGATTGTTTCTTCTTATATTCGAAACTGAACTACAGACTTTCACCTGACTATAAAACAAAGTTGCTGTTGATAATTAACAGGACATTTAAAGACTGAGCCCATGTGGGTGTTGGTTGAGGAATTTAGGGAAAAAAAATCATTTTGGCCATGTCGGGGGTAGTTTGTAAGACAGAGTCTAGCCAAAGGAATTTCCTGGGTTTGTGACATTTTATTAGATCTAGGGGAAGTCTGGGGGGTAGGGAGGATAGAGTGCTCTGAACACAGAATTCTAGATACAAGGACCAAGATTGCTAAGCATTCCATTGCGTTAAGAAGTGATTGCACAGTGATAGAGAGAGAAGTTCAACCCTAGGAATGAACTTACTTGGACATCTGCCACTCCTCTCCATCTTTGTTTTCCTCCCTCTGGCTTCCTGCTAACATTGCTAACCCCCATATCTGTCCTACAGATCCATGGCTAGAATTCATGTTATCTGATTCATTGGAGGTCCCTTTCTACCATATGGCAACAATGATGATAAAAAAGAAGGGACTCTCTTAAATACCCATAATGGGAATGATTTGTCTCTCCTTTTCCTTGACTTACAGAGCAAGAAAATTTCTGCGTTTACCAAGCATCTCTCAGAAATCAATAGGCAAAAAAGGACAGAAAGTTGTTTCAGGAAAACATGGCCACCTCATGCCATGTGACGTGTTGTTACCAAAGCATACTACTCTTGAGGTCTATTCCCAGCTGACAGAGCTCCAAACTTCCTCTTTCAGAGAACATCATCTGATCTAATCATTCCTACCTTACAACCCTGTACAGATTCAGTTTAAATAATATTGCTATTTCAGGACTGTACAAGGCAGCTCTTGAACTACACAGTAGGTTCCAGGAAGGTCAAGAGTTTGCTCTATCAAATCGATTTCCCAAAGGCTCCCACCTTTTTCCTCACCCTTTACACAGTTTCTAATAAGCTCATGCTCTGCATGCACTAAGTCTTCTATAAATTTTGTTTACCAGCTTCAAATGAATTCTGAACAACATTAACAATGGGGGTTCCTCCACCTTTCCTGTCTCTTCTTTGAAGCATTCTTCATCTTGACTCTAATTAACTTCACAGGCCACCCAAATCTTACTCTTCCCAGTAAGATCTAGAGAAGCAAAGCATTGACAAGGGTCCTCGGTGCCCCTGTCAGTGGGAGTCAGTCTGACAGATTCAAACAGATAGAAATAAATCAACTCCTTTGCCCTTCTAGAAAAATAATTTTTGTCCAACATAATTTTATTTATGAATTCTCTGTAAGAACTTCTTTATTGCACCAATTTTAGGGGAAAAATAATTTGATACCCTGATGGTTGGATAGTTATGGTGTCCAATTTATACTTCCAACATTAATTCTTTACTGGGCTCTCTAAATTAGTCTGGTGAAGTACATTTCTTTTTTTTGCAGTCAGCTTATTTGTCCTATGCTCCCACTCGAGTCCACTGTTATTTCTTGTTCGTTGGTGAGAGCATCCATTGCCAACTTTGCAAAGCAAGGAAGTCTATTTGCTTTGGCTCTTTACCCACAGGAGATTGTTTTCTAGATTCAGAGGGAACTACATTCTTTGGTAAATGAAATGTTCAAGAGAATAAAAGGGATCAGAGGAGATGGGATTAGGCTCCCATCCACAGAGGCAACCGAAGGCTTGGAGAAGGAGAGGCAAAACCATCCTAGAATCATAGCTTTAGAGCCCACTGAGAACCCTGGAGTCCAAATTCTGCATTTTATATATGAAGAGACAAGCACAAAAAGGTTAAGTGATCTGTCCAGGGTCTCTCAACTATTAAGTATCTGAGACAGGATTTGAACTGAAATCTTCCTGATTCCAGTGCCCTAGTCACTAATCTATTCTGGCTATAAAAGAGCTAAGAACCCCTTCCCTGGAGTGAGATCTTATAAAAGATTCATTAATTGAATAAAGGATAAAAATTAGAGTGTATTACCCAGTTACTTAGAATTTCTAAAGAAAAAAATACATTTGCATATTAGCTACTTTCTCTGTGTTCACATCAAGCACTTTCATGTGGATCATATGTATATACAGTCCCCCTTTAACTTCTGGAGGGTTAGTCATACAATTCTTCAAAATGGGAGAATTCAGAAGCAAAATAGATCAAGGTAAAGTTAAAGACCTCCTCCCCACCCCCAGCTCACTCTTTGCCAGCTGCCTCCTTTTTCCCTTGCCATAATGGCAAACTGCACTCAAATAACTCCTGAATGGCTAGGACTTTATTTAACTAATTAGCAAATTTTTGCTTAGGAGCCCAGAATCTCTAGGAGTCCGGAATTTCTAGCTATGGTTGTGTGATAGTATTTGAGGGAGAATGAAAGAGAAACAGACAGCAAGTGTGTGTCTGTTCCCATGGCGGGGGCGGGGGGGGGGGGGGGGAGGGAAGAGGCCCAGGGTGGGTAAATAGGAAGGTAATCCAGTCCAAATCCAAGAGCAACTGTTAATGTGAACAGAGGCAGCACGAGGGACCGCAAGTCACACTAAGCATTGACCTTCAGTTTTCTGCATTTCCTAGCAGAAGATAAATGTTTTGGAGTTAAAAGTTCAGAAGGGTGATTTCAACTCTCCAAATTTCTCCTCCCCTTCCCTTTCCCAGATGCCAGTCTATCCAGAGAACAACAACCAAGATAGTGAGATGTGACAATGGACCACCAGGTCATCCAAGGAGCAGCAGAGAGAACTAGAGACATTTCATTTAGAGAAGAGAAAACCTCTGGGATACAAGCTTCAAGTATCTGAAGGGCTGACAAGTAGAGAGGGAGTCTGCTCAGACACAAAAGGAACAACACAAACAATGAGAGGCAGCTAGGTAGCTCACTGGTTAGATCACTGGGCCTGGAGACAAGGAAGACCTGAGTGGAAAGCCAACATCAGACACTTAACTGGGTGACTCCTGGTAAGTCAAGTAACCCCTGCCTGATTCAGATTTCCTCAGCTGTAAAATGGGAATAAGAATACTTCTGAGCTCCCAGCGTTGTAAGGATTGAATGAGATAACACTTTAAACGTGCTTCACACAGTTCCTGGCACATAGCAGGCACTTATCAGTGTTTATTCCCTTCCTTTTCCTCTTGAATAATAGCCATACCATGTATATAGCACTTCAAGGTTTGGAAAGTTTTATGAATATCTTCTTCCCCCTCACAACAATCCTCGGATGTAGGTACCAGTTATTAGCCTCACTTTACAGATAAGGAGAGTGAGGCAGACAAAGGTTGAATGACTTGTTCCGGGTCACAGAGCTAGTAAGCATGAGGCTGGATTTGAACTCAGCCCTTCCTGATTCCAGGGTCAGTGCTTTAACTACTAGATGCCATCAGAAGTAGAACTAGGAGCAATGGAAAGGGCAGTTACAAAGAGGCAGATCTAGCTTAACATAAGGAAAAATGCCCTAATAATCTGTGGTTGCGGCTGTTGCTGCTGCGGTGGCTCAGCTGTTTCAGTCGTGTCTGACTTTTCGTGACCCCACTTGGGATCTTCTTGGGAAAGACACTGGAATGGTCTGCCATTTCCTTCTCCAGCTCATTCTACAGGTGAGGAAAATGCAGCAAACAAGGTTAAATGACCGGCTCAGAGTCACACAGATGGTATCTTAGATGACATTTGAATTCAGGTATTCCTGACTCCAGACCCAACACTCTCTCTACTGCATGGCCTAGATGCCAAGTTTTAATAATTAGAGCAATCCAAAACATTAATCAGATGCCTCTCAAGAGAGGAGATACTGGGTTCCCCCTCACTAGACATCTTTAAATGGGTGTCAAAGGTTAAGGGGCTTGGAATGTATCTGGGATTCCTGCTTGGGGGTGCTGGTTACTCTAGGCAGCCCATGTGGTCCCTTCTAACACACACACACACACACACACACACACACACACACACACACATATTCTCTCTCTCTCTCTTACACACTCTCACACACATCATTTTGACCAGAACCTGGGAAGGAGTCCAACTCCACATGTTACAAAGTTGAGTGAAGCAACATAAATTTTACTTGAATGTATCCTGACATCCTCCAGGGATAACCCAAATCACCTGTTTAAAAGGAGTAGCTGTTTAGCAGTTAGTACAATATTAGCACATGAGGGCTTCCAGGATGTATTTTCATTGTAAACTGGTGTGTGTGTGTGTGTGTGTGTGTGTGTGTGTGTGTGTGTGTGGCCATATACTTCCCATTAGCAGGAATGGCAGTCATCAATTCCCACTAGTTGGAAAGCAGCCTCCCTAGGTTATCACTGCCTACATGCAGCCTCATAAAATTTTTAGGATTTTCTCACCCCTCATCTTATCCTGTTTCACGCTACCCACCTCGGACCTGAGTTTCTCCTTTGCCTCCAGGCTACTTCTGTGACATAGTCTCCCAGTGCCAAGGTTTACAGTAACACTCTAATCAGACAGCCTGGTCATTGAAGGCTTTTCTATAGTGTAACCCAAGTCTACTCTGTAAACGGACACCAGTAGTGCTTTTATACCAAGGGGCCAAAGGAGGG
This sequence comes from Notamacropus eugenii, assembly GCF_028372415.1. Lineage (NCBI taxonomy): Eukaryota > Metazoa > Chordata > Mammalia > Diprotodontia > Macropodidae > Notamacropus > Notamacropus eugenii. The sequence continues at coordinate 127,632,102 of NC_092875.1, read as the reverse complement.
AAGAAAGAAGAGAAAATATGTGGGAAAGATGTGTGAGGAGAGAAAAGGTTGATGTGGCCCAATGTCATCATCAGCATCATTATCCATATTATCGTATCAACCAATAATACTATTAACAGTCCAGACTTGTGATTGAACTGATGCAGGGAGCTCCTCAGGGGAAAATTTCCTCTACCAGTACAGGCACACAACTGCCCTGAAATTTATGGTCTTAGAGAGTCGCCTGAAGCACTGAAAGAATAAATAACTTGTCCAGGGCATCACAGCTTTGGACTGTGAGCTCTCTGAGAGAAGAGGCTGTCTTTGGCCTTCTTTTTATATCCCTGGCACTTAGCACAATGGCATATAGTAGGTATTTAATAAGTGCTTGGGTAATATTCAAATAAACACAACCATCAATATGTCTACAAAAACATCTGTCTAGATCCAATGGCTGAGACATGCAAATTTATTTATAGAAATGGAGGAGTTTGCGATAGCAATACAAAATCAGGTCAGAGTTAACAAAAACTACACACAAAAATCATTCTCAAGGAGCCTGGACCCTTTTTAATTAATGTAGAGTTGGCAAGGAAATAGTAGAAACTGAGTGTCCTACCACTTCAAGTTACAAATATCTAGTACTACTGAATACTTATAAAGATATGGTTAGGTGGCCACAATTACATATCCAAAGTTCACAATCCTTCACTAACAAATGACAAATTCCCATGTGAAAGCCCCAAAATACACTGGAAAATTCAACATAGAAACTGTGATATAATTGGAGAAACATTAGACAAAACACTATTATCCGCAATCATCTAAAAAGAACATTGTCCCCCCCAAAATTTAACTCAATATTTTTAATAGATGCCTTCATACCTAAATGCTCTCATTATCCGTACTTCACAAAACGAAAAGCTTGCTGCAGAAATCAAAACTATACGGGAACAGGAAGTGATATTGATCACCTCTATCATCCTGTTTGCAACTTAATGGTCCTGAATATGCTTTCAGTGAGTCTACTACATAAAAGAGCTTCCATCTCAACACTCGCATTCAGTTATGTAAAACAATTATGTTACCCACCTGTACAACAGATAGCCAAACATGAAACATGAAAGAATAGTAAAAAGCCGTTTTCCTTGGAATTGTTTCTATCTGAACTCCACCAAACAACAAGATGAGATAATAATAATAATTAATAATAATATACCTAGGATCATAATCACTAGTACTGATAAAGACCCTAAAAATCACCTCATCCAATTTCCTCATTTTGAGAAAAAAACTGAGGACAGGAAAAGTAAAATAACTGGTCTAGGCATCTTGGGCACAGTGACTAGGAATACCTGGGTTTGATTGACTCCTTACTCACTGGATGCATACTTATTTAATTGTGTGACTGGCAAAGTCACTTCATTTCTCAGAAACAGATACTACCATGCATATGACACAGGGACAGAATAATTATAGACTGATAGGATGCCAGCTCTGGAGCTGAAAGGGACCTCAGGAGCTATCTCATGCAACATCCTTCTTTGTATAGATGAGAAAAATGAGACCCAGGGAGATGAACTAAGTAGCCCAGGGTAACACAACAAATTAGAGTCAGAGGTGAGATTTGAACTCAGGTCTTCTGACTCTAAAGCCAGTGCCCTTTGCTTTAAAAAAAATCTCACATTTATATAATTTAAGGTTTATAATGCACTTTATATGCAGCGTATATTCATTTGATCATTATAATAACCTATTAAGGCATGTGTGGAAGGTATTACTACCCTGTTATGTTATAGAGGGGGTTTCTAGGACAAGTCCAGGTTGATTTAGATGTTCCCTTTAGATAGAAGGCTAAATCCTAGAGTGGAAGGCTAGCTTTTCTGGTACTAAGGGCAGGAGAAGGTGAAAAAGGGAGAGGGACTAGAGTCCAAGTGGGTGGAACATGGGAAGGGTGTTTTGAGGAAGCAGATAAAATAGGACAATGAGATATAGTAGCTGTTTTTCTGCAGTCTTCTATTTCCTTTAATTCTTAGGGTCTGGCTGGCAGTCCTACCCTCAGTTCAGAGGCACTATAAGGAAGAAGAAAGAGACATATGATATACATCATATGAGATGGGAGAGAAGAGCTTATTTGGCAGATTGAAAAAAAAATCAACAGGGAGTTAGATTGCCCACCATTCCAATTAATGAAGTCTTTTAATATTTTTCTCACCTTCCCATCCCCCTATTCATTCACTAAGGGTCAATTCCATCTTCCTCAGCTGATGGATGAGTTAATGAGCATGTAGGTCTTTAAGATTTACAAAGTACTTTACTAACAAGAAATCCATGAGGCATAGAGGGTAAGTCATTTTATCCCAATTATACATATGAGGAAACTGAAACCTAAAAACATGAAGTGAATTAACCCAAAAGAACTTACTGTTCTTTAAGGAGGTAAGGTGCAATTAAAACTCAGGACTTCTGTCACTAAACAAAACTGCCTTCAGGATTCCAGTACTGTATAAAAGAAAATCCTGAGAATTAGTCTTCCTTCCATCAATTTTCTCTGGCTGTCCTGGAACACCCTCCCTCGTCTGATCCAACTACTGATTGTGGCTTCCTTTAAACCCCAACTAAAATCTCACCTCCTGCAGGAAGCTTCCCTAACCCCTCTTAATTCCAGGCTCTTCTTTTTGTTAATTATTTCATACTTATCCTGATACAGCTTGCTCTGCATATATTTATATGTAAATTACCTACTTTGTGTGTATGTTTATCTTTCTTTGCCAAGAAAAACCTAAATGGTGAAGAGTCAGACACAATGGAATGCTGTCTCCTCCATTCTACTGGAAGTTCACTGAGGGCAGGGACTGTCCTTTGCTTCTTTTTCTATCCCCAGGACTTTAGCACAGTTCCTGGCACATAGAAGCCATTTAATAAACATTTGATTGAAATTTCTTTTCCTTAGTTGGGCACAATGCTGAAAACATTTATTCATGTGAGTCTTCCATCTGGTTGTGATGAAAAGAAAAGAAGAACCACCAGCTCATTTCTCCCCACTATCAAATTATAACTCAAAGCCCCAGGGTTGGATCATATGATCCTATATTAAATAACTCACCCAGGGTCACACAGGCCAGAATCTGAACCTAGGCCTCTCATTCTGAATCTAGTACTTCCTCTTCCCCCTTTTTAAACTACACCATATTACTACCCATGCACTGGGCCACCTACATAGTTAATATTTTCAGGAAAATATTAGGCCCAGAATATTCTTCAAGGGAGGCAAATGGGTTTGTTGAACTCTAGAGTAATACAGGAACATAAGTTTCAAAGCTTTTATAGGAGGAAAGGATCAGCTCATCTAACACTGTTTTGGAGAATTTGCGTCAAATTGACATTCCAATTTCAGGACCGTACATAAAACCCCATTCAATTATTTAGCACTGTACAGATTTTACATAAGTCTTGAAGTTAGTGACTCAATTCATTTTCCTTCGAACTACAAGACAGATTAATCTAAAATGAATTAAGACAGGCAACCAGAAGTAATGCGCAGGCGGCCAGTAAACATTCTTTAAACTGCTGGATCAGTAAGCTGCTTAAGGGCACCACTATCACTGGCCACTGCATCTGCTCAATAAAGGCCCAATAATGGGAAGCAGCACAGGGTGTTTTCTGACAATGCCCCAAACTTAAGCTTTCTGAGGCTCCTGGATGTCGGTTTTCCTTTTCTTTTACAGGGATGGAGCATTTCTGCACAAAAAGAGAAAGTCATTCAGTGGGGATCATGACCCGGACATCCAAAGTTCAAAGCAATAATGTGGGACACATTTCTCTAAAGTAGGGTGTGACAAGGTAAATAAAGAATAAACAAGAGAGACAGAGACAGAAGAAACTGAATACAGCATAATCAGAATGACCAAGCTTGGCCCTAGAGAAGACCTTTTAAGAAGGGCACCTCTTGCCCTTTGTTGAAGACGTAGTGGCCTATGGATGTGGAATGTTGCTTATGCCATCAAAAAAGGTCATTGTGATTTAGTTGCTACTGTGTTTTGGGAGAAGGGATACAATTGGAAATGTGATGCTAAAAAACATAAGATTTCATAAAATAAGAAATATTTTAAAATATAAATAAACTAAGGTTGAACCTGTCTTTGAAGATTCGGATATCAAGATTACTTTTAACTCCGGACTGCATCCACCAGGCCTGACTTTTAAATACCAATATCAGTCATTCACAAACATTTATTAAGCACCTGCTATGTGCTAAGCATTGTACTAAGCACTAGGAATAAAAAGAATGATAAAAGACAGTCCTTGCTTTTCAAGGATCTCACAAATTAATGGGGCAAACAATATGCAAAGAACTACGTACAAACGATATATGGAAGCAAAATGTGGAATACAATGATCTCCAAAGAATTAAAAATGGTTATCACACAGAGGCCAATGACATGAGCAGATTATAGCATATAAACGCTAAGAAACTCAAAAGTGGTATTCTGTGACAGGAAGATTATGATGTGATAAGGTGATATAACAGGGGAGCAGTCAAATGTTCTACCAAGATGAGAGTACTAAGTAAGGAATACTTCCAGCACAATACGTGGGCTCCATCTGATGAATTAGTGGCAAGACAAGAGGAGAAATATAGAGAACAGGCAAGGCTTGGATGGGTTGTGATCTCCATTTGTTGAAGGGGTCTTCTGACACAATGTGATCACAGATCCAGGAGAATATGTCAACCAGAAGGTTCAAAAATGAAATGCTAACCCAAAACATGGAGAAGATGAAGGAGGAAAAATGAAATATTAGTACAGAATAAAATTAGGAATAGAAACTTGTTCCTAAGCAAATAACCTCTGGCAATACTATACTATCTTTCTCCTCCTCTTCATCTGCCATCCACAGAAAATAAATCAAGCTCTTTTCATGGTAGTACAAAAATTTGGAAAAAGAAACAGAGGGTTAGGGTTCCAGAAGTGTTTCAGAACTATATGCACATTAGTGGAAAGGCTATCTCTGTTCACTGGAAGAGATTAAAATGCACTAGGGATGGCTCCTCACAAAACAGAAGTTTCTTCAGGAATTTGTTTCTACAAGAACCATTTGGATCAAGCACAAATTCTAAATTCACAAAAATCTGGCAAATGGCCTTCACTTTCCCAGGTAACTCTTTAAAAAAATAGGATTTAGCATCCTCTTTAGGAAGCTCAGATTTAAAGGTATAACATTACTTGGGGGTGGGAAAAAGGATTATATGCTCTCCCAAAGTCAGCTGCTACCTATCTTCTCACTGGATGCCAGAATCACATAATATGAGAATTGGAAGGAGCTTCAGCTGCCATCTACTCTGACTTTTTCCCAGTCCCACTTCCCACTTCCATGCCCATCCTTCCAGAGCTATCTCTCATACTCATGAAGTACATACTCATTGAGAAATGCTCCCTCAGATATTAAGCCAGTAAGTTTGCATGAGGGGAAGAACTGGGGGTTTTTTGATTTGGGGTTTTGTATTTTTCTTTGTATCTTCAACATTTAACACAAAGCCTGATACAGAGTAACTGTTTAATAACAATGAGCACTGAATAAAATGCTTGTTGATTTAGCCACTACATTAATTAATTTCATTCAATGGTCATTTATTAAGTATCTACAATTGGGTAAGGTAAGGGCAGGTAGGTGGTGCAGTGACTAGAGTGCCGGGCCTGGAGTTAGGAAGACTTATCTTCCTAAGGGGCTCAGAAATCTATTAGCTGGGTGACCCTAGGCAAGTCACTTAATCCTATTTGCCTCAGTTTCCTCATCTGTAAAACAAGCTGGAGAAGGAAATGGCAGACCACTCCAGCATATTTTCCAAGAAAACCCCAAATGGGGTCACTAAGAGTCAGATACAATTAAAAAAACACTGAATAACAGTGGATAAAGCAGAGAATTAAGACATTACTTAGTCCCCTATAGTTTATAACTGAGGAAGAATATGACACATGTAAATATGGAATCATATAATAAAACTAATTTTATAACGAGATAAAAATAATGTCAGGGGTCTGAGTAAGAAAAGCTCCTTTCTAAAAATGAATTTCTCCTACTTCAGAAGGAGAAAATATTGCAAGACTTTCTGAAAGATATCTAAGCTGGGTCCTGAAGAGCGGTTTAGACTGGGGATGGATGAAAGGGAGGGACGAACATTGTTTATGCTCCATTGGATTGTTTATGTTGTATTTGATTGGGATAGCCTAAATGTGGAGCCACTAAGTCATCACTCAATGCAGTCTCTTCATAGTGCCTTGCATATAGTGAATGCTTCTAAATGTTTGTTGAATTTCAATATCCCATCTTTGTACACTGATCATAAGGAGCATGCGCTGGTTGGCCTAGGTTAATAATAGAACCCTAGTTAGCATTTAAACAATAGGTCTCAATTTTGAAAGCTTTCATCTTTTGCAAACCTCCTTTATATGAAATAGATTTACTTCATGCTTCTTAAATCCAAGTGACCAGATCTGTTGCAGCTCCCAGAGGAAGTGAGCGTAAGAGCCAGGGCTAAGACTGAAGAGCTCTGGGCTCCATTTCTTCATTCATATCTCCCCTCACCTCTTTGGCAGACACACTCAGAAGGCATCCAGACATTCTCTAACCACAGATTCTGAAGCCAATTACCAACCATGCACAAAAACGGGACAGCAATTCAGGGAACAAAACTGCTATCAGATAAAATACATCATAATTGGAAGATTACATTCCTCATTATAGCCCAATATGGCTTTTCAAATTATCAAAGAGACTCCAATCTGCAAGATCTTAATTTAAAGCAACATAATTCAGGACCATGAGGAACTTAATTGAGGGCTAGGAAACTGTTTTCAACTTATATGGCTCTACACAGCCTCATGCACTATCATGTTCACACAAGTTTACACCACCTGACATTTAAGGCATCTGGATTTAGCTCTGATCTGCCAAAGGGGGAAAAAAGGAAAAGAAAAAAAGAAAGAAAGAAAGTGGGAAGACTGCAACAGTCAAACAAGGAGTGCCCGCTCCAGATTTTCCACGTATTGGCTGATAGTGTTACCATTCATCGGATCGCTTCACTGAAATGTCACGAAGGAAATTAGTGTAGTTAATAGCGGAGGGTTATTTTGTTGCTGCTGCTGCTGTTGTATAGCTACTAGGGTCAATTTCTACACTCCAACTGCCTGTCAGCAATGATCATGAAAACGTCAGACAGACAACACACCCACAGACACATATATCCATATACACACCTCTCTACTAAAATCCTGTTTCCATGTTTTATCCTTAAGTGAAAATAATGGATTCTCCAAGGGCCAAAAGAACAGAGTACAAGCTCTGACAGATCCTACTGGAAGCTGGAACAGTTGTGAATTTAGGCCCAGTCATGGGACTTGTGTGTTTGAATACATATCCGTGTGCGTGTGTGTGTGTGTGTGTGTGGTGTGTCTGCTATCTGTAATCAGAAAATTTTTCCATGAAGATGATGCTTTACTCTCCCTCAAGCATTCTATGTTCTAGCCAACCTGACCTAATTTCCTGTTCCCCATACAAGACATCCCATCTCTCTCTTCCATCCTTGTACAGGCTGTCCCTCATACTTGGAATGGTTGCCCCTTGCAAGGTTCACCTCAAGTGTTACCTCTTTCCAGAGGCCTTTCCCCTCAATTATGAGCACCCAGATTCTCCCTGGTCACAAACTTATTTTATATTTACTGGGGTACAAAACTTATATATGTAAACATATGTGTATGCACTTAGCATATTTATCTGATAATACAGTACTCCATAAACAGACTCTATGTTTCTTGAGGGCAGGAACAATCTTGGTTTTGTCTTTGTATCCCATCTCTAGCAGATGCTTAATTAATGTTTGAACTGAATTGTGGAAGAGAGTTGGAAAACAAGCCTGGCTGAAAGAGACCAGGAGATTATCTGTGTGTGTGTGTGTGTGTGTGTATGTGTGTGCATATGTGTGTGTGTGTGTGTGTGTGTGTGTGTGGTGTTGTTGCTTTGGGGAAGAGACAGCAGCCCATGAACCTATCCCCTAAATTAAAGAAGGACTGTAATAAGTCTCAGGGGAGGAAGCACTCATACCTACATATATAAGGGAGGACCTGAAAGGGAATAAAGTCTGGTTATTAAACTCTTCATTTCCTGGGTCATTCCATTTAATTAGGTACTGGGAAATCCTGACTCCCATGATATGAATCTAAGAGATTAAAATTTCGATTCAAGTATCTAAGGTCACAGGATTAGAGCTGGAGAAGATTATGGAGGTCATCGAGTCCAACTCCCTCAATTTACAGATAAGGAAACTGAGGTGCAGAGAGGTTAAGTGCTTTGTCTAGGGTCACACAGCTAATGTGTCAGAGTAAGAATGCACACTTTGAATTCATTTTAGCTTTCAAGAGAGAACAAAAATGCATATATATCCTACAACCTCAAATGGCAAAGAGAATATACCATCACACTTTTCCCCTCTCCTCTCTTCCTGCCCGTAGAGATACAGGTATAATTTAGTAATAGCGCCCTGCTTCTCGGATGCAATTAAAAACGGCCTTCATTACTCCTCCGAATGGGCGTGTTTTATAGTGCTGCAATCTATGGTTCAATAAAAAAGCCACTACTGCACCTATCATGGCAAAGGCTGTAAAAAGTGATCAATGTGCTGGGTATCAGGAGCACCAGCAGCACAGAAAGTTCTTAAAGAAATATGCACAAGAATGCTTGACACAAATGGTTCCCAACAGCTCAACTTCTTTCATTTAAGAAACCTTTGCTTTTCTTCCCTTAATTGATATTTTTTCTCTAATTAGCAAGTAGAAACAAGGTTTAGTGATATAGAAAGAGGAAAGAGATGAGGGATACACATATATATACATACATATATATGTATACACATATATATATATATATGTGTGTGTGTATGTGTATGTGTGTGTGTGTGTGGCTTTTGGCCTAGAAAGACAGAGAACCCCTAACATTTCAAATAGCTGCTTTGTCTAAGAAATCCTTGAGATGTTTTGTTTGATTGTTTGTTTTAGGGCAGCAAGAGTTTGGGTTTTTTTTAAATCGCCCTTGCCAATGCAGTTATGATGAGATCTTTGTAGCGACACTCTATAACTATGTTCTATGGTTCCATCACTGAGAACTCTCAAAATAAAGGAAAGAACACTGGACTTTGAAGTCAAAAGACCTGGGTTCAAATTCTAGCTTTGCCACTTATTAGCCAAGGGACCTTGGGCACTGTGCTTTGTAGATACAATGGACAGGGAACACATCTGTGATTTCATTTGTAGAGGGAGTTCCTAATGAGGAACTTCCTCTAACAATAGGTTATCATTTTCCTTGCAAATTATCTTCTGAGACAGTTGCCTAAAGGACCAAGAGATTAAGTGACTTGCCCAGGATCAGAGAGCTATCAAACATCTGAGGCTGGATTTGAACTCAGGAAGATGAAACTTCCTGACTTCAGGCCTGATGCTCTGTGCACTATGGCGCCACCTAGCTGCCTCTAAATCTGTGTGTGTGTTCGTCCTTCCTTGCTGCAGAAGACCATGTCATCAGAGAAATAATGACATGACTTGCACATGACTTTGTTTTGAGTGAGGGAGGGTTATGCAGGTCACCAGCCTCACTTCTCCTCCACGGCCACCTGAATGCAGTGACCAGATATTCATCAGGATGACTGGAGATGAACCAGGATGAGGCAATTGGGGTTAAGCGACTTGCCCACACAGCTAGTGAGTGTCAAGTGTCTGAGGTGAGATGTGAACTCAGGTCCTCCTGACTCCTGCACTGGTGCTCTATGCACTGCACCACCTAGCTGCCCCCGCCTCTAAATTTATGATCCTACAAATTCACTTCTCATTTTACACATCTGTAATCCCAAAATCAGCAACAAGGTACTGGAAAGAGAATTAACCCAGGCCTTAGAAGAAGTAGGCCTTAGAGTCAGTTCTCCCTCCCTTTTTAAAAATGTGAGCTTGGATAAGTTTTAATCACCTCTACAAGTCTTAATTAACTTAAATATAAAATAAGAGGGAGTGGATAATGATTTTGAAGGTCCCAATCATTCAATGTTTCTCTGAGTCCGAATTTAATATGGCAACAGGACATTATAACATTAGACAAACCTCAGCTTACAATCTTGGATTTCCACAACTTCCAAGGTCAACAAGTCAAAAGAACGTATTAAGAGTTTATTACGTGCAGACCTTGCAGAAGTGCTTCCAGTGCGCTGATGAGGTTAGCTTGAACAGCACTATCTAAATGGTGGCAGCTATGTGGTGAAGGGGAAGGAGCACGGGACCAGGGTCAGGAACGCCTCAGATCCAGAGCCTGAAATTCACCAGCTGGGTGACCCTGGGCAAGTCACTTAACCACGCCCTCATCTCTAAAATGGGGGGTTGTAATAGTATCTGTCCCTCAGAGTTGTTGTAAAGATAAAATGAGATGTTTGTAAAGTTTGCAAACCTTAAAGCACTATGTAACTGCTAACATTTTTATTTTATTAAATGATGCTCAGCCTCAGGCTGAATTATCCAGTCTGGGAGGGATTTTTACATCTTGCGTCTCCTTTCTCCTCAACCTAGATGCCAGACTTCGAACCATTTTAGGGAACCTCAGAAAGTAACAAGGGAAGGGTTTTGTTTTTTTTTAACTTACTTAATCATGACACTTGGTCCAGTACTGTTTAACAGTTTTATTAATGGTTTGAATGAAACCATAGAATGTCATGTCTTTCAAACGTGCAGATGACATAAAGCTAGGAGACAAAACTAACATATTAGACAAGAGTCGTGTGTGTGTGTGGGAAATCGGTTGCCTAGAATGCTGGGCCAAATCTAATAAAATTGCATTTATTTCTATTAAATTTCAAATTCTATACTGGAGTATAAAACCTCAACTTCACAAGCTCAAGATGAAGTAGGCATGGCTACATAGTAGTTCATCTGAAAATGAACTTGGTGTTTTAATGGCCTACCTGCAAGGTCATGTTGAGTCAAGAGCTCAGCAAAGGAATTAAATAAAAAAACAAACTAATGAAAAATGAGGATGCTGCAATGTGGGCGGCAGAGGATGCAGGGCACATGACACCAAGAAGTTCTGCTCTAGTCAGACTACATCCAGAGTAAAATACTCAGTTCTGGGTATCATAGTTTAGGGGGGAAAAACACTGAATGCCAAGGTGGTGACAGGCCAAAGATCATGACACAGGATGCTTTATTGAAGGAACTGAGGATGCTTACCTTGGAGAAGAGAAGGTTCAGGGGGCAGGGAGATGGCAAGAACAGTCGCTAAAGTGGTTGAAAGGATATCATACAGAAAAGTAATCAGACCTGTTCTGCTTGATCTCGGGGGACAAGATGAGAAATAACAACTGGGGTAAAATGAGGCTGATTTAGGAATGAAGAAAAGAAAAACTTCGTAACAAGTAGAGCAGTTCAAAACTGAACACATACCCCCTAAAGAAATAGTGCATTACTCCTCACAAGGAGGTGTCAAGAAAAGGCATGCCAGATAATATGGGATGGTTGTTCAGGTATAGATTGGACTACATGGGTTCCTTCTACCTCTGTGATAAATGTAAACGGGTTTGGAGGGGAAGGAGTTTGGTAAAATATACTTTAGATTATCAAGGAACTGGTTTAAATCCACGTTCTCCTTGTTCCCATTACCACAGAGAGTTGTCAGCTTACTATATTACCAAAGAGACTGTCTACACTCCATCCTGACTTCTATGAGGACTCAAATGACTTACTATTCATGTATTGTGTATTCTTGTTCTCTCTCCCTCTTTCTCTTCCCTTCCTCCCTCCCTTTTTCTCTCCATTTAATTTCTTGGCTATACTTCAATTCTAGATTTATTTATTGATGTATATCTTTACTATAAGGCAAAGATATTTTAAAAGACATCAAATAGAGCAGGAATTCTTTTTAATTGTATTACGTAAATCACATTATCAATCTCTATTATAACCCTCCATAAAACAATGTCTGACTCCATTATCTGATCAAAGGGGCAAATATAAAGCTTTGTCAAATATCCAGCTACATAGCATTATACATGTGTACACACACACACACACACACACACACACACACACGAATGCACGTACACACCCCACATACCTAATCCTTGCTTCAAAACAGTATTCTTTGTTGAAAACACAGCATATGCCTCTTGGAGGGAGGGGGGATGGCAAAGAGTAGGGAAAGCCAACCTTGAAGCCACCTGAGGTCCAGGCCCACCTCTAAAACATCCTAGCTGTGTGACCTTGGACAAGGTTCAGTACTTTAGACAACTCTCTAAGAGTATAAGCTCATGTTTTGTTTATGCTTACTCTTTTGCTTATTTTTTCAAGGAAGATGCAATAATAATTTCTTTATTTACTAATAATAAATTATTAAATTATTTACCTTCCAAAGGGATATAACCTCCAACAGATAATCATGATACCAGAAGGGGGGAATTTTCTTCAAGGGGGGAATTCTCAGACACCTCATGCTCCAAAAATGGAGACAGAAATGGAACATCCTTCCCCTCCCCACTGGCTTGGTCTAAAACTACACCTTACAGAAAAGGGATCTGCATTGATAGAGGAATTTCCCTCACCAGGAGTTCCACATACCAGTGACATCACAGATATAATTCCTACGCTTATACCATGCCTTTTGGTATTCAGGGAAGATTCAAGAGTTTGGAGTTCTTTCAAGACTGTAACTGAAAGATTAATACTGGGGATTTACTGGCAAATAAGAGTAAAACATAACTCTATGGCTTGGACCATTTCAACTTCAGTGATAAATTACTATATGTTTTTATGCCACAAAGCATATTTTACATGTTACTCATAAGGCCTTTAATGAACAGACTAACTTTAAAAAAATAAAGGGGAGGGGAAATGTGTTATTAGTGAGAACTAATTAACTCGAAATAAAATTTCTTGGCAAAAGACTAGATGACAAACAATTCACACTACAAAACGTTACTTCTCTGTAGGCCAATCCTCCATCTCTCCCACTATTTTATATCTGGTATCGTCACTGATGGGCAGCTTGGTGGTAAAGTGGATATAGTACCAGGCCTAGAGACAGGAAGACCTGAGTACAAATCTGACGTGAGACCTTTACTAGCTGGGTGACCCTGGGCAAGTCACTTCGCCCTGTTTGCCTCAGTTTCCTCATCAGTAAAATGAGCTTAAGAAGGAAATGGCAAATCATCCCAGTGTCTTTGTCAAGAATATCCCAAATGGGATCACAGAAGGTCGGACATGACTGAAGCCACTCAACAACAAATAATCATTGGGAGGCCTCTGAAATGCATCAAGAAAATTACAAGGCAGGAGAGAATGTATGTAGATAGATAGATAGACAGACAGACAGATAATTAAGGAGAGAGAGAGTATATAGACAGCTAGATGTAGACAGATATTAGGGTGGAAAGAGAGGATAGCGAGAGAGAATATAGGTAGAGACAAATGAATAGAAAGGAAGGAAGGAAGGAAGGAAGGAAGGAAGGAAGGAAGGAAGGAAGGAAGGAAGGAAGGAAGGAAGGAAGGAAGGAAAGGAGGGAGGGAGGAGGGGAAAGGAGGGAGGGAGGGAGGGAGGGAGGGAGAGAGAGAGAGAGAGAGAGAGAGAGAGAGAGAGAGAGAGAGAGAGAGAAAGAAAGAAAGAAAGAAAGAAAGAAAGAAAGAAAGAAAGAAAGAAAGAAAGGAAGGAAGGAAGGAAGGAAGGAAGAAAGGAAGAAAGAAAGAAAGAAAGAAAGAAAAAAGAAAGAAAAAAAGAAAGAAAAAGAAAGAAAGAAAAAGAGAGAAAGAGAGAGAGAGAAAGAAAGGATAGAAAGATGATAGATGTTTGGGAGAAAGAGTGTGTGTGTGAGTGTGTGTAGGCATACAGCCACAGACAACTAATGAGGAGGAGGGGGAGAGAGAGGTGGAAGGGACAGAGGGGAGAGAAAGGGAGGGAGAGAAGGGGACAGAGAGAGAAAGGAGTGTGTGTTATAAAAGAACTCGTCTAAAAAAAGATACTTTCAAACAATCAAAAGTATTAAGCATGGGGCACTGTGCTAAACTTTGGAGATACAAAAGGAATTAACAGTCCCTGCCTTAAATGAACACTCATGCTCATAGAGGAGACAAACTAATAAATAAATAGACACTTATAAGATAGAGTACATGGAAAGTGAATACTAGTTGCTTAGGGGAACAGGGAAAGGCCTCCCTTGGAAGGCTTAAGAGAGATTTGAGCAGAGACTCAAAGGAAGTCAAGAAAGCTAAGAGGAGGAGGTGCAGAGCATTTCAGGCACTAAGGACAGTCATGCAAAAGGCACAGAGATAGAGGGACAGATTGTCACGTGTGAATTAGAGCAGATTGTGAACATTTAATAAGTGATAGTTGACAATGAATTATACCACGTAAGATCGTGTACGTGTATCATAGAGGATGTGAAGGCAACTAGAGTAAAAGAAGGCTGAAATGGTAGGAAAGAGCCAGGTTAAGAACTTTGGAGGATGTGATACTGAGTATAATAGAAAACCACTAGAGCTTACAGAATAAGGAGCCAATATGATCAGTCTTGTGCTTTTAGGAAATTCACCAGCAGCTGAATGGAGGATGGATTGGAGTGAGGAATGCATAGCATGGCAGTTTTCTTCTTTGATAATATCCTCAATGGTTACAGACAATGTTGACATAGCCCTTACTCCCATTTGAAAAGCCATCATGGATTGAACATCCTCAAATTTATCTAAGACCCTTCTTGAAACGGCCATACTTTTATCTTTGTCCTGCATAGACTCTAGCAGTGTTGAGTACTATTTGGTTAGGGGACACCTATCGTTAGTAGTACTGACATGAAGATCCAACAAAGGAGTCTGAAAAGAAGCATTCAACAGGTAGGAGTACCAGGACAGAAGAGTGCCATGGAAAACCAGAGAGGAGAAAATAGCCAGATCTTCGTGGAGATCAACAGTATCAAAAACTGAAAGAAAAAAAAAGTCAGGACTTATAAGGTCAGAAAAGAACATTTCCATTCTGTCCCCCTTTAGCATTTGAGATGTCCTCCTCAGTCTAGTTTAGTAAGTGGAGATTCAGGTTCTACATAAGAGTTTTTCTATTTAAAAATTTAAAACCCAGGGGATTATTGAAAATGAAATAAATAAATTTACTCATTAAAATTTCCAAGCAAATCAGCCCCTGGAGATTATTGTGAAAATATAGTCACAGAAATAAAACTTAACACCATTCATATTACACAAAAAGCAGTTAACACACAAAAGGTATCTGGTATCACAATCTGTAAAAATAGCCGATGAGAATATGGGTAGAGGAGCAAGAAACAGTCTGGAAAAGGAAAATGGGAGGTGCAGAAAGGGAAAAATCATCCCCTTTTTGTCATCTTAGAAAGCTTTATGGCAAAGGTAGAATTTCAGAGAATTTGAATGACAAAAAAGAAGGGGACCTTGAAAAGCAGAGAACCAGGAATGCGGCATATTCCATGATGAATCTTTATATATAAAATACTATTTCTCTCTTAGTGTGATAGAGCTTGATGCTTAGAGGATTTTGCCCTTTAGGCCATGGTACAACACTTATTTTCATCATATAGGCTTAACTTATCCAGACAGGTTGGAATTAAATGAATTATCCTTCACTTAAGATTGTTGGGAGGAGGGTTGGGGAAGAACAGGGGCAGAGGATATAGGAGAAGGGAGTGTGCTTATAAATATTAACATTCTGTACATGGCCCCAGACCTCAAAAAGACACCTTCAGGTGCTCTTTGAAATTTCAAAAAAGAAATCAGGTGTGCTTTCAACACCCAAGGCCCTAAACCAATTACCTGTATATATGGGAAGGGGGAGGACAGAAGGAGTGAGAACCTTAAAAGACCCTAGTAAGAAATAGTAATAATTTTGAGTAAAACTAAAAAACAAATTGATAACTTTCGAAAACTATCAGATGTTATCAATGTTGAGGAAATTATCTAGTTCTGACTGATTCCATATTTCCTTTAAGGACCAGCTATGCATTTCCAAATCTGTTTAGTCATCTGTAAAATGAAAGGATTGGTCTAGATCAGAAGTTCTTAACCTTTTGGGGTTTTGTTGTTGTCGTCGTGTGTGTGTGTGTGTGTGCGTGTGTGTGTGTGTGTGTGTGTTTTGGAGGGTGGCTGAACCTATGAACATCTCAGTATAAATGTTTGAAATGCGTAAAATAAAATACATAGAATAACAAAGAAAACCAATTACAATAAAATAATTATCAAAATATTTCTTTTAAAATGTATAATATTAGTAATACATGTGCTTCTTTATTAATGCACTAAATAGCAATACATTTAAAATCCAGGCAAGTTATAGTTACACAACAGGTTGTAGAGCCTTATGGGGAATCAAGAATTCCTTGTATGAGCTTCCCAGTTTTGTAAAACTTTAACAACAAAACTAATTCACCTCCTTTCTCTCACATATTGATCAACAAACAACTGAAGTCAGGGGATGCTAGAAACCAGATGAGATTTCTAGGTTACCAATACAAGAACAGGCAGCTTTGTGAACTGGGGACTGACTAACTAACAAATAGGCTCAGAATGGCCGGAAAGGTGGCCAGCCTCTGCCAGCGCACCAAAGTCAGGAGGACTATGGTCACGTGCACTCCAGCTAGAGGCAAGTCTAATTACAACAGTAATTTTGAAGCAGTGATAAAGCATAAAAAAACCAAAATAGCGGGGGACGGAGCCAAGATGGCGAAGTAGAAAGACGCACATATACACAGCTCCGAACCCACAAACCACAGAACAGCAGAGGCGACTAACCCAGGGCGAATTCTGCACCCAGAGACCACGGAATATTGGAGCGAGGGAGATTTCTGTTCCGGAGAGACCTGCAAACCTCTCGCGGGGGGTCCTTCGCGCCGTGGACTGGGCGCCAGGGCGGGTAGCAGAGAGCAACCATACCACGGCAGCGACACCATGAGAAAAAGATCCGAGAGGGCTACGGGACGGGATCTCCAGCAGCCACGCGGGTCCCCCCACCCACAGAGGGACCAGCAAACCTCTCGCAAAAGGTCCGTCGCGCTGCAGACGTGGAGCCCAGCTCAGACCTGCGGCGGCAGCGGCGGCCACGGCTCCGAGAGGCACAGATCTGAAAGGGCTCCGGAGGCGGGATCTTCAGCGGCAGCACGGGCCCCCCCACCAACAGGTGACTGACGGGGGTAGGTGAGAGAGTCTCTTTGGCGGGTTGAGAGGGGAGTGAGGTGCCCCCAAGGCTCGGCCCCCCCCCCAGGAGGTGGGGGCTGAGAGGCGGCTGCGGACGGGGGCTCCCCAAGCGAGCGGGAGCCTGGATCCATTGTGGAACGTCTGTGCATAAACCCCCTGAGGGAACTGAGCCAGAGAGGCGGCCCTGCCCCTGACCTCAGCACCTGAGCCTAATTTAACACTGAATAACAGCCCTGCCCCCGCCAAAAATCCTAAGGCGGGAAGCAGCATTTGAATCTCAGTCCCCAAACGCTGGCTGGGAGGACCAGGAGGTGAGGTGGGTGTGAGGAGAACATTCAGAGGTCAGGCCACTAGGTGGAGAAAATGCCAAGAAAAGGGAAAAGAAATAAAATTATGAAGGGTACTTTATCGGAGAAAAAACACTTCCTCCCTTCCTTTCTGATGGGGAGGAACAAGGCTTGCCATCAGGCAAAGACACAGAAATCGAGGATTCTGTGTCCCAGCCCACCCAATGGGCTCAGGCCATGGAAGAGCTCAAGAGGAATTTTGAAAATCAAGTTAGAGAGGTGGAGGAAAGACTGGGAAGGGAAATGAGAGGGATAAGGGAGAAGCATGAAAAACAGATCAGCTCCCTGCTAAAGGAGAACCAAAAAAATCTTGAAGAAATTGGCACCTTGAGAACTAGCCTAACTCAGCTTGCAAGGGAGGTGCAAGGGGCCAATGAGGAGAAGAATGCTTTCAAAAGCAGAATTTACCAAATGGAAAAGGAGATTCAAAAGCTCACTGAAGAAAATAGATCTTTCAAATCTGGAATGGTACAGATGGAAGCTTTGGACTTTTCGAGAAAGACAGATATCTCAGAACATACCGCGCAGATTCGAAAAATGGAAGATAATGTGAAATATCTTATTGGAAAAACAACTGACCTGGAAAATAGAATCAGGAGAGACAATGTAAAAATTCTGGGACTACCTGAAAACCATGATCAAAAGAAGAGCCTAGACATCATCTTCCATGAAATTATCAAGGAAAACTGCCCTGAGATTCTAGAACCAGAAGGCAAAATAAATATTCAAGGAATCCGCAGAACACCGCATGAAAGAGATCCAAAAAGAGAAACTCCTAGGAGCATTGTGGCCAAATTCCAGAATTCCCAGGTGAAAGAGAAAATATTGCAAGCAGCTAGAAAGAAACAATTCAAGTATTGTGGAAATACAATCAGGATAGTACAAGACCTGGCACCTTCTACATTGAGGGATAGAAGGGAATGGAATAAGATATTCCAGAAGTCAAAGGAACTAGGACTGAAGCCAAGAATCACCTACCCAGCAAAACTGACTATAATACTTCAGGAGAAAAAATGGTCTTTCAATGAAATAGAAGATTTTCAAATTTTCCTGATGAAAAGACCAGAGCTGGAAAGAAAATTTGACTTTCTAACACAAGAATGAAGAGAACCATGAAAAGGCGAACAGCAAAGAGAAATCATAAGGGACTTACTAAAGTTGAACTGTCTACATTCCTACATGGAAAGACAATATTTATAACTCTTGAAACATTTCAGTATCTGGGCACTGGGTGGGAGTACACACACACACACATGCACACACGCACACATACATAGAGACAGAGTGCACAGAGTGAATTGAAGAGGATGGGATCATATACTAAAAAAAAAAAAAAATGAAATCAAGCAGTGAGAGAGAAATATTGGGAGGAGAAAGGGAGAAGTTATATGGGGCAAATTATCTCTCATAAAAGAGGCAAGCAAAAGACTTATTAGTGGTGGGATAAAGAGGGGAGGCAAGAGAAAAACACGAGGTCTACTCTCATCACATTCCACTAAAGGAAAGAATATAATACACACTCATTTTGATAGGAAAACCTATCTCATAATACAGGAGAGTGGGGAACAGGGGCACAAGCAGGATGGGGGGGAGGATAGAGGGGAGGGCATGGGGAGGAGAATGCAATACGAGGTCGACACTCATGGGGAGGGAAAGGACCATAAGAAAGTAGAAGTAATGGGGGACAGGAGAGGACGGAGGGAAATATAGTTAGGCCTATACAACACAACTAGTATGGAAATCATTTGCAAAACTAAACAGATATGGCCTATATTGAATTGCCTGTCTTCCAAGGGGAAGGGGTGGAGAGGGAGGGAGCTAAAGAAGTCGGAACTCAAGGTGTTAGGACCAAATGTAATGTTCTTACCACTGGGTAACAAGAAATACAGGTTAAGGGGTCAAGAAAGCTATCCGGCCCTACAGGACAAAAGAGAAGACGGAGACAAGGGCAGGGAGGGAGGATAGAGGAGAGAGCAGATAGGTCACAGGGGCAATTAGAAAGCTTGGGTCGGGGGGGGGGGGGAGGAAGGGGAGAAAATTTGTAACCCAAAATTGTGTGAAAATAAATGTTAAAAGTTTAATAAAAAAAAAAAAAAAAAACCAAAATAGCTTCAGCAACTGTAGTATCTGTGATTTCTCTTGGTGATGAAGTCACAGGTCCTGCTAATACCACTGTTGGCTTGTTACCTATAGTCATAAACAAAGGAAATGCTAAATTTCAGTTACAGGTTGGTGAAAAAAAAGATGTAATTTTTTTTCTCATGCATTCCCCGAAATTTGCTCATGTACCCCCAGGTTAAACACTCCTGGTCTGGATGTTCTCAAAGGTTACTTTCAGCTCTAAATCTAGGAGTCTAGGATCCTACGGCCTAATCAAACAACATCAAATAAAAGTTCATTGTTCTTTCACGCCGTTCAAAACTCTTGATTTTATAACCGAACAAGTTGAAGGAAAAAGTAGTAAAACCAAGTGGTTTTTCACTACATACTACAAAAAAAAGTGATTAATAATGGAGGTGAGATGGAAAGAGTGGAAGGAAAGGGAATCAGAGTCAAGTAAGCTGCTAAGTATTTTCAGCACATGCACATTCATAGCATAAATCTTGGCACCCAAGGACTATTCTGACATTTGAGAACTTCTGAAGTCTAATGAATCAAGGGAAAGAGGGACAGGGGATTAGAGGATTTAAATGAGGCTCTTCTGTTTGGTATTATGAACCCAGTCAAAAAGTAAATAAATGGTTCTGTAGCCAGGTCACTTTAATTCCTGGAAAGCAATTCTTTCACAGAAGAAACAATTAAAATGTTCTAGGTATAACAAGAAAGACAGCATAATAGAGTAAGGGAAGGAAGTTCTGGGTTTAAACACTGCCTCTGACACATGTTAATTATGTGGCCAGGGGTAAGTCACTTAAATTCTCAAAAATCCTAAGTCATAAATAAGATGCTGAGCTGCATTAGTGGAGAGAATTTTCATACCAGGAGTTCTGCAAACAAATGAAATCATAGATCTGTAACAAAAAAAAATCCAACAAAATCTCAATGATTTCTGTTTACTCTCAGTCTGTTCTACTACCTTTTAGATATTTGCCTAGATAATAATACTGGAGGTAAATTTCAAAATAAAAAAAACTTTCAAAACAGATGAAAATCACTCTTATTTTTAAGATGGCATATGTGTGTACAATAAGCATTGTTAACTTATATTCTTTATCAACCAAGAATTCTCTTGACAGTGTTTAATGATGGATAACTGAAGAACTGGCAATTCCAAATGCTATTTGTTGTCACGTTGAATTGAAAAGTTTCTTGGACACTAAAGTCATGCTCCTGGAGGAGCAGCAGTCCTGGCTGACCAAGAGAATATTGCCCACAAAATCACCTCTGGGCAGGCTTCCTTGTACCTCCTATGACAGTGAGGATTAAACTTGACTTGATTCTGGGACAAATAATGCCCTTTACATTTAAAGCCATAGAATGTGAATTTAGAAAAGAATATACCAGGAGTCTCTGAGTCTTTTACCATCCAGAATGCTTCTTCCCCAAAGCAGGAAATAAATGAATGGTTATGTGATCACGGTGTAAAGCACTGTGCTAAATGCTGGGGGACCAAACAGAAAAATTGAAACAAGCCCTGCTCCCAAGGCATTACCACTCTAACAGAGGAGACAATCCATGTAATAGAGTTCAGCCTCAGTGTGATGGAAAACCTAAAGGTTCAGGGGGCAGACAGTGAGGCCCCAGGATCTTAGGGTCTGATTCGAATGAATGAAATCAAACTCCAACAAGCATTTACAAACCTACTATGGCCAAGCACTGTGCTAAGGAGAAACAGACAAAAGCAACTCAATCACTGCCTCCCAGGTGCTGCCATTCTAAGGAGGAAGACAATATTTACATGTATAATTACATACGAAAGGTTCACAAGATAAATACAAATGTGGATATTAACAACTGAGGAAATTAGTGAAGCCTTCATATAGAAAGGTGATGCTTGCGTTGGGTTACAAAGGAAACCAAGAATTCCAGGAGACAATAGAACTACAGCTTTCTTTTTCCTGTAATTATTTCTCTTCTTTTACTTCTTAGAAGAGCAATATACATAAATACTTGATTTATGAAATTCCCAATTTTCATCTCTATCAAAAGATAAGCAATATCTGTCCCATGCATACACCTAAATTTACTTTCAAAAGTTCTACCCCCCCCAAAAAATTCAATGGTTCAATTCTTTTTCTCCAATAATTCTCTTCTTTCCAACCCATAAATTATTTCCATAATATCCTTGAGCCTATGACATCTGTCCATGCTAGATTATTTGAGCTATGGGAAAAAAAAAAAGGCAACATGAAAGCTAATTTACAGGGACATCATGCACAAGCAGATTTGATGAAAATTTCAAGGTGGCCTTGCAAACACTATTTGTAGTCATATAAGAAAACAGCATGTCCTATACTTAGTTCCTCCAAATCTCAAATCAAGAAAAATGGATACCAATGACATCCTCCAAAAGGAATAGGGACACTTCAACCTTAACTAGAACTGAAAACTCTGAGACAATTAAATGGTTCCTTTTCTGGTCTGAATGTCAGTTGCAGATGGCCCTGAAACTGTCAAATGAAATCAGGAATAGGAAAATAAGAACTGGGAAAAAAATTAAGATCATTTAGTTTAACCTCCTTATTCCAGATGAAGAAACTGATGCTGGATAAAAGTAAAGTAAGACCACACTTCTAATTATATCACAGGCCCACCTCTTTTTCTGATCAAAGGTGCCCATGATGATGTTACTGATGTCACTTCTGGTTGCCGTATTTAAATTTTAAGACCAATATCAGAAGAGAGGGGAAAAGAGGCCTCTCCAAAGAAACTTTGGCCTTTACTAACTTACTAATACAGGGCTTTGATGTGTGTGTGTGTGTGTGTGTGTGTGTGTGCGTGTGTGTGTGTATCACACACACATTCATATACTATTTCAATAACTGGTTTCTTTCATAATCCTATGTACTGTATTTTATGCATTTAAAAACATTATTCTCAGAAGGAATCCATAGGTGTCAAAGAGCTCCATGACACAAAAAAAACCGCTAAGAATCACTGTTCTACACATATCTGGTATTAAGAGAGTAGAAAGAAACACAAACTTCTAGAGGGCAAGATTTTTGTTTTCCCCAAGCCCCTAATTTTGTTTTCCCTGGCACTCAGTAGAGGCTTAAAACCTTTAATTTCACCTTGATATCTTTCCACATGTCCCACAAATTTTTGCTCCACAGGTAATCTAAGATTACTGAAGGAAGAGGGTTATAGATCCCTTCTCTTAAACATCAACATGGAAAAATGTATCTTCTAACACTTTTGAATTAAACCAAAGGGGAAAAATCAGATGCTTCAAAACAAAACAACCTACTAAATGCAAATTAAAGACTGTTTTACAGTGAGAGGAGAAAGAAGCACAAGGTCAGCAAGAAGTCACTCAGTCTGGTTAAAATGCTCAGAAAGTGGAAGTCATACAAAGCAGTTTCTTCTGGGCAGGTGCGAGGTGGGGGCGGAGAGCTATATATTTTTTTCCTTCTTCACAATTTCTCGGAAATACCACCTCAATCAAAGTCTTGACAATTATGAAGCATGTCAACTGATCATGAAAATTCATCAAATGTGCTATGTGACAAGAAGGAGAGCCTGACTGTTGAAATTGGATGGGCTTCAAAAGTTACTGACAATCACTGCCATAAATCATATGGGCACATCAGTCTTTGATGCAGAAGGGTTTACAGGCAGCAATATTGCTAAACAAATTCCAACAAAGGAAAGGGATGCAAAGCTTTGGGTGGTTAAAGAAAGAAAATAAAAAAGAAGACAGAAAAGGTTAGAGGAGATGAAAAGAGAGGAGATTATAGGAGATTAGAGAAAAGAGGAAGAAAGATGAAAAGATTTAAAAGGGATTAGAGAAGAGGAAAGGAAAGGAAAAAGGAAAAAAAAGAAAAAAGAGGAGAGAAAAGGTTAGAAGAGATGAGGGGAGAGAAGAGGTTGTAAGAGATTAGAGAAGAGGGAAGGAGAGAAGAAAAGATTAAAAGAGATTGGAGAAGAGAAAAGGAGAGGGGAGGGGAGGGGAGGAGAGGAAGAAAGCAGAGGAGAGCAAAGAAGAGAGGAGGAGAGGAGAGGAAAAGAAAGGGACACTCTATTTTCATCACTGCTCCCCAAATGACTTAAGTGCAAGTAAGGGCAGAGGACTATTAAGATAAAAAAAAATCACCATTTTCCAGTCACTCAAATCCATAGAATTTTCCATCTTGAAAAGCAGCACAGGAACCACTTCCAAGCGGCAGAACATTCCTGTGGTGCCTTGAGATCCATAAGTTTCCAACAAAAAAAGACTCCGAGCTATACACACTCATAAGCACTAATTCAGTATCCCTTACCATCATCAGGGTGGCCAGAGAAGCAGCCAATAACCTTAGCATGTTTGTTTATTTTACCAGACTCCCAAGATGAAAGACTCACTTTTATTTAAATAAAATTCCCTGGGACATTATATCATGATTAAAGAAAAAAAATCAACAATGATTCCTCCCCATATCTTCTTTTTTTTTTGTTTTCTTTCAACTCCCCCACTGGTTTACACTTTACATAAATTTTGTTTAAAAAAAAAAATTGCCCTAAACAAGCCTGTCTCCATATTATGGCTTTAGAATAATAAGCTACTTTAGATTTCTAAAAAGGAAATGGTATATGTTGCACTTTTTTATGAATACACTTTAGCTATTTCTGAGGTCAATTTTTTGGGGGGTGGAGAGTACCTTTTTTTTTTTTTTTTTTTAACTAAACTGTTCAGGGGATTTGTATTTTATTTCCAACTATATGATTACAAATGAAAGTTATATTGTTTTAAGGCTTAGAAATTGCATCAAAAGATGAAAGGCTTGGTGTTAAAAGGGACCTTAGAGATCATCTACTCTTATGCTCTCATTATACAGATGGGAAAACTGAGGGAGAGAGGGTGACTTTCCCAAGATTACATAGGTAGTATGGAGCAGAGCCAGAATTTGATTTCAGGTCTTCGAGCTCCAAATCCTCATTATACCACACTATCTTTCCACTGCCTTATATACATTATTTCACTTGATGCTCAAAACAATCCTATAAGTACTGTAATTCTCATTTTGCAGATGTGACAACTGACATTCACAAAGGTTCAGTAATTGCACCAAAGTCCCATGCTTTCAATGGTAAAGCAAGGCAGGTTCTGATTCTAGACTGAAGAATCTTTATCATGAATACAGTTGTTGACTGAGGCTAACTACTTAACAGTTCTGCACTTTTTTTACCTACAAAGACAAGAAATAAAGTTACAGGACAGAGGCTTCTGTGAGCTGTGTTTAGAAGGCCAGGTTAATTGGCAACATGGCCAGTATGGATTCAGGAATCCTAACATCTTGAACAATCCATCGGTTTTCACATTCAGATAAGTTCAGTTTGTAAATCTACAGGCAGCCTGGTATCCTGGAAAAAGCACCAGATTTGGAATCAGGAAACTCATTTCCTAGTATTGATTCCAAACCTGTGTTAGGTTATTCTGTCTATGAGATTCATTTTTCTCATTTGTGGGGAGGAAAGAGAAGCAGACTGGAATCAAGTGATTTTCATTGATGAAAAGAATTCCCAGTGAGGAAACTGCCTCCACCAATGCAAAGAGCACCCAATCTGCTTTGAGGACAGATACCTGGACTCAGAGTCAGGAATGCCCAGGCTGAAATCCTGCCTCTGACATCCAATGCCCCTTTGTTAAGTGACTTACCCTGGGCCCTACAGTCAGTAGATGTCAAAGGCAGGATTTTGGTATCCCTGACTCTGAGACCAGCTCTCCATTCCTACTCTATACCTCATGTTGTTCAGTTGTCCAGTCGTGTCTGACTCTTCATGACCCCATAAACCATATCAAGTCAGGAATTTCTATGTTCCAAACCTGTACCTTTAATACTCATCTATAAATGATAATGAGAAGACTTGTACTATCTATACCTACCAGTTACTATGAGGATCAAATTTAATTCAATTCAATAAACATTATTAAGTGCCTAGGACGTGGAAGGCACAAAATAATGTATAAAATATGCTTTGTAACTCTAAGGTGCGATATGAATTTTAGGACATCAGAATGATAATGTAAGCTCTCAGAAGATCAGAGGGGCTCCATTTTTGTCACTGTAACCTCAGACTGTAGCATGACACTTTGTGCACAGGAGATGCTTAGTAAATATATGTTGGGTTAAATAACATATTGGCTGGATTAAGGCCATGTGATCATATGATTTAGAGCTAAAAGAAACTTTAGGGATCACCTCATCCAAGGGTTCCCAATGTCTGGGGACCAGAGAATATTAAAGAACTTCACAACCCCACCCCACACCCATCCACACACTCTCTCTCTCTCTCTCTCTCTCTCTCTCTCTCTCTCTCTCTCTCTCTCTCTCTCTCTCTCCCTCCCTCCCTCCCTCCCTCCCTCCCTCCCTCCCTCTCTCTCTCTCTCTCTCTCTCTCTCTCTCTCTCTCTCTCTCTCTCTCTCTCTCCAAAAACATCTGTGGCTTTATCACTTTGGAAATTTCTTCCAGTGATGCCAGATCCCAGTCCATTCATGCCTGCACATCCCCTTCAACTCTTGTCCATATCCTCTCATGACTCTGCCATCAGCTGGAGGCCTTCCTTGCTTTCTCTTGATATTGCTATCATACCAATGGAGTGTTCTTGCTTCCCACCTGTCATCACACCCAGCATGCCTTTCCCCTTTGCCCTCCGTGGGATAGTTATTTCCAACACTTCAGTACTACTGTGTTCCACATCTCACTGCCACAATAGCTATGTCAGGTAAAAGCTGGTATTCCATGGACTATCACAGCTAGTGTCCATGGGGGAAATGTGTGTGTGCATGAATGTATTTGTGTATATAGAGATATATAGATATAGGCAGATAGATAGTAGTTCTACTATTCGTATCCAATGATTGAAAAATTTCTGACAGAATATGGACCACATGCAATTATTTTGTTTCATACTCTTTGGCAAATTTATTTGCAGAAGATTGAAACTACTCCTTTCTTTAACTGAGAAGCCTAATAGAAATGAGCTGAACTTACAGTCAGGAATTGAATCTCACCTCTGACAGAGACTAACCATGTGATCAAGGGCTGGTTAGTTAGCTTCTGGAACCTCAGTGATCTCACCGTTAAAATCTGGGGAATACCTAGGTAGGGGTGGCCTTCTAGGTCCTTGGGTATGGCCTTTTGACTGAGTCCAATCCTTTCATTATGGAGATTTGTTCTGTGAAGTTTGAATTCATAGGGCTTCACTTGAGGACCCAGAGGGCCACATGTGGCCTTAAGGCCGAAAGTTCCCCACCCCTGAGAACATAAGGTTGCTTCAAGAATCAAATATGGTAATATATTTAAAGTGCTTTATAAACCTTTTAAAAGAAACTACATAACTGTCATCTGTTCTCATTTTTAAAAAAAGGGAGTTCAATTCTTTAATTTTACAAATAAGGAAAAACTGAGATCCAGAAGGGTTAAGTAACTTGTCCAAGGACACAGAGACTGTTAGGGTTGGGGCCTTGCCTCTCAAATCCAGCATTAATTCCACTTCACTAACATTCAGGATGAGAAATTCAGGTTATCAAGGTAATCATTCTCAGCACCAGATCAGACTTAAAATGAAAAAGTCCTTTTAACAAAGAGGAATTGAAGCCCCTATGCAGGATTACACTTTCAAGAAACTTCAAAACAAATGAAAACTAAAGCAAGGGCAGACCTTTCTCCCTACCCATCTGGATCCAATTCTTTCAACCATAAATTAGAAAAGGCCAAGGGAGGCTTTGTTAAGCACTCAAGACATCAGAGAAGAAAGAGGCATGGTTACACCGGAAAGTCTGAAGGTCCCAGAGGTGAGAACAAGGACTCAAGCAAAGTACACCTGCAATAAAGTAAGGGATACCTGGGAGATGATGGGTCGGTCAATAAACATCAAATAAGTGATTCTTCTGTGCCAGGCACTGTACTAAGCAATGGATACAAAGAAAGGCAAAAGATAGTCGCTACTCTGAAGTCTAATAGAGGAGACAAAATACAAACAACCATGTACAAACAAAATGTTTATGTCTATAAAGAACCTTAGAGGTCATCTAGTCCAATCCCTTCACTTTGTAGTTGAAAAAATAGGTTCTGAAAAGCTAAGCAATTCATTCATCATCACAGAGTCCCCCAAAGCTCCAAAGATAGTGTGCCCTTTTCCATCACCTCAGACTAACTTACCATTGCTGATCTTTCAGAGAGAAGATTTTCACTAGGGTGGGTAGAAGTCAAAGAGTGGAAGAAGGGACTGGAAAGAGGAGTCACAGCTATAGACCTTCCATTCATTCTAGTATAGCAAGGGCTCCGCTCCTCTCACCACCTTGGCTTTCATAGAGGGCCAAGGAGTCCCCTGGAATACTCCATTAGAAACCTCTCTCCAGGATGACATCAATCTGGCAACCACACTCTACTGCTCCTCACAGTAACCACTTTAAAAGTGCCATATAAACATGAGTTATCATCATCTGCGTCTGGCCATTCAAACAATTCTGTATCCACCAAAGCGCCTTCCTATCTTATCAGTCTTCTTAGACCTCACTCCCCTCCATATATTCTGCAATCCAGTGACACTGGTCTCCTGGCTGGTCCTCAAACATGGTACTCTATCTCCCAAAACCTAGCATTTTCACTGACTATCCCTTACTCATGGAACACTCTGGCTTCTAGGTAACATTACCTAGTTTCCTAACTTCCTTCAAGTCTCATCTGCATGAAGCCTTTCCCAGTCTTCAAACTCATAGTGCATTTTCTCTGAGATGATTTCCAATACTGGTTTGTATATAGTGGTTCACATTGTCTCCCTTATTACACTGTGAGCTCCTTGGAAGCAAAGATTTTTTTTTTTTTTTGCATTTCTTTGTATCCCTGGTGCTTAGCACAGTGCCTGGCACATAGGAGGAGTTTAATAAATGCTACTTGACTGAATGACTAACCAACTTGTACTGTCATCTAGTCTAGAGTCTCATCTCCAACAGTATCATAAGAACATTTTTGGTCAAGTGATTTACTGAAAACTAGCTACCCCAGACCTATAGCATCCCTCTAACTCACAAATCTAGTAACCTTGTCAAAAAAAAAGAAGTGAAGAAACAAGGTCTGATCCATACATTCTAGAAAAATACAGTAAAGAGTCACCTTTACAAACACTGTATAACAGAGAGAGACCTGAACCAGGAGTCAAGAGTCCTGGATTCCAGTTCCCACACACCATCACTCATTCAAGGCTGGGCATGTTGCTTAACCTCACTGTGTTAGGTTTTACTTGTTTGAAATCTACAAAGCAAAAGAGTTGCTTGAGACTATTTCCAAGGCCCAAATATAGATAAATATAAAGCAAATCAATGATGGGCTAGTGGAAACTTCTCAGGTAGAAGATGCAGTGTCCGTTAACACACAGATACAAGCTGCAAAGCCTGGCAAGGCAGGCGGGGCAGAGTTGGGAAAACTCAAGCAGACTGTAGGAAACTGTGGCTTGAGACCGGAAAAGGAAGGAAGAAATCAAACAGTATGAGTTCCTCCATCAACAAAGGGCTGAGGCGAGGGCCCCAGTGACAAGAGCCTGAGAACAAGTACAGCAGGCATGGAGAGAAGGAAGATGCGGCTTAGTTTGGAATGCAAAGGGGAAAAGGTGGCCCACCAGATCGCCAGTGATTACACTCAAAGGAGAAGTTTGGGAAGGAGACAATATAATGGTTAGACAGACCAACCACACCAAGAGTTTGTTCTTGGGACTTGCTGGTAATTGTAGGTACATATCCATCCCACCATGCCATCATGCCACTTTGTGGTAAGGTTTTGTTGTGCAGCTAGGTAGTATAGTGAACAGCATGGGAGTGAGGAAGGTCTGGATTCAAATCCTACCTAAGATAATAACTAGTTATGTGTGACCTAGGCAAGTCACAATCTCTCTCTGTCTCTCTCTCTCATGTTTAAAGTAAGGATTGTAAATAGTATGTTACAAGGGTTTTGTGAGGATCAAGTAATTTAATATATATAAAACATTTTGCAAACCTGAAAGTACTCTGTTACCTAAGATTATGATCACCTAAACCTGCTATAATTAAGGGGTGACAATATTATTGATTTGGAGCAGTAAGGGATCTTACTCTAACCCCTGCCTTTTTTCAGATTGACAGCAATGATCTGTCCAAGGTCACAGTTTCTTCATAACAAGGCTAAAATTTGAACATAGGTCCCCATATTTCAAATTTGCAAAAATGGGTGCCAGTTACCTTTCAAATAGCAAACATTTAAGATCTGCAATGAACTTTATGTGGCTTATCTCATTTGATGCTTTCACCAATTTGCATGGTTGATGGTACCCTTTCTAGTTAAAGGCTAGAATGTGAAAGAAAGAAATATCTCTTGTTTCTCTCTATCTTCTTTGCCCTTGAAAGATGGTAATACCAAGTTAACTGAGCAGAAAGAGATGCCGAAGACTGCCCAAAACTCCTAAGTCTGGAGTAGCCTGGAATCTCTCCTAAGGCTGAACACATTCTGACAAACATGCTCTGTTTTAAACAAGAAAACTGTTTTGTGGTACAAACCCATTCCGTATCTCTCAAACTTTATCTGTTTACCAAGAAGAAAAAAGAAATATCATCCTTTCTTTTCTCAGTCACATCTTGTCCTCCATCTTTCTCCAAATTTAGCTTCTCCAGGAAGTCTTTCTTGCCTGGCTCCTGGGCTCCAGGCAACTCCAAAGCAGAGAAGTCTCTTTCTCTCTCCTCAGCTCTAATTTAGCAAGTGGCTTATTTTCTGTTATGAGTGATATTAAGTATGCACTACTTATGCCTGTCCTGCGTCTTCACGCAGAGTGAAAGCATGCTTGAGGAATAAAGTCTACGTATGACTCTTCATGTTTCTCATGATTGAGTCAACTTCAATAAACTTAATATGATGTCCAACAACATAAAAGAGTGGATGCTCTAAATATGTTTTTTAACTGAGCAGATTTAAAGAGAATTACACTATTCTGACCCAGGAAAAACTTTCTTTTCCATGATTTGATAAACCCATAATATTTTGTGTGCCTAAATTCAACTAAGAGAATCATCATACTTGAAGCTGAAAGGGACCACCCTCTCATTTTACAGATGAATAAACTGAGGTCCAGGGAGGTTCAGTGACTTGCCTAAAGTCACAGAGAAAATCAGGCATTAGAGATGGGATCTGAACCAAGATCATCTGACCCCAGAGTTAGGGCTCTTTCTGCTGTATTGCATTACCTTCCTAGAGAGGAACAAGAAAAGAGGGAAAGAAAAAAGGATAAGGAGGAAGAGAAGGGAGAGGAGGAGGAAAAGAAGTTAGACAAAAAGAAAGAAAAAGTAGAAGAGAAGAAGAGGAACAGAAGGAAGGAGAGAAGAAAAAAGGAGGAAGAGAAGGAAAGAAAAAGGAGGACGAAAAGAATGAGAAAACAATAAAGAAGCTGAAGAGAACCTCACGAAGCAGTTCATGCAAGTAAAACTGCATAGACAAGATATGTTACTAGACACCTGGCACTAAAAACCTGATCATAAAAGTGCTGTTGCAAAAAGGGCAGTGGGTTCAGGTAGACACAGGACGCTGAAAGGGGAGGAAACAGAAAAAATTAACAGGTGACTGATAAGTATATACTGTCATTCAGAGACAAGAAAAGTGTTCATAGCATATTAACAATAATTAAACTAACCAGGTACAAGTATTCTCCCTTTCAAGAATACCCTCGCTTAGATGCAAAAATTATTGATGAAACAGAGAAATCAAAAGGTTCTCTACACACTCACTTCAGTTTCTAGAAAATAAGCTGTTTTCTTTAAAGTTCCAGCTTGCCTACATACTTAGATGCTCAACATTCACTTCACTCAATTCAATCTACACTTTGCTACAAAACTGGAGTAGTCAACATGTTTCTGGGGGAGATTAGAATAGACTTAAGACTCAGTTCAAGATCCCATCCCTTGGTGATTCTCAGCATCAACTTTTAAGATTTCAGTAAGTTGTTTATTATTTAGCCTTCCATAAACATATAAGGTCTAAAATCAGCTTCTATGAGTCTCTCTGTTTAGCTCTTTGTCTCATCACACATAAGCACTTTTTGGAAACTGTTAAGCACTATTATATTCCTGAGAGATGAGCTGGGAAAATCAGAAGGACAGCTTCTCATAAATCCTCAAGAGAGTATTTCTATACTTGGCATCTCCCCATGTTCTGGTCTTTGCTAATCAAATTCCATTCTCTTACATTAATGTGTCCACTATCAGTACCATCACCTGCACAAGCTGTCCAAAGGCACTGCCAATTAGGTGTAGTAGTGAGGGGAGGGCTAGAATTGCAATGAGGAAGATCTGAGTTCAGTCCCTACCTTGGACTCATTACGGATGTGACACTGGGTGAATCATTTAGCTTCCCTCAGCCTCAATTTTTTCATCTAGAAAATGTACCAATCTCACAGGGTTGATGAAAGCATCAAATGAGATAATAGTTCATTGCAAATTTTAAATGTCTGCTATCTGAAAGGCAGCTGGCATCCATTCTTCAGAAGTACTTTTTGCCAGAAAAGGTCACTTTTGTCCTTTACATTTGTGATCAATATGGTATATTTTTTCATAAGCATAGAATTGAATAGAGCAGCTGTAGAGGGAAAGAAGGAAGAAAAATATTCCAGGCAACAAACCACTTTTTTCCAGTTTGTAATAAGTGTAGAAAAGTAAGCAAAAAATACAGTCCCTAAGGAGGTCAAAGATAAACGAAGATCCCATATGGACAGATAAATATATAGTAGCGCTCTTTTTATAGTAGCAAAAAACAAAAAACTGGAGGCAAAGTCTATGCCTATGAATTGGAGAAAGGCTCAACAAGTTGTCGTACATGAATATAATGAAATATTAATGGGTCATAAAACAACAAATGCAAAGGATAAAAGGCAGATGGGAAAACTTATGTGAATGGATGCCAACTGAAATAAGCAAACCAAGAAAACAATATAAACAATGACAAGTGTGTAAGTGGAAAGAATGGAAATGACCAAAACCAAAGCTAAAAACTGTAATTATGAGGTCCTGAAGAAGAACTAGGAGAAGGTACTTTCCTCCCATATAGCACGTGAAGCTTGAGCTGACCCCCCTCGTCCTTTTCTCTTTTAATTCTGTTTTGAGGGATGGTCCTTGCGTGGGAGAGGGAGAAAAATATGTTAGGAAATGAAGGTGAAAAAAAGAGCAAAAGCTGTAATAAATGTTAAGTGAATGATAAGCAAAGTTGCATCCTAGCTGGATTTCCTTTTTTTGGCTAGCTTTCTCTGCTCCCCACAGGGCAGAGATGGGGAACCAGAGGCCGTGGTGCGGCCTTTGGAGCAAGTCTAAGTGTTACAGAACAAATTCTTTTATTAAGGGGATTTGTTCTGTGAAGTCTGGATTCAGTCAAAGGACTGCACTTGAGGACTTGGTTCTCCACCTCTGGGTGTCGATTTGGAGTCAAGAGACCTAGGTTAGAATCCTTGTTTCAACTTTTTCTACCTCAGCAGCTGTGAACAAGTCAATTTAAATCAAGAAAAAAATTCGTTAATAGGCAAGTGACTTAATTCGCCTGAGCTTCAGGTCCCTCATCTGTAAGAAAGAAGACAGTAATATTTGCACTACCGGCCTCATTGTTATTTTAGGAAAGCTCTTTAAAAACACACATGCTAAGATGCTACATAAATAAAGGATTGGACCTGCAATTTCAAGACAAGTCTGTCAGTCAACAAGCTTTTTTAAAGGAAGCACCTACTAAGTGACAAGCCCTGAGGATATGAAGGACAAAAAAGACAATCCCTATTCTCAAGAAGCTTAGTCTAATATCATGATATCCATTTGAAATATTATTCTTTTCTAATGCCCCTCTTCTCCTTAAATTTCGTTACTATGCTCTAAACTAGTTCTTTTGATTTACGTAGGCACAACCCATACTTTGCCCCTTATTTCTGTAATTCTTAGTTGTGCATGTATTCTCTGCAGTGAATCTGTGACAATAACCTGGGGCTCTGATTTTTTTTTTCTTTTTTGCTTTTTAATTAACTATCCTTTTCAGACTTCCCTTGCTATTATAGAACTGTGTGTAATAGATGAAGAGAAGGTATGAGATCTCTTTTCAGACAGCAACAAAAAAAGTCATTAAAAATTTTGGCTAGTTCACAAAATTTCATCCTCCCATAGAGGCCAGCACTATCTGTAACTGGTTGTGTTGACGCTCTGATATGGCACAGTGGGTTTACAACACCCCCACATGATCTGACACCAAATAAATGCCCCGTTGTATCTACAGACTTCTTATAGTATTTCTTATTGATTCACAGAATCACAAATTTTAAAATGAGAGGGATCTCAGAGGCCATCTAATCCAACCCCCTTCATTTTAGAAATCAGAAAGCTAAGGCCTGTGACAGTTAAATGACTTGCTCAGTCACAGTCACTAAGTAATATTATACTAAGGCCTCAGAAGGAGAAGGTGACCTAGGGCTGAATTCTGATATGAATCGGACAACTCTGGATGCAAATAAGTCAACAAGCACTTCATTAAGCACCTACTATGTGCCAGTTGCCAAGGTGCCAGGCATTAAGGACCTACTATGAGCCAGATACCATACTAAGTACTACAGACACAAAGAAAGACAAAAAACCAAAAACCCAGCTCCTGCTCTCAATGAGTCCACAACCTAACAGAAGAGACAACATGCAAATAACTATGTGCAAAGAAGAGATATACAGGTAAATTGGAAATAATCTCAAAGGGAAGGAATCAGAATTAAGACAGATGGGGAAAAGGCTTCTTGCAGTTGTCTTTAGGTGACTGGCTGACTGTCAAATGACACAGAAAATGAACAGGAGAGAGAACACTGTAAAATATAGCTCAGCTTTATTATTGTATTAGACTGAATAATTAGTCTGATTTCTTTTAGGATGAGACTAGTTTGTTTTAGGCCCAAGGCCTGTGTTAATTTGTATGACTCAATTTAATTTAATTCAATTCAACAAGCATTTATTAAATGCCTACTAAAAGCAAAGCTCCTGGCTAGCTGCTAGAAAGAGCTCGCTTGCGTCGTCAGGGCTTGGGAAGAAAGACAATGTAATTTGAGTAAAGTAAAAAATGAGATAATTCGAGGACAGAAAAAAACCACTGACAACTAGAGGCATCAGGCAAGGCTTCTCACAAACAACGGCACATCTGAACCTTGACACGAGCTGAGCCTAGACCAGGCCAGGTGAAAACAATCAAAACACAAATGGAAATTTTTCTAATCACAAGGTAGGTTATGAAAGGCCGGCAAACAGCTTCAGATAGACTGGGAGGTGGAACTATCAAAAATGGAGTAAAAATGCAGAAAAAAAACAGCGTCGAACCTTTCCTATAGAGTGACTGTTTCTTCCTCAGAGTGTATTATAAGAGGCAATCACTCATCAACTCAACTAGATACTGGCCTAACAATTTACATCACAGTTTCCCCAAAAGGCTTCATCACTACCAATACAGCCAAGTGCCCAAGTCCTTTATAAAGCATCCCATTCAAACACAGTAACTTTTTTTTTTTGTTCCCCTCTTTCTTTCTTCCCTATCTTGGGGTTTTTTTGTTTTGTTTTTTGGGTTTGTTTTTTTTTTTTCCAAATGAGAAGCCCTGTGTCACCAGCATGTTTCCTTGGTTACCAGAATCATGAGCACATGTGTGGTTCCAAACACTTCCCTCCAGCTATCTTAAGGCCCTGTTTCTCTGGAACCTCTACAAAGTAGATCTTCTCCCTTTCCAGAGGAGTGAGCGATCAAGCAGATAACATCTCTCAGAGAACTGGAATGTCGGCTGTTTATTGGAAGCTACATTTATAGAAACAAAAAGACCAGCCGACTTCACAATGACAGAAAAGCAAAAGAGGTCTTAGATCATAAAGATATTAATGCGACACGACCTCATTCACCCCTCACAAACTGAATGACTTTTAATAATGTGCCATGTGATATCACGTGACTATTTCTCACCTGCTGTTTACTCCAGTCAGAGACTACCTCTCTGGGTAACTGTAGCAGGCACAACCAATGAAGGGGACATTGGACAATGCTTTATCACAGCCACTGACCAGGCAAGAGAAGGAATCATTCGTCACCAGCACTACCCTGGCACTTAACAAGGACTCTGATAGTGGTCTACAACAAGGGAAGAAGAAAGACAGACAGATGAATGAATGGAAGGAAGGAAAAAAGGAAGGGAGGGTGGAAGGAAGGGAGAGAAAGAGAAAGGAAGGAAGGAAGGAAGGAAGGAAGGAAGGAAGGAAGGAAGGAAGGAAGGAAGGAAGGAAGGAAGGAAGGAAGGAAGGAAGGAAGGAAGGAAGGAAGGAAGGAAGAGAAAGACAGAAAATCCAATTCGGCTTGGTGGGAAGGATATTGAACTGGCAGTAAGACTATCTGGAGTAAGAGGTCTAACTCTATCACAGACTGGGCTTCCTTTTCCTTACTTCCTCAGCAGATGGTAGGGTCCAGTGGAAACACACTCACTTTTAGAGTCACAGGCCCAGAGTTCAAATTTAATTTACGTTACATTGGACAAGTCACTTAACAATCAAAACTTGAATTTCCTCATATATAAGATGAAGGGGCTGGACTAAATGATCTTTCCTCCATATTACCGTTCCTACAGGAAAGGGTGTGTCAACTCACTGCCCTGTGATCAAATGAGAAAATATTTGCAAAGTGTTCAGCACAATGCCTGGCACATAGCAGACACCTAAAAATGCTTGTTCCCTTCTTTTCTTCTCTATTGGGTTTTCCATCTTTTTCTTTCTTTCTTTCTTTCTTTCTTTTTCTTTCTTTGTTGTTGGTCAATTGTTTCAGTTGTGTCCAACTCTTCATGACTCCACTGAGGATTTTCTTAGTAAAGATACCAGAGTACTTTGCCATTCCTTGTCCAGCTCATTTGTTTTTTAGAGATGAGGAAACTGAGACCAACAAGGTTAAGTGACTTGCCCAGGGTCAAACAGTTAGTAAGCATCTGAGGCCAGAGTTGAACTCAGGAAGAGGAGTCTTCCTGACCCCAGGCCTGACTTTTTGGTTTGGAAAGTTATTTATCATCCTAATAACTTTCCAAACCAAAATACTCTTTCTTTTCCACTATTCTCATGTCTTTCCTTATTACTATGCAAGCTTCTTGAGGAAAAAAACAGATGCTGCATTACCCTTTGTATCTCCAGCGCCTAGCATAGTATTTGACATTTTTCAAGAATTCAATGAATACTTTTTTTATTCGTCAATCTTTAGGGTCCTTACCATATCTCAATATGTGATTCTTTGATTCCAAGCAAAAATGTATATGATCTGGGTTGCAATCCCTCCTCAGATACCTACTAGTTGTATGAGCCCAGGGAAGTCCCTTCAAATCTCTCAGCCTCAGTTTACTCATGTGTAAAATGGAGATAACACCTACCTACTCAGGGCCTGGGATCAGGAAGACCTGAGTTTGAATCCTGTCTCAGACATTACTAGCTGTGTGACCCTGGGCAAGGTACTTAAACTCCCTCAGTGTCAATTTCCTCATCTGTAAAAGAAAGAAAATAATAGCACCTGCCTCCCAGGTTATGGTGAGGATCAAACGAGAATGTTCATAAAGTGCACTGCAAACCTTAAAGTGCTCTGCAAACCTTAAAGTGCTTTTAGCTATCAGCTATTATTATTACCTCCAAGGGTTGTTGTGAACATCAAATAATATATGAAATATGAAATATCAGCCCTCCCTCACTTAAAACAAAGTCAAGCACAAGTCATGTCATCATTTCTCTGATGGTGTGGTCTTCTTCAGCAACGAAGGACGAACACAATATGAAATATGCTTTGCAAAGCTTAAAGTACTGTATGAATATTGGTTATGATCTGAAAAGCTGAAACAAGTTGTCCTCACAGCATAGGAGAATAATCTGTGATTTACACCTAAGAGGCCAACGTTCAAAATCATAAGTTCACTCCATACATTAGGAACACATGGTGTATGTGTACATTGAGTATTATAACAGGACACTATGAAAAAATTCTATACAAAAACGCAGCATTTCTGCCAGAATTTATACCCAACAACGCAGCGCTTCAATCAGCTTAAGGAAATAATACAGTTGCTTTTCAAATCTTAAATTCCTAAGCTAGCATCAAACTACATGCATGATCTTATGTCTGCTACTTGAAGTGAATATTCATCCATTCATAGAAAGATAAAAATGTATTCTGAAAACAAAATGCCTCCTCAAATCGCATGGAGATTGGGAGGCTAAAAACGTCATAGAAACCTAACAGAAAAACAACATCTAGAAAGAACCCTTACTAGTTCTTCAACCCTAAACTAATAAAAACTAGTACCAGCAGCCATTTTATGATCAAGTTTTTAATGATCACTCCCTCAAACATGCACATGTTTTCCATATGGATGGGAGAAAACTGTATCGAATAATCCAATTTTTGCAGACATTTTCTTTAATTAATAGAAATCCTACATCCAGGCATCTTAAAAAAAAAAAAAAAAGGTGTTTAGATGATTTCTTCAAAAATTTTCCAGGTTTTTGTTACGTGAATAAACTGAGGTTTTAAAAGCTCAAATGAGAACTCTAGAAATTCCATAAAAACTCCATAAATTTCCCTCTCAACTATCTTTTCCCCACTGTGCTAAAGTTAAAAAAAAAATAGAACCAACTATTATTCAATGGATAATAAGATCATAGATTTGGAGATAGAAGGGACCTCAGAGGACATCTAGTCCAATCTCCTTATTTTACAGATGTGGAAACTGATGCCAAAGGAGATAAGAGTGACCTTACCTCAGAAAGTCAAGCAAACAAAATGTATAAGCCAGCTTATGATGTCATACAAAGCTTCAGACTGTAACCAAGGGTCCCGACCCTCCTGATAGCCATCTCATAGATTTAGAGCTGAAAGGAATCTTAGCAATCATCAAGTCCAAATCCCTTAATTTATAGATGAGGTAACTGAGGCCGAGAAAGCTTAACTGATTTACCTCTGGTGAGAGACAGCTCACGATTTCAAATCCAGGGTTCTTTCCACTAGGCAACACTGCCTCTGTCGACATGTCTTACGGTCAACAGAAAGTCTATCTAAAACTCTGCCTGTTTACTAGCTTTATGTTCCTTCAACAGTTTTGTGAACGTCTCATAAAAACCACACATTTCCCACAATTTGAGAATGGAACTAGATTCACTTATTCAACTATTAGGCCAACACTATCCTAGCCACTACGAGGATGAGGAGAATTCAACCTCTCATACTTATCTATCAGGGCCTCTGTTTTCTTATTTATAAAATGGAGGAAATGTGTGTATAACCTACTTCACAGAACTGTTACAAAGAAGGAATCTTGTAAATGTAAACTGCTACCTAAATGTGATTTTTAAAAGTACTTGGCTTCCTGTCAGCATAAACAGTAGATAAAAATCATTTCTGTACACGAGCAATGTGACCCAAGTCTTCTGCTGGTAATGATGTGGAGCAGTGTTAGAGGGCTTCATCGCATCTTTATAGGCTCCAATGAGATGATGCAGACTCAGGTAATGGCTAAAAAATATATAAGTTTCAGCATAACCACAAAGTACCACTTAAACATGAAGTGTTATCAGTAACATTAGAACAAAGATCAAAGGATTTTTTTTCATCCATTTATTCATTCATTCATTCATTCATTTGTTTGTTTGGGGGGCCAAGTCTTCCTATCTCACCTACATGGGAAATTTCCGCATTTACAAAGAGGCTGATTCCAATTCAGATCAACATGGCTTTTTAATCTGCTTTGCTTTTCTGACCTGGGTGCGTTTACTCCCTCCTTGGGCAGCCTAGAGGCTCTCTGCTCCCAGAGGTTCACCATGTTGGTGCCAGACTTTTGAACCATAATAATTCAATGAAAGTTAAATGAGTACAACCAGTCCCCTGTTTTCCAGACACTCAATTTACAAATGACCAGCCCTTACAAATAGTTGCTTCTGCCCAATACTCCACACCTCCACATCCCAAGGTAGCCCAGAAAACCAAAGCCTGGGGCAGGAGTCCAGCATAGCAGAAACCTCTACCTTTCCTTCCCTGGGGGCCCTCACAGCAGCACTAAAATATCCACCACCCCACTGAAGACTACTGGACTTCCTGACAGTCTTCCCACATCCTCAGCTGCCACAACAGGACTCTTACCTCTTTTTTGTTGGTCAGTCATGTCAGTCATATCTGACTCTTGGTGACTCTGTTCAGGGTTTTCTTGGTAATACGCCAGAGAAGTTAGCCATTTTCTTCTCTAGTTTACAGATGAGGAAACTGAGGCCAACAGGGTTAAGTGACTTGCCCAGGGCCACACAGCTAGTAAGTGTCTGAGAGGACAGATTTGAACTCAGGAAGTTATGTCTACCTGATTCCAGACCTAGTGCTCTATCCACTATGCCACCTAACTAGTCCTTTTTGCCTCCTTTACTCTTACCAAGTGTGTAGTCACATAGCCAGAACTCGTTCCTGGCATCCTGATGTTGAATATATCTTTTCACAGAAACAGTCCTAGCTGCAGTACAAACCATAAGATCATAGATAGAGAGTTGGAAGATACCTCAGAGACTATCTAATCCAACCCTCCATCATTTTACAGATGAGGCCCAGAGAGGCCAGGCAACTTGTCTTAGATGACAAAGCATCAGTAACAGGATTTGAGCTAAGGTCTTCTGCAGAGCTGGGATTTGAGGCCAGGTAAGGTCTTCTGGTCAAGTCAGTTAACCCAATTTGCCTTGGTTTCCTCATTTGCAAAATGAGTTGGAGAAGGAAATGGCAAACTACTCTGATATATCTGACAAGAAAACCCCAAGTAGGGTGACAAAGAGTCAGACACAACTGAAACAACTCAAAGACAACAACAAAAAGTTTTCCTGATTCCCTAAAAAGCAGAACCTAAATCCAATGTTCTTTCCAAAGTACAGAAGGAGGAGGGAATTAGGAGTCAAAGAACTCCCAGTAGAATGAAATCATTGTACAGACAGGGAAGACCTTGATAAAGAGAACAAGACAGGCTCTTCAAGTTTCTAGCCAAACACTCAAATGCAGAGGAAAATTTGAGGGAAAAAAGGGTGATTGGTTTGGGGTGGCACTGAATTTTAGTAGGAACTAACAAAAATGTTCATTTGAGACACATGATTTCATGCAGCTCAGAATTAGACATCCTTTTCTTCTAAAGTATAAGGTGTCATAACAGGTTGTATATATCCCAGTGTTTTCCTTGCTGATTTCTATTTATCAAAAGCTAAACCTTTTGATTAGTTCAACCTGGAATTGCAAAAAAAATGCAATTCTGAAGCTGTCAAAAGGTATATCCAGTTTAAAACCATTAAAAATCAGGTCTTTTCTGTGAAAATGCTGATGAACTCTTTTCAGGTCCAGGCCCTGAGGGTGCCACATGAATTATGACTGAGGGCAAAGAGCTTCAACCATTCCTTTAGTTTAGGCTGACTACAGAGAACAGGGACTGGGACAAGCTTAATACTATCCTTTTAAAAAATAAAATAAACCTAAACCACTGAAGTATAAAGGAAGAAAATAACACTTGTACTAAGGCCACATTAGTGATGCCACTGCTTGCAACAGAGGTTGGGTTTTTGAAATGTTGGGAAAGCACAATGAAGAGGAGAAAAAGTACTGGCAAGGCTACAATGCTACTTAATGAAGTAGCTTTCTGGCTTATAAAAAATCACAAATGGGAAGCAGAAAGGCACAGTGTTCGACCTCTAGACCCTTCCTTCTCATTAAGGGAGGGAAGTCGCCTTTTTTTTTTCAAACCATCATTTTCAGCAAATCACTATACAGTTCAAGAAAGTGGCTGGCCTCATTAGCCGACCACAAACCACAACCTTGCACAGACACCTATCCCATTTCCCTCTTCCTACAGTGGTGTCCTAGTTCACCAGAGATGGCATGCCCAAGGGATAGGTATACATATGCAAAGCAGTAAGTCTGACTTTTTTATCTGCTTCTAAATTCAATTTTTGAAACTGTCTTTTAAAATAACCATTTTCATTTTCTTAAAGGGTGCACAGGGGGGAGAGAGAGAGCTCTCCGAGCCAGGAAGATACAGCTTCAAGACTGGAACTTGGCTGTGTGACTGGACAGCGGAAAACACCTGGCCCCTGGGGTCATATGTGGCTCAAGACAGGTTTCCCACCCTGTTGATGCGGTAGGGAACTCAATTAATACCTGGAGGATTGGATTCAAGTCCGGCTCCAAAGACATGCCTGTGACCCTAGGCAAATCACCTAACCTCAGTGCACTGACAACTCTCTAAAATGATAATTTAAGAAAAGATGTTGACCTGAACTCCTAGAGTTTTCCTCATTCCCTATGCCAGAAAAATCACAGGTCCAGTGAGGAAGCAAAAGGTCCAATGGCTTAGTTATTCATGAACTCCCTTTTACCTCTATAATATTTCTCTATTGCCTCCAAGCTCTTACATTATTGTCAACTAACCTGAAGTTAGCCTGCAAGCCTAAATGGCAAGAGATCACGTCCAACTCAATTTAGCTCCTCCCTCCTCGGTGCTCAAAAAGATAGAGCAAAACAACAGCACCAGCTCTAGTACCTTTCCTTCTCCATTCCTGTTTTCTTTTAGCTTTGTTATCAGAGTAAAGAGATGGGTTTATTCAGTTGTTTCAGTTGTGTTTGACTCTTCATGACCCCATCTGGGGTCCTCTTGGCAGGAAGTGGTTTGCCAT
Source organism: Notamacropus eugenii (assembly GCF_028372415.1). NCBI lineage: Eukaryota > Metazoa > Chordata > Mammalia > Diprotodontia > Macropodidae > Notamacropus > Notamacropus eugenii. The sequence continues at coordinate 127,589,707 of NC_092875.1, read as the reverse complement.
TTCCTTCTCCAGCTCATTTTACAGATGAGGAAATTGAGGCAAATGAGGTGAAGTGACTTGCCCAGGGTGACACAGCTAGCAAGTGTCAGCAGGCAAATTTAAACTCAGGTCTTCCTGACTCCAGGCCCAGTGCTCAATCCACTGCACCAAAGAGAATCAAAGAGGAAGTTCACATAAGGAACTCAGATACAAGCCTTGAGTCTTAGGCCTCAACTCCAGATATGCAAAACCACTCCTGATCATCTCAGAATTTAGAGCTAGAAAAAGACCTTCTAGATCATCTCATTCAAACCCTTCCTAATTCATAGATAAGAGAACTGAGGTCCAGAAAAGGTAAGTGATTTGTCTAAGGTCACACAAGGCAGTAAGGAGATGGGCTAGGATTGAACCCAGGTCCTCCAGCTCACAGGGAAGCTAGATGGCACAAGGAATAGAACTCTGAGCCTGGAGTCAGGAGGACCTGGGTTTAAATCCAGCCTCAGACACTGAATAGCTGTGTGACTCTGGACAAATCCCTTAAACTTTTTTGTCTCGGTTTTCTTCACTGTAAAATGAGCTGGAGAAGGAACTGGTGAACCACTTGAGTATCTTTGTCAAGAAAACCCCAAATTGGGTCACAAGGAATCAGACATGACTGAAATGACTGAACAACAATGACCTCCACCTCCAAATCCAGTACTCTATATTATTCCACTTTTCCTTTCCATCCAACAAGTTTCTGAACCATAATCACTCCATGAAATTTAAATGAGAACAACCAGTTCCCTAATTTCTTTTCAAACCATCATTTCCAACAAATCACTCTAAACTATGCTGACAGATTACAGGGAAGGAGGCTTTTGTTTCAGGTAAGTGTGATTAAAAACATTTGATTTTGCTCAAAGTGGTGCTTGATGATTGGTCAGTCAGTCAATCAATCAATAAGTGTTTATTAAGCGCTTACTAGGCACTAGGGGTAAGCGCTGAGGATCCAATAAAAGATAGTCCCTACCCTCAAAGAGCTTATGTTCTACACAGACTAGACCACATAGCAAGGCATCAATGCTTATTAACCAAGCGCAAGAGTACTCTCTACTAGGGTAGCTACCACTTAAGGGAAAATCAAATGAACATCTGTAATAACACTTAACTGAAATAAGAGCCACTTTCCTGGTATCCTTTTGTTATATAAAAAAATGTACCTTTCTACAATCCAGGAACTCCAAATTCATTTTCTTTTGACAGAATATCACTCAGCAGTTAGTACATGACTATCATCACGTACCAGGCTATGACCCACAGGGGGTGGGGGGGGGGGGCAGGGTGAAGTAGGGGGGAGGGAAGGTGATGACAAACAGTAGAGACACAATTTCTACTCTCCAAAGAACTGAAAATTCAACCGGAAAAACAAGAAACATACAAGGTATAACTTCTTGACTCAGGCACTTACTAGTTGGGTGACTCTGGGAAAGTCACTTAAATTCTCAGCCTCAGTTTTCTCATCTGTAAAATGGGAATAATAACAGCACCTGCCACACAGGGTAGTTATAAGGATCAAATGGGATAACGTATATAAAGATCACTAAATAACTGAGAGACTATTACTGAAGGCTGAACTGGTTTCAGTAGAGGTCAAGCACCTCCCACACATTCAAAGATGAACAAATAAATGGCAGTAAATAAATCACAAGTGAGCAGTCTGGAGAATGATTGGAATAGGAGTTCGAGTGAAGAAAAGATGGCCCATCACACACACACACACACACACACGAAAATTATAAGCTTCCTATGTACACAATTTTCTATCCAAACTGAACTGTCCCCTAGAAGAACACTAGCCTGACAAATCACAGGTTTTCCTGTAAATGACAGCACAACAGCCCAGGATTGGGACTTGGAGGGTGTCTTTTACCTCTTACTACTTGCGTGATCTTGGGCAAGTCACTTAACCACTGAGCCTTAAGTTTCCTAGTCTAATAAAAATAAGCCCTTATCAGCATTCTGAAGGTTTCACAAACCTTACACGTAGTTTCATTAGCTACCCACAGTAAGTTAGATGCTACTAATATTCCCATTTGACAAATGAGAAAAATGAGACTAAGTTCAGTAACCTGCCCAACATCACAGAGCTGGTCTGCTTCTGGGGCAGGATTTGAACTCAAGTCTTCCTGACCTCTACCCACTGAAATACCTGTCTATTAAAAAAATGGAGGTTGGATTGGATTACCTCTAAAATTAGCCCTAAATTCTATAATCCCAGTCACACTTTTTGTAAAATACTAAGCAACTTTACAAAAGTCACACTTTTGCAAAAAGTAAATGATGTTTACTTCTCCTAAGCATTCCTAAAAATGTGGAACATTAAACTCGCACTAAGACCTGAAAAGAATGAAGAAAACAAGCATGTACCAGGCACAGTGCTAAATGCATTATGGGTATTATCTCATTCTATTCTCACAGCCACCCTCAGGAGGGAGGTGCAATTATTATCCAACTGCACAGTTAAGAAAACTAAAGCACAGGTTAAGCAACTCACGCAAGATCAAAGAGCTAGTAAATGTGTGAGGACAGATCTGAAATCCCAGAATCCAAGTCCAGCATACTCCAACAGAGGATACCCCAACCCACCCCAACAAGGGACGGGACCACTTCTTGAGTATCTATGCAAAGTGTGCTCTTACACTTGCCTAGACTACTGGAAGGAGTACCATGGAAGAAACAACATACAGTCATGGCAACGTGACCCACTCTTCTGGGTTCTTCAGACAATTTAAGCTAGATCTAGTGAGGACATGCCCCATTACCTCCACCATGCAGAAAATGTTTAAGCATAGGAACACTACATAGCTTGTGGTGAAGACTGTAATGTAACTGAAGCACAGCATGAGATAACCCATGAATATACTCCTTCCAGCAGGATGTGGAATGGAGAAAGGCAAAGTCTCCAGAGGAATCCATAAATAGAACACCCTCAGGAGGTCTGTGTAGTTTGTCTGCAGAAAGTGACATATAGTTATCAGGCTTTCCTGGGGATAACTTTCAGGAAAGAAAGAAATACCATGCTATATTAGCAGTCAGATTTTTGTTGTAGTTGGGGGGGGGACTGTAGGGAGGGGTGGAGAAGGGACAATTTATAACGTAAAGGAACAGAAGACTGATATTCCTAGGGACAAGATGGTGATCTTTTTTTTAAGCTAAGGTCCAACCTTAGGTGAACTTACTTACATAAAAGACTCCCTAATGTCATGGAAGGTGTCCACAGTAGGGTCCTAACAAAAGGATACTCTATCAATGCCCAGGTTTCCCCCAAATGTTCCTTCTTGTGAATGACACTGTATTAATTACACTAAGCTCAGGAACAGTCCAAAGCCTGAAAAATACACAGAAACCAGAAACAGATTGATCTAGCCATCCACACAAAAAGCAAAGTGGATGAAAAACATGTAATGCCCAATCAATTTAATCCATCAAAATGTAATCTTGAGCCAGTGCTAAAATTGACAGTGAACTGATGTTAAAATCAAGTGGGGAAGATATAGGACTGGAGTACATTTAGAAAATTGTTCATGGCTTTGAAAAATCATAAACGGCTTGCTTTTGCAAAAGCCTAATTGCAGCACTGACAATCTCCAACAATGCTATATGGCTGTTAATCATCAGCTACAAACAATCAAAATTCCCAATAATTCAAAGGGGTACGGAAAAGACTCACGGTAGGTGTAAAGAGGCTGATAGCATGTTGTCAAAGCTAACAGGCAGGACAGACATGACTGAAAGATAGGACTGGAAGAGGAGATGGGGTAGCTGCATAGCAAGAATGAGATAAATGTGTAAGTGGTGTGTGTGTGTGTGTGTGTGTATGTGTGTACACATGAGAGACAGATGGGGGGAAGGAGAAGCAAGAAAAATGTAGAAGTGAGGGAAGAGAAAGGGAGGGAGGACAGACAGAGAGACAAAGACACAGAGAGAGAGAGAGAGAGAGAGCATTCCTCTGCTGTGTCATGAGAGGATTCTCTTTAGAGGATTTACAAAAAAGACACGATGACAGGAGATGAGAAGGTATAGAAGGACTTCAATATACATCACTATAGCTGGGCACCCCAGGTTCTTAAATCTCTGGATGGGCTGAAATCTGAAAAGAGTTCAAGAATAAATGTTAAAGGCAGGAATAGACTGTCACCTGAGGACTATCCTGGATAAGTGGGGAGAGAGGTAGCAGCAAAAATGTGGCCTGCAGAAATTCTTTTTAAAGTCACAGTAACTCAGGTATTCTGTCTACTGAGACGGATGAGAGCATAAGCCAATAGGATAGAGCCCTGGATTTGTAGTCAGCAAAATCTGGACTTAAGACCCCTGCCTGGCACTAACTCCAAGACAATGGGCATGTCTTTTATCTTTTAAAAGTATGAGTTTCCTCCTTGGTAAAATGGAGATAATCATACTTGTGGTATCTGCCTACAAGGGTGTTGTGAGGCTCCCTCAAATGGGATCATGTAAAGCATCAAGCACTTTATAAAGGGTATGCCAAAAAGTCTTAGGGCAATTTTAAGCTTTAGTAGTAAGAAACTGCACTAGGACTTTTGGGACACCCTATCTAAAGTGTTTTCAAATTCACAGGTATCAGCAATGATGATAATGATGCGCTGTCATCAAATGAATAAGTAATCATACCAATGTAATCACTGATCTTTGGGAGGGAAAAAAACATAATTTTTTGCTTCAAGGAATAACACCAAATACAATGAGAATCCCTGCTTGAGGCTTCTTTTGGTCCTGAAGAGTTATGTGGGGAAGGGAAGTCTCTGAATCACCTTTTATCCAAGTCTGGATCTTCCTACCATGAATCACCAAAAAAAAAAAGAAAGAAAAAGAAAAGGGATGGATCGGAAAGGAATTGTTTGTCCACAAAATTACACTAGGCATAAGTGGGTGAGGGTCCAAGAAGCTGCTCCCATGAATCAGCATCAATTTTTAACACTGATATCCATTACTGAAGCTCACAATAAAAATTGCAGCTCACCTACTTTATTATAGAGGGAAAGGTAATGTGCTGTTTGGATTTAAAAAAAAAAAAACATTTGGAAACATTAAAAACAAGAAGGGGAAGGGAGAGGCTGAGAGAGATAAAGCTTTCCCAATTTCTCTCTCTCTCTCTTTTTTATCAATTATCTAATGCATAAATGAAATGAACACACTGTAGAACAGAAATCTTCCATTTCTGGTGGAACACCCAGCAACCAACCCACAGGACAAAGACTTCCTATAAATGATGTCATCCTATGCATGACGAAATGCAAAAAAAAAAAAAACTAACATGAAACGTTATCAGCGTCTCTATTTCTCTTTGTTGCTCTTGAGTCTTTCAGTCGTGTCTGACTCTCCATGATCCTGTATGGGTTTTTTGTTTTTTGGTTTATTTTAGCAAACATACACACATCAGTTGTTCAGTCATTTTTCATTGGTATCTGACTCTTTGTGACCCCATTTGAGGTTTTCTTGGCAATGATATTGGAGTGGTTTGCCATTTCTTTCTCCAGCTCATTTTACAGATAAGGAAACTGAGGCAAACAGTCTTAATGACTTGCTCAGGGTCACACAGCTGAATATCTGAGGTTGAATTTGAACTCGGGAAGATAAGTCTTCCTAACTCCAGGTCTGGCACTCTATCCAACTGCTCCACCTAGCTGCTCATATATATACATATACATAACATACACTCTCTGTCTCTCTCCACACACACAAACACAAACAGACACACACACACACACACACACACACTTCTCCTTATTTCAAGATTCATGTATTTTGCTTCTTTAAAGACTGATTAAATGAACATATTAGAAAAACACATTTGGACCATACACAGAAAAGCCTTATGCATAAATTTTCCTGATGTACATAGTTCATACTAAAAGAAAGAAAAACACGACCATCAGTAGAACACAAAGAATACCACTCCCAAGCCAGGATTGGTGAAATTCTAGACAGCTGCCACTAAAGACATAGGTGTAAATTAGCCACAAATAATTGGCTAGATCCACTGAGTTAAATCTGCCACTAGTTTGTTCTTTGGGTATTCCAAAGCCACACCTCTAGGTTCACTTGCCCAACTCCTTCTGAACAAGGATCTAAGGACAGAATATTGCTTGTCCAATGGTAAGCTGCAAAAATCAGTCACCTAAAAGCACTCTACCAGCAACCAATGACATTCTAGAAAATAATTCCAGAGCACAGTGAACATCAAAAACAGAAAAAGGATTCTACCTCCCCTACTCTGTCACAACCCAACAAACCCAGCAACAGTCATCCTCTCATTCAATTGTTTCAGAAGAGACAATAATATTTCTAAGTTACTGACTTTGTAAATCAGAGATAGGGAGACCCATGATCAAGCTTTCAGACACAGAATTAGAGTTAGAAGAGACCTCAGAGTCCATTCTAGTCCAATTCCTTTATTTTATAGATGGGGAAACTGAGACTCAAAAAAGGAACTGGTTTATGGTCTCACCACTTTATTAGTTTATCAGTTTGACAACTTTATTAGTTGTCAGAGGCAGGAAGTGAACCCAGTTCTTTCTGACTGTAAGCTCAATCTAAATCCAGGACTAGATCTTCCTTCAAGTTATTAAACCACAGGAATTCCTAATCTGGAGTCCATCAACTTGTATTTTTTAATATTAATAATTATACTTCATTAATAATTAATTTCCTTTTAAGTCCTATGGGGCTTTTTAATGAACTTAAAAAATGTTGTTCTGAGAAGGGCTTGGCTTCACCAAACTGGTGGGTCCATGACACACACACACAAAAGATTAAGAATTGCCAGTTATTCAAGAAGCTGCATGATGCAATATAGGGTGTCAAAGTCAAATAGAAACCATAAAGATCCCTGCCAGCTTCCTATTGACTTAGAAAACTACATATTAACATTATCAATGTTCTATTGTATCTTTGTTTATTTTGTTAAATATGCCCCAATTACATTTTAATCTGTTCTGGTGCACTCAGGAGTGTTACAGATGCAGGGGCATGAGATGCAGGGTCATGAGATGCAGGGTTGATAACTCTTGCACAATGAATAGAAAGAGCTAGTTTCAAATCCCACCTCTGAATCTCACTAGGTATGTAACCCTGGAGAGTTACTTAATCCTTCTGGGTCTCGGTTTTCTCATCTGTACAACAGGGATAAAAAAGTGCTTTGTCAATCTTAAAACACTATATAAATGCCAGCTGGCATTACGGAATTATTTTTTGACAAGCAAAAAAAAAAATCCTGAGTATATAAATAGTCATGTTTTGATGCAAACTCATATTTATAGCCAGATTTATAACAGGGAACTAAGAGTAGAGTTATCCCAAGTTAACTGACCCCAGTATAATGCAGATTGGTTAAAGCTCTCTGATGAGGATATTTTGGTGGCTTTCTTCAAATAACAGCAAATATATATATATATATATTACTGTACAGAGGACAGATTCAAACAAGTGACCAGGAAACAAGATGCTGACCAGCAAGATGACTAATGACTGATTGTCCAAGGAAAGTACAAACAGAAAGTGAGCCAGGGAGACATGAAGTGTATGTACCATTTGAAGACCTCTGTATCACAGGTTAAGTGCTGCTTTTAGGAGAATGTTGCCAGCTTTTAAAGAAAAAGAAAGGGGTGTAAAGGGGTGTGTGTGTGTGTGTGTGTGTGTGTGTGTGTGTGTGTATGTTTCTTAACTTGGAAAGAAAGGAATTCTCTGGTTTTTCTTTATGAGAAACAGGAGGGGCATTGTGCCACTGAATCTTCATCTTCTGCAGGAAAGTGGTTTAGTTTTGTTGGGGCTTTTTATTATTATTTGTTTTTGGTCTGTGCATACACACTTCAGAAGGCCACCACAACTACTTAACAGAAAGCATGCTAACTAATCAAAAATGCAGCCTTGGCAGCTGGCACAGGCCACCTGACTGTAGAGCTCCCTCACTATCTCAGTCACACAGGACACACTAAACTAAGTAAACACCTAGGATTTGGAGTAGATCAAGCCTTCTCCAGGGCCACCTCCAGGTGTTCATGTTCCACCAAGGGCTTTCTCGTTAATTTCCTCTACAGTTACTTTCCTCTTATCTATTTTGTATTTATATTTTAATTCACCCATTTCTCTTCCCCTGCCCCATTAATATGAAAGCTGTTTCATGAGAACGGGGACTCGTTTTTTGTTCTTCTGCCTTTCTTTATGTCCTTACTACATTATCAATGTGCCTGGCATAATAAGTACTTAATGAATGCTTAGTGATTGATTCTCTTGGACTTATTAAACTGAGGGGGAAAAAAAACTTTAAAATTAGATCCTACAAGAAATATTTTTTTAATTTAAGGAAATTATTCATATGCCAGCAAAACTGGATGAGTTAACAATTAAAGTCACTCTTCCAAATAAATAAGATAAAAAAACCTTCAAAATGATTGGCTTAATATTGCATTATTATCAAAGTTACTGAGCTTACATGTCAAAATACAAATTTGATGTCAAATCAAAATTTTTTAAAACCAAGATATGAATATACCATGTGATTTGGGGATGAATCTACTCTGTAATTTGCTATAACGAGGACAAGCTGGTGACATGATAGACTGGAAAGAGCACTGGCTTGGAAGTGAGAGTCCTGGGCTTCAAATCCCACCTTTAACACCAACTGTGTGACCAAGAGCAAACCCGTCAACAGTCTTGGGCCTCAGGATGTTTGAGTGTCAAATGAAAAGGACATCCGCTGAGGTCCCTTCCAGTTCTGAGTCTATGAGCCTGTGATCAGTGCGCCTATAATAAAGCCAACTAGAATTCGAAGAGATCTGGAAGAGTTAAAGTATATGGAGAGAAAGCACCAGCTAGAATATAAGCATGGGAATCCATATTATGGATGCTTTCCTGAGTTAACTTTGACAGGCTGATTTACTAACGGGAGTATAAATTTTACTTAAAAAAAAAAAGTTAATCAATTTCTTTTCCCCACATTTTTCCCCAAACACACAGTACAAGCGGGCTGTTGCTGGTGAATCTAGTCAGCTATAAACACTACGCTCACAGTATCAGAAAGATCAATCATGCACTAAATTGCTCCTGAAAATATACTGTCTCTTCCGGCTTTACTTCTCCACATGACCAGCCTGCTATTTTCTGCTATACGTTCCTTACACAGTGTGGAACTGCATTTTGGATGGAGACGCTACCTTGTCATTGGCCTTTGGAAAAAGGATTCGCCACATGGCACACTTCCAGAAGAGTGATGGTATCCCAGGAACAGGAGAGTATTACACTGGAAAAGAAAACTGTCGGATAAGAGGATAGAACTGGACCAGCTTTTTTGCCTTAACATTTGGCTAAAGACTTGGAGGAAGGTCCTGGGCACCCTGGGTGGATCCCTGTCAAAGAGTTCCAGGAGCCTGTGGACAAGAGTAAAGTATAGGATGTGCAGGAATGGCTGGGTAGCCTGATTTAACTGTTGAAGGGAATGCCCAGCTGTATTACTATAGCTATACTTTCCCCGAGGTCTAAGTGGAAAAGGAGGGAGGGAATCAGGCATAAACATTTATTAGGTGCCTACGATGTTTGAGGCCCAGTCCTCAGTGATATGGGATACGAAGGGAGGGAAATGACAGCCTGTGCTCCCCATGGCTCACTGTCTAAAGGGGACATAAGATGCAAATAACCATGTAGAAGCAAGATGTATACAAGATAAATAAATTGGAGATAATCGACATAGGGAAGGCACTAGAATTAAGGGGGATCAGAAAGGGCTTCTTGTAGAAAGCAGGATTTTAGCTGGGACTAAAAGGAAACCAAAAGAAATAAGTGAGGAGGAAGAGCATTCCAGGAATGGGTGACAGCCAATGAAAATGCTCTGAGATAGTGTCTTGTTTGAAGAACAGCATGGTGTCCTTAGATTTCAGAGAATGTGGAAAAGGGAGTAAGGAGTAAGAAGACTAGAAAAAGGAGAAGGGGCCAGCTTGTGAAAGCCTTGAAAAGCCAGTGAGAGGATTTTATATTTGATCCCAGAAGTGAAAAGGTGCCACTGAAGTTTAGTAAGGAGGGGGACATGGTCAGATCTATACTTTAGGGAAACCATTTGCAGCTGAGTGAAGGATGAGGTAGAGAGGCAGGGAGATCACCAGCAAGCTACAGCAATAGTCCAGGCATGAAGCGATGAGTAGCACCAGGGTGGCAGCAGTGTCAGAAGAGAGAAGCAGGCAAATGTAGCTACTCTGATACCTAATACCAGAATCTCATGGAGATTACTCTTGTAGTTAGAGGCTAAAACTCCTGAAATTTGGTGCATCCAGGTAGCAAAGTGGATAGAATGCCAGGCCTGTAATCAAGAAGACCTCATCTTTGTGAGTTCAAATCTGGTCTCAGACACTTACTACCTGTGTGACCCTGAACAAGTCACTTAACTCTATTGGCCTCAGTTTCCCCATCTGCAAAATGAGCTGGAAAAGGAAATGGCAAACCACTCTAATATCTTTGCCAATAAAACCCCGAATGCGGACACAAAGAGTTGGAAATGACTGAAAAACTGAACAACAAAAACCTGAAATTTGGCCTTATTTTTTGGGTAGAGATACACTGTAAAACTTTAGTAATGGAAATTTTTAGGGTAGCTTTTCCAAATACTCAATGGTGTATATCTGCCTTCCTTTTGGACCACACAGAGAGGTCAGATCCACAAAGAAGCTCTGGTAAAACACTATTTTCACATTAACTGAAATGCTTTATATGATATTTTTAAAAATATCTCAATGTGATCTATACCTATTTCATGAGTTTATTTTATCTTCACTTCAATATTTCCAACGATTCATGATCTCATCTGGCATCTACTTCTTTCTTCAATAGAGATAGCAATTCTTCCACTAAGGTCTAAGTCTGCTAGCATGCGCTTTGGTAGACAGCCTTTTGCGGTTGAATCTAAGTCTTTCCATTCTGAGCTAGGATGACTTTAAGACAACAGACATGATCTATCACTGCTCTTTCCAGGGTTTTCATTCTGTTTTGAAGGGGAGGGGGAAGGGAACAAGGAGTAAGCATTTATAGCACCTATTATATGCCAGGCATTGTGCTAATCACTTTACAAATATTACCTCCTTCGAGTCACAACCCTGAGAGGTTTTTAATTTCCATTTTACAACTGGGAGAACTGAGGCAAACAGAAGTTAAGTGACTTGCCCAGGGTCTCAAAGCTAGTAAGTATCTGAAACTAGATTTAAACTCAGGTCTTCCTGATGCCACGTCCAACACTCTAGACACTGAACTACCTAGTTGCCACTAATCCAGTACACCATGTTACCTAGCAGCTTGGAAAAGGCCCAGGATCATCTCAAGCAGCATCAGAGCGGCACTCTGACACCACAGATACACATACATTATTTTTCCCCCACTTCATACCTGTAGGAAAGCTACCTGTGTTCCAACTAAAGTTTAATAAGATAAAGTTGGGTTGTTGAGGAAATTTTCAATCAATCAATCTAAAGTTACCCCAACTGACTCGGATTGCTCTCTGAAAGTAATGACAGATCAAAGTCTCCTCCAATCTTGGAAACCAAAACACAAGTTTTGGGTAAAATGCAGCAACTTCAGCAAAAACTGCATGTTTCAAAAAACCCTCTGCTACTTTAGATTGTTTAGTTTGGTTGAGCACAGAAAGTTTATGGTAGAGGAGAATTCTGTTAATTAGCTTTGTTTATGAGGTCCTTAGCTAATTGTGGGAGCTACCCAAGAATTTTTCAATAATCTACCTTCCTCCAGGGGGAAAAGAGGGAAAGAGCTAGGTCATCTCATTGATTGTGTGGAATCTGAGGAATCTGCAAGAGAATCTTGAGCAATGGGCTCCCTAGGAATTATTCATTGAAATGGAGAGGCCATGACAATAGCTACCCACTGTGACCTGGACTGGCCATTCCATTCATCACTGCCATCATGCCATACCAGTTCTAGCTCCTGCCAGGGTTGCATTAATTTGGAAAACTTCAAATAATCACCACATGATGAATAATGTTCCTTCCTAAGAATCCCCTAATCCCCTCATTCCATAAAAAGCAAAGTGCACTCAAAAAAAATTTCATTTAAAAGGGGGTATGCAAAAAATTTATTTTATATGTTACATAATCAAAACAGGTTCCAAAGGTTGTGAGCCATGGATGTGAAATATGAGATATGAATCATAAGGCTAATTGTGAATTCTTTCTGTGTTTGGAATGGTCATTCTTCAATGCTGAGAAGATGGAAATTTTGCTCAGGTCAAAAATGTCCCCAAAGTTACTATGCAAGACTCAGCCACTCAGTTCAGTAACAGCCACTTTGGATCTTCAACATCATTTTTCTGTACTGTTCAAGGAGTCTTAACTCCCATATATTAGAACGAGGGATTTCTTAGTGGGTTCTGAAAAGAAGAATCAACCTTAGGGACGAAGCTCCATTTTCTGCCTTTATCCTTCAATGCCCTACTTTCAGATGAATTTTTTAACTGGTCTTTTGGAAAGATGAGTACTTTAACAATCTACTCAAGGAGCTAAGAGATTTAAAAAAAAAAAAAACAACACCTTACTTTTTTCCTCTGGACTAAGTTGCTTTTTAAGGGGCAAAGTGATTTTCTTTAAACAAATAACTGAGTTTCAATTATATTGTTTTAATCTCACGTCACCCCTAGTTAGTTCTCCTGCCTTCTCTTTCCTGACCAGAAAGGGAAAACATCTTCAAAAAATCCCAGCTCTGGGGAAGACTTCAACTCTTCCACTCATTGTCCCTACCTCCCATCCCTTCCAACCCAGACTATGCATTTCTACTTTCACACTATCTCCTTCTTTTAAATAGTCTCTCTATTTTCTTATGTGGTAAGGATCACAGATTTAAAAGTGGAAGGAAATTGAAAAGTAATTTTGGCCAATCTCATTTTATAGATGAGAAAACTGAAATCTGAAGCGGTGAAATGACTTGTTCAAGGTCACAAAGATACTAAATAGGATCATAACAACTTAGAGAGCCAGAGACCCCTCTCATTTTACAGATAAGAAAAATGAGGCCCAGTTCTGTGACTAGTCCAAGATCAATCAAGAGGCAATAAGTGCGAAAGAAGTCTTGAAATACAAAGTCCCTGACACTAGGGCTTTTTCCACTGGTGCTCATTACTTGAGAGTCCATATTCAAATCTTTAAAAATCCAGTCCAGGTCTCACCTCCACAAAGCCTCTTAGTTATTGATCCCTTTCTCCTCTCAATCCTAATATTACTTACCAACCCTGTAAGGTTCCTGAGTGCAAGGACTATTTATTTGTTTGGAATTTTTTTTCTTTTCCTTCTTTCTTTGTAACCCAGTGCCTACCAAATGAATTCAATTAAACTGGATATTCATTTCGTATGTTTTCATCTTATATCCCCAAATAGACCCAAGGTTGTTCCTTATACTTTGTTTCTACCTGTAACCCCTACTTGCAGTGCTATGAAATGTCTTCTCACCTCAGTGAATCCCTTACTTCTTTTAAGACTTGGCTCAAGCTCCATGTTCTACATGAAGTCTACTAGGAAGATATCATGGTACCATGAAAAAGACTGTATACAAGAAGTCAGAAGGTCAGAGTTCAAATCTTAACTCTTCAGTTACTCACCTCTGTGACCATAGGTAAGTCATTACTCCTTTATCTGAGTCTTTGTTTTCTCTCTAAAAGGAGAGGATTGCCTAAAATGACCTCCCAAGTTCCTTCCAGCTCTGAATCTATGATCCTTTCCTGATAGAGTAATAAAAACCCTCCTTCCCAAAACAAACCTTGTAATGGTTTTATGTGTATGTTTATTTGTGTACAAGTTGTCTCCCTATATAAAATGTAAACTTCTGGGCAAGGACTGACATTTCCTTAATGTTCTTAATATTTCTTAATGTTTTCTTATCTAGGATGTTTGCTACTTTACCCGAAACAAATCCATCACGCTCCAGGCAAGGGACTAAGATTAAAAACTGCAGAGAAGGAAAAGACCTTAGAGGGATGAAATATCCTGTCCCTATTACTATCCTTACCCTATCTAGAATTTAGGGCTCCTTCACTACATAGTACAAACCTATCTATCTCTCCAGCTTTCTCTTACCCCCACTATTCCCTTCCAAAATGATCTTTATCAAGCATTGGTCATGAAATTACATGTTCTTCTCTTCTCCCCCACGCACTCCTATTTTGACTTTTACCATCAAAGGAGAAGGACAAATAAAATAATTTACTGTCTTGTATTTGGAGAACTTGATCCATTACAGGAAAAGTAGTATGCTTGATCAGGGCTTTGAAAGAAGAAATTCTCATTACTTCAAGGGCTAGAATTTATTCTGGCAATTTTCCCTACGATCTTGTTGCCTGAAATAACTGATATAAAATCATGCATAGATAGTTAAACCAGGACAGAATGAGTGAAGAAACACCATAACATCTTAACAGGCAAGCACCACACCACTAGAAGCCTAATCTTATTAACAATGCCCAGGGAATAACTCACTAGCTCACTTGGGAGAAGGTGGAGGAAGTAAATGAACTTAATAGCAATTGACTGGTTTCCAAGAATAATATTCCAGGAAGGGTTTCTTTCACTGGCTGGGCCGGTGCTATGCTCAGAATTCACTCAAGTCATTTTACAATATGTCTGGTCCCGAATATTTACCAACAGTGATACGCACACACGGACGGATGTTAGGGAAAGGGAGCCATGGTCGAAGAAGAAATGCCCTCTTTGACTGAAGATACCAATTAAAAGTAAATCACAGCGTCTGCAAGTTGGAAGGACCTTCAAGCCATGGACACCAACCAGTGCCTAACAGGAAAAAAAGTCCTCTGCCACATACCCGGCAACAGGCAGCTAGCCTTTCTTGTCAGCCTCTATTTCAATGAAATCCACTCTGCCTTTAGGAGGTCTGTTTTGTTTTTTCCTTAGATGGGGCCCAAATCAGTTCTCATGCCACTTCTACCCTTTTAAGATCAACTAATTAAGATTGGAGGATCATGTACCAAAGATGTCAAGATTGGATTCCTGTATCATGTGGGAGGTCAGACTAGAAAGCATCTGGGGTCCCTTCTATCACTAAGATTATAAGCATGATTCATTAACCTATTGAAAAAATCAGAAAAATTAATGGGCTGCTTAGAATACCAGACAAGTAAAGAGCCTGAAGGGAAACTTTGTGTGTGTTTCCAGTCTTGGCTGAGGAAGGTGTGCTTGGTGGGCTTGGCAAACATGTTCCTAGAGTGGAGGAGGGTGACTCATTCTAAAGAGTTGTATGAGAATACCCCCATACAGATATTCACCTCCCTGATGCTCACTTCCAAATACTTTCCAATTCAATTAAAATAAGTATTTATTAAACACCTCCTATGTGCAAGGCACTGTGCTATGACTACAAAGATGAAAAGCTACACCATTTTTCCCTTTATTTTACTATCTAGGAATGGGGATGAGATATATACACAACTAGCTATAATTCTTTTGGCTTATCTAACCTTGGACAAACCATTTAATCTCTGGATCTCAACTTATGATATAAAAAAATAAATGAATAAGGTAGTTGGACTGGTCAAGCTCTAATGTCCCTTCCAGCTTTTAATTATATGACCTCTACATCAGAAAAAGATTAAGAAGCAGGGGTGGGGAACCTGTGGCCTTAAGGCCACATGTGGCCCTCTAGGTCCCCAAGTTCAGTCCTTTGAATCCAAACTTCACAGAAAAAAATCCCCTTGATAAAAGAATTTGTTCTGTAAAACATGGACTCAGTCAAAAGGCCATGTGTGCCCAAGGACCTAGAAGGCTACATGTGGCCTAGAGGCTGCAGGTTCCCCACTCCTGGTTAAGACATTCACTTCTACAAGACCCTACAATTTAGTCTTCTGAAACTAGGCCCTTGAATACAGAGAGATAATAACAGCAACCCTGAGTGTCCCCTCCTTTATAATAAAAGTATACAGGACTCCAAGTTTGCTTATTCCCTCACCCACACGAGGAAGCCCACTGAAGTCAAGTAGTATGTTTTAAAAAGCAGACCCCTATGTCCAAGGGTACTTTAACCCCAATTCCTTGATAGGGGGGGCCACTGTGCTTCTCCTGATCACTCTATCCCTTCAGCAGGAAGTCTCTACTATTCCACCTAAATTCAAGGAAAAGTTGAAGCAGTCTTAGCTGAGGACTCACATCACATAACTCATACCATTTCTTCAACAGAAAAGGTCCCAACACCTGCCTAACCATTTTGGAACTGCAGAAAGCAATGCTGATCCACAAACAAAACTAACAATCATCATTCAACATTAGAGCAGTAAATTAAGAAAGGAATATATGGAAGATGTTTATTCTGGAGGTAGATCAAGGGAGTGGGTAGACTAGACTTCTTTTACACTTTTTCTAGGAAGACTGGGTCTGAGCCATAAGTCTTGTGGAGCCATGTGAAAAAAGCAGAGAAAAATGTCAACAGAAGGCTTCAGGTAAACTCCACCTCCTTATCCCACTCCCTACCCCCAACCCAACACGCACCCATGCCACAGGATTAGGTGCTTTGAGTCCAATAACTTTTCATTTTCAGTACGATCTTTCTGAATATTACTAAACATGAAAAAGCTATTCCACTTGGGTAATGATGACAAGCTCCACTTGGGAATCTGGCTACTTGAATCCCATCTCCATTCCTTACTAATGGTATGATACTGTGAATCGCTTTACCTTTCTAAAGCTCACTTTTCTTACGTATAAAACAGGAAAAATAATACTCATATCGCCTACATCAAAGGATTGCTCAGATGGAAGGGTTTTGATCCCTCTCCCTCCTCTATTAATGCTCCTTCTTTGCTATATTTACTTATATAACTCGTGTTGTATAAATGCACACCCCAATGCACCACACACAACCACACACACACGCATACACACACGCACACAGAATGCTATAATTGCTTTAATCTGTATCATCAGCACCTAGCATAGTATCTTACGCTAAATTATCTGCTGAATTTAAAGTTCAGCATAAATATGAAAGATACAAAGAAGCAGAGAAGACTTACATGAACTGAGGCAAAGTGAAGTAAGCAGAACCAGAAATACAATATAAACTCAATGATATAATGCAAACTGAAAGAGTAACAACACAAAATGAACCCTGTAATTCTAATGCCTAAATTTAACCCCAAAGAGGAAATGGAAAACAAAGAATCTCTTTGGTGAGTAAAGGGAATATCTGGATGTGGAACATTGAGTAAATTGTCAAACTTAATTGATGGATTTTTTCCCTTCTATCCTTTGTAACAAGCAGTAGCTTTCTGTGTAGGGAAGAAGGGGGCAGGAAAATAGTAAATGTGATATAAAAAGAAAAACAGGAACAAAAAAACTTGTGAAGAATTTTTTTTTTAATGTTTAAGTACTATACAAATGAGTTGGTACAGTAGAAAAAAGTACTGAATTTGGAGTAAGACCACCTGAATTCAAATCCTGACTGCCACTTGATAGATACCCATGTGACCTTGGACAACTCATTTCACTTCTCTAGGACTAAGTCTAGATAAGACTAGATGATGGTCTCCAAGGTTCTTTCCAGCTCTACATGTATGAACCTATGGAAATTATTATTCAGTCTCTCAACATTCTTCCTAATTGAGTAGAAAGCAGAAGGAAGAAAAGAAGGAAAGAAGGAAGGAAGGAAGGAAGGAAGGAAGGAAGGAAGGAAGGAAGGAAGGAAGGAAGGAAGGAAGGAAGGAAGGAAGGAAGGAAGGAAAAGAAAGAAAGGTTCTCAGTTTCAGGTGTGAACTGAAAAAGATACTCCTAGCAGCTAAGCTCCTTTTGATTCTGGCAACTTAGAAATGCTTTTCAAGACAACCCATGAGAATCTGGAGATTTAGAATTTCTTTGTAAATAGGAATTTCAATAGCCCTATCAAAGCACTTAGTCATGGTAGGGATCTCCAAGATCCAGGATTAAGTTCTCTTTTCCCCCAAGTCATTTACATTTATATTTGCCTCAGAATTATACATACTGGCCCAAAAAGAAACTATACTTAATTCTCCAAATCTGGTTCAGATTAAATACTAAATGTTGTCTATAATTAATATTTTTTTAGTATGTACCCATATGGTTTTAGCTTTCAAAGACATCTCAACATAAGGGTATTCAAATCAATGTGGTCTTTGGGGTCCATTAATTCAAAATTTTCATACATCCAAAATAGCTGCTTTCTCTCTGAAAAGGAATATCGTGAAAGCTACATGATCCATACAATTGCTGTCAAAAACATGGACATAATGCAAACTTTTAACATTTTTATATGTATTACATATTATACATATATGGTCATAAAACTCCAGCTGTACAATGTACTACCTGGATAGTGCAGAGGGGACAAGTAAGACATTTATCCCCTTTGAATCTCAGCTTCCTTTTTTATAAAATAAGCGAGTTCAACTAAATGATCTAAGGGCCCTTCCAGCTCTAAATTTATGATTTGTTCTCGTGTGTGTGTGTGTGTGTGTGTGTGTGTGTGTGTGTAACTTGTTTGTAACTACATAATGTATACCATTTAACATATTTTATCCATATTCACCTATAAACTGAGGTTAAGATAATCAGTACAGCACTATCTAAAAATGAACATAAGCTATGATGTGAGTTAATGATGACCACAGATACAAACATCCACACCTCTCTTCTCAGGAAAGTTCTCAGGAAAAGAAAACACATACACCCTCCGGTTCACAAGAAATAATTTCGTAAAAAATTATTTTATAAAATCATCTCATGTCAGACCAATATACATAATTGATAAGCTTTAATGTGGGCTCTTCTCAAGGCTATTTGCATGTTCACTGGGAAAGCCTTTGTTTGGCTCTAGCCAAAGTTCTAATTATAGAATTATAAACATCAGTCTTGGGCAGTGTGGGTGGTTATATTTCAGGGGGTTGGGGAAACTCCCACAGCTAGCTAAAATAAAGCCCATGATGTGGAGCATAGCCATGACACCCCCCACCCCACAGACTTATCAGACAACTAAGAGGAAGTGGTTTCCCACTATCATCTTGACCTTGCCATCTGTTCCATATTATTGGATCTTCCCCACTTGTATATGATGAATTGGATGAGAACAGAGGTAGGCAGGGAAGGTATACTTATCTAAATTATTGAATCAAAGAACAGACTACTCTAACATCTTGTGACAGTATATCTAACCCACACATACTTGAACGCTAACGTACACCTTTCCATCACCTAAAAAGGGACAGCATTAGAAAATAAATACATATCATATGTAGATATGCATGTATATATGTACCTGTATTATACATGTAAGTGTGTGTGTATACATGTGTGTGTTTAACATCCTAATTCCAACACATCTGTGATTGAATTGCTATGGGTATTCCTTCCAAACCACAAATCTTAACCATCTACGTAACTCTTGCCAATGTCCTCCAGTAACTCATGAGGGGACCCATCTACCATGATGAGATTTTTTTCAAGCTTACTGGACATGGCAGATTTCAGCGGAACACAAGGGCTGTATGCTACTCATCCCTCAGTCTCATCACATGAACAGCGTAACTTTTTTTTTTGGCCCTACATTTCTCCTTTACTCCCTACCCTTTCACTTGCATAATTCCTCATTTGCAATATGCTGCAGCTTGCTCACACCCACCATGGCACCCCTCCATTGCCCTCTGGGTAATCCTCAACTTCAAATCTTCATGACTACAGCATTCCACAACCCAGCCACACAGCAACATCAAAATAATATTGATGTTAGAAAGATGTGATCTTTTTTAGGGAGTGTTACATAAAACTGGACAATGTAGTAACAGCCCACCTATAACACATCCCTAAATAATTGTATTAATTTTTGTGTTTTTGAATGAAAGAACTTTATGAATGTTAGGTAACATAAAATGCTAAATAACATAAAAAGCCCCATTTTCCTCACATTTTTTTCTTCCTTTCTGAAACTGTGATTTCATCTACGGAGGGGAAAAAAGCTTCTCCCCATAATGACTAGCAAATCACCTTAGAGAGTTGCTTAGAGCCCTAAGTAACCTAGTGAGTTAGACTTAAGAGAGGGAAAGGTCCATTCAGGTTACTGAATCTCATTTTATAAATGAGGAAACCAAAGGCCAAAAAAATCTAAAGATCTAAAGGAGGAGGAGGAGGAAGGAAGGAAGGAAAAAGAAAAAGAAAAGGAAGTATTTGAACCCTGACCCTTCTGACTTCCAATCCAACACTCTTCCCATTACCTTACGTTGCTCTGCACATGATGACACAGCTGATACGTGCTGGAGGTAGCAGATCATCCTGACTATGGTTGGCCCTCTCTACCTCGTACACAATTACTACTCTCTTAGAACACTTTAAGACAAGAGTTCTTAAACTTTTTGTGTGTTATGGACCCCTTTAGCAGCCTGGTGAAGCCTGTTAACAGAATAATGCTTTTAAATGCATAACATAAAATATATTGTATTACGAAGGATCCCAATTATATTAAAATACAGTTATCAACTTTTCTTAAGTTCACAGACCTCAGGTTAAAATACCCTGCTAAGGTTTCCAAAGGCTTTACAACAACCCAGTAAAGTTTAGGCAGCCTAGGAGATAAAATGTTGGGATTTGAAGTCAAAAGACCTTAGTTTTAATCCTGCCTCAAGACACTAACTCTGTGTCCCTGGGCAAGTCAACTTAATATCTCCGGGCTTCAGTTTAAAAGAAAGGAGATGGACTCAGTGGTCTCTAAGGGCTCTTCAAGTGCTAAACCTCTGAGCCCATGAGGTACATCTTTGGAATACTTTCACTACCTAAGGCTTTGCCACACCTTCTGGTGGGGAGAGAAGGTATAAAGGGCTAAATAAATGGGAGGGATCCAATCAATACCTCCTAGAGTGAGTAATGTGGAACAAATTACCTTGTGAGTATAGTACTTATCCAAAATTAGAAGACTTTTCCTGATTTAGCCAATCACCAATAAGTTCATTCACTACCTGGTTAGGCAAAGGACTCATGGGAAACAGTTTGTCACTCACTAGATTTGGTCTCAAGTGGCAGCTGTAGTTAGAATGTTACAGCAGTTTCTACAATTGGTTCATCCTACAAAGACTATCCGAAGAGGTGGTTCTGTGATTGAGGGAGCCAGTATGGCCCCCTTCAAATCTGGGTTTCATTACCATGGATATTTTTTTCTAGGTCATGAAGCAGCTCAGTCTGGTTTCAAAGGAGCCATCATTAAGAGGTGTGTAACCTTAGGCAATGTAGGGGCTGCACCAACATGCCCTCATCCTCCAACAAGCTCCACAAGCTCCACCACCACCCAGTTCAGCTGCTGCGTGTGAAGATCTAAGTCTGCGTACAACAGCACTGTTATTCACACCTCAGCTCCCCTGTCATCTGGGGTAACGTCTGCCTTTCCCTTTCTTTACACCAAAAAGGGAATTGGAAAGCACACACAGAAATGGTTTCGAAAATGAAAATTCCTCTAGGGAATGTTATTTGCAGACACGTATTTTGTTCTGTTCAAAGAAAAAATCAGCCACCAAGTGAAATGTGGATAAAGGAAAACAGGAGGAGACTGAGTCCCGAATATTAAATAAAGCTCCATCAATGTGAGCAGTGTCTGTGCCCTGGAAACCCCAACTTGTTTATCAGAGGCATGAAAGTATTTTCCCAGTTGGAACACAGTTTCTAAAAGTAAGTGACCACTTCTACTTGTCTTATAATAATTACATTAATAGGATGTATATATGGCACATATATAATGTGTGTGCTACATGCATGTAATACATACATGCATGTGCATACATGCAAGTGTTTGTAGATCTATCTCCAGATCATCAATGTACTCTTTTTCATTCACCCTTTCTTTTTCTATCCCCTATGCCAGGGCCAGGGCCCTACCTGTGACCCTTAAGAGCTCACCATAAAAACCACTACAATAGCTCAAACATCACTCCCTAACTGAGTTCTTGCCTCACTAGTCAGTACTGTCCACCCTCCCATTTCTTAGTCCATTCTGTCCAGAAGGATGCTTGTCCAGTCCTCTTAAGGAATCCTGGTTCAAAAACCTTCCCCAAAGTCAGTAAGCCAAAATGTCAGTTCATTAGTCTAGAGGCCAAGATCACACACCATTCTAGTCCCAGCCAACCTTTCCTAGGGCCTCAAAGAGGACTCCCAAATAGCAAGAATGCTAACGCTCCTCCTCATCCTTGTTATCTGTTCCCCAACCACATGGATGGGGCTTTCCAATTCCCCACCTTTGTTTGTGGTTTCTTCTATCTTCTTTCCTCATCTTCACCCAATAGAATTTTACTCATGGGGGCTTCAAGAAAGGGGGCTATAGAATAGTTCTGATAATATGGCCAGGGATAAAGAAAAGCCACATGTACGTGGCAGTAACCGCCTCCTGAACAATAGTGGAAAGTTCCAGGGGCAGGAAAGTATAATCACTTAGATCATCTGGGTTTGTGAGTTGAGTGTTGCCTCTAATTTTCAGTCCACTTTATCTTTGGTTTAAAAGTGCCTTGTATTTTGCATACATATAAGGTAAGTTAACAAAGAGGCCAAATACCTTTTGCTCACTTCTTAGGCTTTTATTTCACAGAATTTAGAGTACAGTATAGAATCATATCAGGATAGAAAGGACCTCAATCTCTCTGCTGTTCATAACCTGTATGACCTTGATCAAATCAACATCAATAAGTATTAACGTCAACAAATAATAAACACCTACTATATGTTAGACATGTCTATAGGGGAGATACAAAAATAAAAATATTTCTTCTCAGGACCTCAATTTCCCAATCTGTCAAGTAAAGAGGAGAATTAATAAAGAGGAGAGACCAGATGAATGGAAAGGTACCCTTTGGGCCAAAATGTCCGCATTATAACAATGTTCAAAACATCCTCTTGCCATAAGTGTCAAATTAAATATGCCGTCTTCATGATATAATCTGAGAATCAAAAGCTGAGAGAAAATTATCTAAAATGAGTAATCATGGAGATAAACCCAAATGTCACTGAGCTTTGGTGGAAAGGGGTATATACTAGTTTGTAGTGGGAAGCCTTGTAGTAAAGGGGAACGGAGTCTGTATCTTCCACTGATGATTTCCTGAGCTTTGGTCAAAGCTCAGCCTCAGCATCACTAATCCATAAGGAAAACCTTTTTTCTGATTCCTTTGGCTGCTCCTATTCCTACACTACCAGGCCCTGGCTGCCAAAACTACTGCTAAAATATATGTGGTATTGACTTAAAATGTGTTCACATAAACTCCCTTCAGGCAAGGGACGGTTTTGTTTCACTTCTCCATCTTCCAGCACCTTGAACAGAGTAAACACTTCACGATTGCTTATGGTCTGATTTGCAGCTATCCTAGGTGATCCCAGTAATTCCCTGAGCCTACTAAGATACAACTAAGGCAGATGGTGTTATTCAGATTTTACTAAGAGAAAAAAAGGAAAGGAAAAGTTATGATGATTTTAAAAATATTTTCATTGGCTTGAAAGAAAAAGAAATAAACATTCACTCAATCATTGTTGCTTGTTTTTTTATATAGGAAAAGAAATCCCTCAGAAAAGCCGTGGAAAGAAAACTGATTCAGGAATCTCATAGCCTTATTTTTTTAAAGATCCCAACCTGTCACTTTTCTAACATTCATTCATTTTCTAAAAATGAACAAGAGACACCTGACATTTATGCTGTGACTTTTCTTCTACAATCTGTTTCACACAATATTACCTGCCTCTCACCAAGTTCTTTCCCAGTTCATGTCTGAATTCCAATAGAAAGCCAGCATCTTAGAGCTGGAGTGCTTGCAGTTTACCAAAGTGCTTTCACATACATTATCTCATTTGATTTTGATTTTCACAAAAAGCATCTAAGGTGGGAAATAACCCAGCACCTCCTACTCAGAAGACGTTCACATTTAAAAGGTTGTATTCCTCTTGCCTAATCCATTGTATTTTCACTGCCAAATACACCATAGCAAGTTAATCTTTCTTCTTTAACTACCAAAAAAAAAAGTATCTAGCACCACATATTACTAAACTACTACAAATTCAAAAGCTCAAAAAGGAAAGAAAGAAAGAAAAAACAATCTGTGAGACCAACTTCCTCCTGGATTTGCCCCCTTTAGTATTCCAAGCAGAAGCAAATAGCTCAAACCTCTACCATGAATGGAAAATGCAAAGGAGACACATTTTGGCAGTCCACTGCTACCATGAAAAGGGGGGAAATGGGTTACTGTAATGTCCGTATTTTATTTATGCATGACAGCACCAATTAGGTGTTGAACATTTTTTTCAACAGCTAACAAGGCAGTATGGATTGATAGTTTTAGAAAGAAATCAAAGTCTCTTTAAAACAAAGGTGTGAGGATCTACATAACCACCATGCATGCACCCCGATAAACACATATTGGTCAGCATTTTCCCTGTTCCATATTTTCAGGTTCCATTCATTTAGAAGTATGGAAAGTCAGAACTCTGAACTGAATGTTGGGGAATGTTCCTTTAAAACATTAACTTCGTGATTTCGCGTCTCCCAACCAAGAAGGGTTAAGGCATTTTCTTATGCTTCTCTAAAAGTCTCAATGGCCATTCATGCAATTCTGTTGAGGCAGTGTTCAAAATGTTTAGATTTTATGACCACAGCATTCCCTGGTGTTCCTACCACATGCTGATGCTTTACTCTCTTTTGGCTTGAAACTAATTGCTTTACTTCTCTGTGAGAACAGTGAGGGGGTTAGTTTAACCAAGGCAAAGCTTCAAAACTCTAATCTAGCTGACAATTCAATAGTGACCGTTGATTGTCTTTTAAAAATACAATCCAGTTATGGCTACCAGGTCCTCTCAAAGGTCAGATTCAGAAGAATTTTTGTAGTCAGTTTTTCAGCTAGGAGGTAAATCTTGAATATTGTGCTCCATACATCTTTATATCTTCTTCATAACTATTTTTGGTTTTATTTTAACTGGACCTGTGATTTCATTGATGTAGGGACCTCCCAGAGAGACGTCTCCCTCTACTCATGCAGACTAACACAGGCTCTGCCATTTATAATATTAGAGAACAGGCTAGGAGCACTGAAAGAATGACTTGCCTATAGAGTCTGCTCTGGTCACAAAGCCAGTATGTGTCAGGGCTTGAACGAAAGTATTCCTGACTCTAAGGTAGGACTTTCTAACAAACATGCTGTCTCTCCTAATTAATTGAAATTATATTTATATTATATCATCAAATTATAATCATCATGGTAGAATGAAAAAGATAGGCACTGAACTTGGGAATCTCAGTTTTAGGCGTGGCTATTCCAAGAACTAGTTATATTACTTGGTCAAGTCAAGTCACTTAACCCCTTGACCTCCATTTCTTCATCTGTAAAATGGAGATAACACATCTAGTATCTACTTCACAGTGTTGTTATAAGAAATGTTCTTTGTAAATAGTAAAATGTTATATAAATGGGAACTATACACCCAATAATGATCTCATTCAATTTTTAATAAGCTTCTAGCTATAGTCTTTGAAGGAGCTGTGCCTTCCATTTGAGCGAACTCATAAAAAGTCTCTCAAAGTAGACATACACATCCAAAAAAAACCTGATTAAATGAGTTGCTGCACAATACCAAAGAGATCCAAATAACCACAGCCATCAAAATTTCACAAAGTGGTGCAAAATGGCCAGGATGCTGTGCCTCTCCCCACTGGCTTCAAAGGTGGGGGTGTGTGTGTGTGTGTGTGTGTGTGTGTGTGTGTGTGTGTGTGTGTGTGTGTGTGTTCCACAAAGCTGTTTCCATTAAAGAAAAGGGTGTAATTTATTTTAGATTGTTCTAGGCATTTTAATAAATTAAAAGAAAAATCCATTCAACATCACAGCTTTGAAATTCTGTGGGAAAAAGGAGGAGAGGTCTGGATCACCTTTACCTCTGAAACAATAGTCAATTAAAAAATAATCCTTGAAAGAATTCTACTACATATGTGCTAAAGATTCTAGGAAAGATTAGAAAGGGACAGTAATTATACTCACTGGTTTGGTTTTCTTTCCAATCAGGATTTATTTCTTTTACCACAAGGAATGGTCTGGGTTCTTTCTGCTATAGAACTCTGTGGTTCTGCTATCACTCCATGAACTGTCTTCCTTACTAAGTATTCCATTTGGCAAATACTAGTCAGTTTTTAATCTGCCCCAGTAAAGACCAAAGTAGCAAGGAGATCAATACTGATTAGAAATTATGAAAATTATCCCCCAATTACAGGAATTACAAAGCAAGCAAACTAGCAAGATAGGATCTGGGCAGGCCTAACGGTAATTACTTTAGATTCTCAGAAACTAAATTTTAAAGCCAGAGATTTTATCTTGTCAAAGACAACTTTTGTTCATTTGTCCAAAAAAAGTAAAAAAAAGAAAAAGGTTACTGGTCCCTTTTTTCTATTAAGATCACAGTCCTGACCTGGTAACCTTTCATTCTCCCTAACTTCCCCCACCACCACTTTCGTTAACTTCTTACTGGCTTTCCGACAATGACAGGTTCCATACTTTACACTTTGCCAATAACTGATCAATTTTTTTAATTGAAAAAGACAAACAAGGTCACTTCTGCAAAGGTCATCACATTCACCTTGCATGGAGAAGGTTTCTGGATCAAAATCAGGCAGAAAGGCTTAATGAGAGGATGCCTGGTGTGAGAGAAAAGGATTAGGCTGAAAGTCAGGAGTCTTGAATTTCAGTCTTGGTTTTGCCTCTCGCTGCCCCAACACTGGGCTTCTCTGAGCCTTGTTATTTGCAAAATGAAGGGAATGGAGTCGACTGAGGATTTCTAAAAACCCCTTCCACCTCCTAATTCTATGAAATTAGACCTCCTTGTAATTGTTTGAATTAAACCCCAAACTATGGCAATATCTAGCAGGACATGACTTCAAAAGCACAGAGAGCAATTTCACATTAAGCAACTTAAAGGTCAAATTCTTCCTTGCAATTAACAAAGTTCCATATTACAAATATAGCCTTGAAACCCAAAAGTGTCCTACAAAGCGATCACATCTGCTTTTGTCCATTGTTTCAAAAGTTTACACAGTTCACTAATATTAAAGATAAACAGAATCTAGAACATGGGTTCTTAACTTTGTGTGTGTGTGTGTGTGTGTGTGCGTGTGTGTGTGTGCGTGTGTGTGTAGTGAACTCCACTGGAAGGCTGGTGAAGCGTATAACTCCTTCTTAGAATAATATTTTTAAATATATACAAAATACATAGAATTACAAAGAAAAGTCATTATATACAAAGACAGTTGTTTTTTTTTTTTTATTTCACAGACCCCAGGTTAAAAACCCCTGGTTTACACTAACATCTTTTACAACATCTAGTCTGGGCACAGACATAAGTGAATGCCACCAAGAGTGCTAAGAGGTGCTACCAAAAAACTCTATTCCAATTTAATACAGAAGATGAATCTTAGGGTGGCCTGCTCAGGCTCCACTTTCCTGGAACATTTTCTTTTATCTTTTATAAAATTACAGATGGACATTTCAGTAACCATAGTGGTCCAGAAAACATTTTTTCTTGTCATCACTTTTTTAGTGCATTGATCCAATTAGTAAAGACAGATGTGTCACATCTTATAAGGGGCATAAGCCAGGAAGCCATCCTGGATGGACCAGAACAGTACATGAATACCAAACAATTACTATTTGTAAGGCGGCTCCTTGAAAACACAGAGAATATTTTGCTTTAAGAATAAAAGACTCAGGAGTATGTTGAGGGAGGCAAGAGTGGCTTTTAAACTTACAGTCCAGGAGCAGCTAGGTGATGAAGTGAACAGAGTGCTGGTCCTGGAATCAGGAGGACCTAAATTCAAAACCTTCCTCAGACACCTGATACTTACTAGCTGTGTAACCTTGAGCAAGTCATTTAACCCTAACTGCCTTGCCTTCCCCCTTCAAAAAAG
Source organism: Notamacropus eugenii (assembly GCF_028372415.1). Lineage (NCBI taxonomy): Eukaryota > Metazoa > Chordata > Mammalia > Diprotodontia > Macropodidae > Notamacropus > Notamacropus eugenii. The sequence continues at coordinate 127,561,777 of NC_092875.1, read as the reverse complement.
AAAAAAAAAAAGAAACTTACAATCCTATCCTGTGTGATGAAGCTGAAGCTTAAATATTTTGGCCACATAATGAGAAGGGATCCAGCGGAAAAGACCCTGATGTTGCGTAAGATTGAAAGCAAAAATGAAACTGAGGTGGCAAAGGAGGAAAGGGATACATGGAAACAACAAACATGAACTTGGACAAACTTTGAGAGACAGTGGCGAAGAGAAGATCCTGGCAACCTATAATCCATGGGGTCACAATGAGCCGGACACAACTGAATGACTGAACAACAACATTCATGTGTGATAATTGACAGGTAGCCAAGATCCATGCTTTGTACTTGAGATGTTCTCTGCGATCTCTTTCAGCTCTGATCTTAAAATTCCATGAAAAGAATTTACACAAAAAGGTAGGCATCTTTACATACTTATTTTGTGCCAAGATTTTTTTTAAAAGGGGATTGGGGGTAGGAAGGCAGCACATTAGACATCCATGAACCAGCTTCATACTCTGATGTTACAGTGTCTTATAATATTGCATTACTATGAGAACAGTATTTGGTTTTTAAAAATTATCAGATTTTTATAATTTTATTCTACATGTAGGAGAGATAGGTTATGTTTGCAATACTGATAGAACATTTTTATTCCCAGACTATGAAAACTATATAAAACTTTATCACCATGCCCCTGGATAATCTACTACTGGTTAACATAACATTTTGGAGTTTCAATACAATAGGGTTTTTTAATTGTTTAAACTTTATTTTTAGTAATTAAAATTAATCTGACTCAATTTCCCCACTGACACCTGACAGACTTTAAGCCTGATTGAATGCAAGTGGACAATCTACTTCTGCCTGGAATTGACATGAAGTTGGGGAGATACTGGTTCCCTGCAATGTTCCTACTCTTAGTGGCAATTTCCTATAGTCAAAAGGTTTGTAATCTTAATACTGGATCCATTAAATTATAGTTTGCTAGTAGGGAACACCTGAGATTAAGTCTAAAATTAAACTATTAGGCTTAGGACTTTAGGCTACCAAGAAATAAGTTAGGGTCCTTTAATTATTAGCAATAGTGTGGAGACAATGAGGTCAAGGGTTTGTGAAGTTAGCATACATAGTTATTATCTGTGTCTCAGCTGGTTAATGCTAAAAAAAAAAAAAATTCGTTGGCGGTCTATACTGTAAATGCCTTAAGAGAAGAGTCACCTGACCAAAAGTTGGAATTGTTTTATGTGATATAAACTGTGTCAAAAATGAAAAATAAAAATAAAAAATAATATTCATATCCAAAAAAAATAATATCAATCACAAGAATTTCAAGTGAGATCATTATAAATATCTTAAAGTGGACATTTGTATCCACATATATATGTATGTGCATGTATGTATGTGTGTAAAAATAGTCCCTGCTCTCCAGGAGACATCATTTAAACACACAGGCAGTGTTCTTTAATCCCACACCTATCCTTGAATTAAAAAAAGATGTAGCAAACTTCTTAGAGCATGGGTATATATAAGCACAGGATAAGAAAGACATATTTAAGGATAAGGAAATTGTGTTTGCACATTTCCAAAACATTCAGTAAGAGAATCCAGTTTGGCTACTAAGATAAGAGATGCAATTCTTTTACCAAAGTTTTGTCTAAGGGCAAGGTCTTAAATTCCCTACTTTGTCTCTGCTGTATGTAAGGATAAGCAGATTATGAGAGCCATGCTTGCACTGGCATAGAGAACTACAGTTATCCCTTCCACATGGAGGGGGATTAGGGGCACTGTGTCCTTCGATCTGGAAAATCAACATAAAATGTTTTTGGTCCTCCCTTCATGCCAGAAGAAAATAGTACTGAAAGATAAAATATGTTATACAATACTACACATGTATTTTATGCATTTCAACTTCTAAACTTTTTCCGTGCCATCTGCTGGCCTTTGGATGTTGTCAGCGGCTTCCGCAAAATTCCTCCAAAATTTCCATTTAATTTCTTATGCCAACCCAAGATATTTCAGAACTGCAATGGAGAAAGTCCCGATGTGGAAAGGATAACTGTAGTAGGCAAAGAAACTCCCTCTACCAATGCAGGTTGGAACCTTCTCTTTAATTTACAGTCTTAGAGAGTTTCCTAGAGCACTGAGAGGTTAAGTGATTTGTCCAGGGTCACACAGCTCATCTGTCTTCCTGGTTTTAAGTCTGGTTATCCACTTTATCACACTGCCTCCTCTACTGAATGCAACCTAAAAGTAACTGTAACTTATTAACAAGTAAAAAACAATGAACAAGAATCACCAGATCACCAAAGTGATCCGCTGCTAAGTCAATTTTAAAGGTTCAGATAAATGGGAGATGGGCAGTAGCTGTTTGCAATCAGTCTTCTTCAGCTGATGGTGAGTTAATTTTCTTCATGCAGACAGAATTGAAGGACTGGTGTTCTCTTCCTGCAGGAAAAAGATTCTCAAGAGGAAACCTGCCCAACCAACAAGAAAGACATTATATCAAAATGTTGTGCCTGGTTATAAAATATCACTATTAAGCTGTAATTTTAATGTTCCTGAGCAAGGAAAAAATAAATAATAAATCCTAGATTCTGACCTGACCTTTACAGATAGAATGCTAATGTGTTTGTTTTGAAATCGTTCGGAGCTTTTACGAACAAAATGCTCTCTCATAACAGTCATCTTTGTGGGTACAGGACACTTGAATTGCAAAAACAGGACTTACATAAATAAAAATGGTGTCAGTAAAAAACTACTTCAGTCTGTAAATGACTCAGTCAAGATGTGCAGATGGGAGGCAGTACATTGTGCAAAGTCTGTCAGCATCCCCATCTTAAAGGACTGAAGAATAATTGAAGAATAAATATCTGTGCCGGAGCCTAGTCTCATGGGCCACTTTCATAGACATTCTGTATTAATATAGGATAAAATTACATAGTTCTCTGTCTCTCCTGATAGTGTGATGTTCTCATGTCACATGATATTATCTGGAATGGAAGACAAAGACAAAGGCATCAAAAAATTGCTTAAAAATATATATATATATACACACATACATATGCATGTATATAAAGCAGGAAGAACTAGGGTTAGAACGGTGTGGGGGATGTTGGGATTCCCCATTTCCCAGACATCCACCATTAAGACATTACAAAAAGGGAGGGAGGAGCTTTCCCTTGACTCTAGAGAACATTTTAAGAGGTCAGAGGATTTGGTTTTGAAGGCACTTACTCAGGCTGACAAAGAGATATTTTTTTATGGTTCAATTTTTAAATTTACTTGCCCCAATAGAATATAAACTTTCAATCCCCATCATCTAAGCCAGAATCACTCAAATAGAGCAGCTGCTTAATAAACAATAAGCATTTGCTTGTTGAGTTGAACCACATTCTACCAAGATCTAATCAGATTATCTATAAATAAATATATTTAATACAATATATGATATATGTAATTCGATTATATAATTACATTATATTATACAACATATAATAAACTTAATTTGTTATATAATGTAATTTAATGATATTGTATTTGATACTATATGTAATTTAATATAATAAAAATAAAATTTTTTTACAAAGAGTCCTCTCAGGATTAAAGAATTCCTTATCTCTCATCCTCTATCCCAGGTATAATTTCTTGGAAACTTAAAGCAAGGGGAAGAGACCCTTTGAAAATGACATAAGTTAAACAAAGAGCCATCAGTTAAAAGAGATAGCTAGGTAACCATAGTGGATAGAGTCCTGGACTTGGAGTCAGGAAGATCTAAAATCAAATCCTGCCTCAGATTGTGTGACCCTAGACAAGTAAGTGACTCAGCCTTTCAGGCCCCAGTTTCCTCATCTGTAAAATGGGGACTGTAGTTCTACTTCTCAGGGTTGCTGTGAGGTTCAAATGAGTTAAAGTACATAAGTGTTAGTAAACTTTAAAGCACTGTGTAAATGTTGGTTATCATTTTTTATCATTACTATTGTTACTGAGGCCCTAAAAACAACACAGGAAATTAAAATGGGAGGTCACTTTATCGTCTCATCACACTTCTCCTTGATGAGTACAGCACCTTCCACACGGGAGGCACTTAGAAGACACTTTTTGAACAAGAAGATTATTTGTTCAAATAGTCTCAAATTCTTCCATGCATCTAAGTCCTGTCTTTCCAAGACGTTAAACTGCTCAGGGACAGAGACAATTTTATACTAGAAATTGAAAAGGAATAAAGAAGTCCATCACTATCATCCCCACTGCAACCCTAGCTTTTTCCGCCATCAGTGACTGGGCTCTCAATAAATACTTGTTGACTTGACATCAATTAATATTTATAGTGAAAGCCCTCATTAGGGAGACATAATTGGATGAGACTTCAAGTCACCTGAAAATTAGTTTACCCTAGAGTTTGGAGCAGACTGCATATGTTTGCTGTCCATACAGCAAAGACGTGTCAAAATTCATTCACAAGTGCCAACTATAAGCCTTTTCACTTCTTTCAAGCTGAATTGCTAACAGTTTGGAAGTAGCAATGCTTACCTAAAGCCAAATAGATTAGATTACATGTCCGGCAGCACCTAGTGCTTAAAGAAACAAGTTAGGGTCATACCCAAGGATTTCAGGGAAAGATGAGTCAATGAGCTACCTTCAACTAAAAAGTTCTTTCATTCTTGACAATAATCCATACTCTTTTGAATGTTCTCAGAATTGTCCATGACTTTTACTGGCAAACTTTGGAATCTGTGATAGAGTAATGATAATCATCTCTGAAATTAATATAACACTTGGGATATAGTGTCTTATTTGAGCTATACTATAATTTCTATAAAGTAAATATTAATTTCCCCCATTTTATAGATGAGAAAATTGAAGCTCAATGATTTAGACAAGGTCACACAGTGAATATCAAGGCCAGATCTGAGCTCAGGTTGTCCTGAGCTAGCTAGGTGGCACAATGGCTTGAAATCAGGAAGACTCACCTCCCTAAGTTCAAACTTTGACTCAGACACTAGCTGTATGACCCTGGGCAAGTCACTTCACTGGCTTCCTCTTCTGTAAAATGAGCTAGGAAAGGAAATGGTAAACCATTCCAGTATCTTTGCCAAGAGAACCGCAAATGGGTTCACGAACAGTGGGACATAAATGAAACAACTGAACAACTTCCTATATCGCATCCTCTCTCAGCCTCAGTTTCCTCAAATATAAGGTGAGTTGTTTGGACTAGATGACTTGTACACCTCTTCCGGCTCGAAATCTATGATGCTGTGCACTCCTGAATGCAGCCATTTGATCTAGAGGGATGAGTCACCTCTAAATAAGTCTGTCCTTATCTTCTCACCTCCATGACTTCACTATATATACCAGATCAAGAACAAGCTAAAACAGGAATCCAAACAAAGATGGAAAGTCGGAACAACTGAATGACTAAAGCACCTGGGATAAATGGAAAGAAGAGAATGGCAGACAGTATAGGTGACCAATAGGAAGAATGCATTATCTACAGCAAAAATACAAAGTTCAGAGGTTGCCCCAAATGCAGTCAATCCTTTAGGGCCTTCAAAAGTCATTCTCTCTTCCAGACATTCCACTTTTTCCTGTTGGAGAGAGAAAGGGGCCAACGACCCATGAAGTATCAAGAATTCATCTGAGGGAGCCCCGGCAAAGTGCCTGGGCAGCTATTGTGCAAGAGTGAAGTTCAAACGCAAATCCTGTTGGAAAGGGCAACTCTGATTGGTCCAGCTGGTAGCGAAGGGGGATGGAAAGGAGAAAGGAGGGGGAAGGGAAGAGAAGAGAAAAGGAGGAAGGGGGAAACACATACACACACTTAGGCCTTTGCCGAGTTACAGAAGGAGGGGGTGGGAATGGAGGAAAGCAAGCCCACAATGGCATTAGGGTAACTTTCTCACAGCTACAGCTGAAAAACATTTTTTTAAACAAGGATGGGAGGAGGGGGTGAAAAAGGGAAGGGGAGGGAGAGGGAAAGCCCTGATGGGGTCGGGACTTTGTAACCAGTGAGCCAAGTGTTGCTTTCTTGGAAGGCCAAAGGGTGAGGGGCTGAGATATTTACATTCATCAAAGGCGACAGAGGGAGAGGTTTGGGGTTCTGTTTTGGTTTTTTGAGTTTTTTTTTTAAAGAAAAAAAGGAGAAAAGGAAAACAAACTGCTCTTCACATTAAATATTCATGACAGCAGCTTGGGTGAGGCTAATGGAAAGCACATAAATCCCTAAACAACTTGGTTAAATGCAAAAAGACCAGTGAGGGTCAGAGCTTGCTTCGGGGGCAAACTGGGAGCCTAGCTCTAAGTAAGAGGATGGATACTGAGGTCAGACAGTTGTAATAGGTGTGTGTGTAGTCAGTACTAAGAATTTTATCATCTCAACATTAAGCAGAACCAGCCAAAGGTGAGTTTTCAACAATAAGCTCTATTGTTCCCTAAAAGGCTGAACCCCTTCCTAAAAACTCCAGAATCTGAGGCCTCCAGAATGAGGCCAATCTTAAGAACATGTATTAAGATTCACTGCTTTAGGGCCAATTATCTGAATGTAAGGCATAGATCTGAGGTCTGAGAGTCTGTCATAAGTTTAAATAGTGAGCCCCCAAACAAAAAAATTCAGGACCGGCCTCCAACCTTTTGTTAATTACAAAATGAACTCTTAAACGGAGAGTCACTTCTTTTCATGGACTCCATCCCAAGCCCAGCAGTGGTTCAGCCTCTGAATTGAGGCACCAAGAGCCAAGGGGAAATTCCCCACACCTCTTTGTAGACTTCTGGCATGCTGGGGGGTTCTGGAAAAGGACAAGGAGGATTCCAGTTCTCTTAAAACTCACAAATGGCAGTACAGATCCCTTCCACAGAACTGGACAAGCTGAGAGATTCCCTTAGCATAACTGGAGATTTCAGTTTCACTCTTCCTTCACCCCAGAAAAAGTATGGGGAGAAGCTATAATCATTTCAAGTAGTGTAAGGATTACATGTTTGCAAAGTGTTCTCTTGGCAGCGTTGCTCATTTTACTTCTAGTGTTAGGATGTAGCCTGTTAAATGTTACTCAGGAACATACAAAGAAACAAGGTCTGTGTGGAAGAGGGGCTTATCATGAAAAAGGTATAAGAAAGACATATTTTTAAAAAGCTACCAAACTTTTGGTTTAAAGGACAAAATTCTTCTTTCTTTCTGTATTCTTTACATTAGAATTCTCAAACAGAGCACAGGCCTGAACCAAACCACGGAAGTAATTCCAAAAGGCAACTGGTGAATTTTGACCCTCACGGAAACATGGAATTTGAGATCCAAAGTGGTGTGCAGCCAAGGTCAACATTCTTATCATTACTTGTGGTCTCAGGTCTCAAAGGTTACACAAAGACACCTAACTTAGCTGCCTAATATGTAATATGCCACCTTTAATAAGGTTTCAAATTCCAAATTTGCTTTCCTAATTAGATTTCCAATTTGTTGTTTTCTGTAGTAATGTCAGTATCGTAACACTGTACTGATTAATTCTAGAGAGATCTGTTTTGTTATATTCCAATGTCCGATTTAACGTACTGAGGATGAGGGTTCCTCTCTGCACAAGAGTATGGTTTAAAACACACACACTTACCATGTGGTTACAGTTATTCAAAAATATAATCAATTGGTTAATTAGAGAGACAGTATGGCATACTGGATAGAGACCTGGACTGAGAGTCAGGAAGACCAAAGTTCAAATACAGCCTCAGTTTACACAATTCCTACGTGACTAGATGCAAATCATTTAACCTTTCAGTACTCTAAGGCTGTAAGTCAGACAACCTATCTGCAGAGGGGGAGGCAGATCCATTTTTCTAAAACTGTCATTTAATTATGGTCCCAGAGCTTAGAACAAAATTGATCATCTGCCCATTGATGTAAATAAAGCTGTCTAGTACATAGAACTGAAGTGCTTAAGGAATATTTAATTATGAGGGTGGAGAAGGGAAATGTTATTTTCCTTCCCTCTTAATTATCAAAAAGTAAATAAAAGCAGAGGAAATCTCCATAAATCTCCCCTTTAATTTAAAATTCTATCCAGAAACCCATACAGAGAACTAAGTCCAGACAGTTAAATATAAGTTCAAGCCAATTTACTTTTATTTTGAATGAAAATATATACACAAGTTTCCTACAAAGCCCAGAATTGTTGGCAGGTTAAAAAAAAAAAAAAAAGACAAGCTTTCAAGGTAATATGCAAGGAATTCCAAGACCCAGCTTTACATGGAAAAAGTAGGGGCTTAGCTTCCTGCCTCAGGCATTTTAAAGCCTGTCGGTAAGTATTCTTTCAACCCCACACACTAAGCTCTCGTTCAACCCTGAAGCTGAGCTTTACAGGTTAAAAAAGAAAGTTATTCCTAGGGAAGGATTCCACAAGTCAAGATTCAAACACATTTTTGCTGCCAGATTCTTAAAACAGAACCAACATTCTCAGGTTTTAGTCTAAATAAGGCAAAGGTCTCAAGCCCTCAGTATTTGCAAGGTAGAAATCAAGCATAATGAGGTTCCAAGTGAAACTAGCAAGTGATGTGAATCACAGAAGCAAAATAGGTTCCTACTGTGTGCAGAAAGAACCTGAGGTTGGTTCTAAAAGAGATCAAGTCTAAAGAAGTCACTGCCCTTGTGAAACTTATCACTATAGTAGGCACATTATAGTAAGTGTATTACAGAGGTACCACAGTACTATGTGAGGGTTGGATATTGTAAATTACAGAATTTCTGTGTTGGAAAAGACCTAGGCTGCCATCTAATCTAACCTGTATCTGAACAAGGCAGCGAAATACAGTGTGATTAAGTGCTGGATTTGATGCCAAAGGACCTAGGTTCGAATGCCAATTCATCCATTCCATAGCTTGGGCAAGTCATTTATCCTCTATGGACGTCTATTTCACCATTTACAAAATGACATGGCCACCTGAGGTGACTTCCAACACTAAATCTGTGGTCCTAAGTCTAACATAAGAATAATGTGACATGCACATAAGGATTTAAAGTTTGGATAGCAATTTACAAATCTCACTTGAGCCTCACAAGTAAATACTACAGGCACTGTTATACCACTTTGCAGATGAACAAACAGAGGCTCAGAGGTAAACCAACTCCCCCAGTTACAAAATACTGCATATGGCAGAATTTGAACCTAGAATATAAACATCAAAACTCTTGTAAAATCCAAATAAGTACAGTATAAGATCTGGATGCCATGCAATCTAACTGTCCTGTGGGAGGAATCATGGAAAGGTTAGAGTAATTTCATTTTTTTAACTAGCAGCAACATGTTTCACTAGCTAATGAAATAAAATATTTTATGTATATATAATGTGTGTATGTGTACATACATTTTATAGATGTGTATTTTTTAAAAATTTTGTATTTCTGTATTACTTTGGGTTACTAATATACTTATGCTTTTTACTAGCACAGTTATGAGCTCATCAGGATTAAAATTAAAACATTCCCTTTGGTCTCCAGTGAAAATTAAAACCTTCTTAATGCTTTTTCGTCTTTGCTTTGCAAAGCAATGAAAGATGGTGTAATTGAACAGCATTATATTTGGAGTTCCAGGACCTGGGAATATTCCAGATCTGCTACCTTCTAGCTGTGTGAGATTGCAGTGTTCGCATAACCTCCATCAACATCAGTTTCTTCATCTGCAAAAAGAAGGTAGGCTCAATGATCAGTAGCCTATGAAAGTCACAATTAGCACAATTAAATTAGTTTATTAAGAGGCTGCTGGGTTTTAGTGGATGGAGGGGTTTAAGTCCTATCTCCCATATGTATTACCAATGGAAGATGACGGAGAGCAAGGAGGGGCATTATATTTGGAGTTAGAATCCTTGAATCCGAATTGTGGCGTTGCTTCTTGTTACTAGCTTTAGTAACTACTGGCAAATCACAATCTCTCAGTGCCCCCAGACAACTCTCAAAGATTTAAAGTTACAGATGAGAAGAACTGGGGATCTACACAAATGGAGGGAATTTCCATAATAATTAGTCAATAAGTATTTATTAATCACTTACTATACAGCAGGCACTGTGGAAATGAGAGAGAGAGAGGGAGGGAGGGAGGGAAGAAGGAAGGAAGGAAGGAAGGAAGGAAGGAAGGAAGGAAGGAAGGAAGGAAGGAAGGAAGGAAGGAAGGAAGGAAGGGAGGAGGGAAGGGAGGAGGGAAGGAAGGAAGGAAGGAAGGAAGGAAGGAAGGAAGGAAGGAAGGAAGGAAGGAAGGAAGGAAGGACCTCCATTCCAGCATTCTGGTTCACACAGCTCCCACCTTGAAGCAGAAACTCAGCTGCTCTTCTTGATTCAGACTATCTTGGTTTCTACACTTTTGTTCCTAAAGCTCTTTGACTAGCCACTAACCTTCCAGATCTTCAGCTGCTCCCATCATTCCTATCCACGGACAACGTGGTTGGTTCCCTGGACGAGTAATATTGCTACCCAGGTCTTCCGGTATAGCCATAGAGTAGCTCCCCCTCTACCCTGACTCACTCCTCTTCAGCCCAATAGAAGCTGCACAACCATGATTTAAAGGTTAATTCCAAGAACATAACTCAGGTTTCTATAAAAAGACAGGTTGGCACACTCTTGTATTTATTTGTCTCGAACAGCAGTAAGTTTCCTGAAGGCAGGAATTGTTTGTTTTTTGTCTTTATATCACTATTGTCCAATACAATACTTGGCTTGGCACTTCATGTTTCTTAACTGATTAATCATTAAGGCAATGACTTTACACACTTTTTCTGGGGACTTAACCTAGCCAAGGACACATGAGGTAGGAAGGTCCCTCCCTCAGATATATGAGGACTTTTGACCAAGAGATAAATTATTACTCCATATCTGATGTCCCTCCTAAGACCAAATATACTAACGCTTCAGTGAATTTATTGTCTCCCTTAAAATATAGCAGTTTAAGACAAAGTTAATTGAACATTTTTAACCTAAGAAAGGAATTATTCTACATAACTATAGTTTATCATATAATATAATCTACATATTCATCTTTAAGAATCTGATTTCATAAAATCAGATTTTCAGCATTCAATGAAACCCAGAAATCTTTTAGCCCAATCCTCTGCATGACACATAAATTCTCCCTAGAACATGTCTAATAATTGAAGTTTACTCTCTTTAACATAGGCAGCTAAGTGGCTCAGTGGATAGAATGTTAGGGATGGAGTCAGGAAGACCTGAGTTCAAATCTTACTTCAGATACCTACTAGCTGTGTGACCCTAGACATGTTACTTAACATCTGTCTTAATCCACTAGAGAAGAAAACCACTCCAGTATCTCTGAGAGAATCCAATCCACAAAGTCATGAAGGGTAGTACACAATGGAACACCTTCTTTAGAAGTTTCAATAACAGGAAACTTATTGCACACACGCACACATTTTACCCTTAGAAAGGTTCTTCCTTAAACTGAGACAAACTCCAACTCCCTTAAAATTCTTCAAGTATTTGTTTTCCTCTCTGTAATCAGGATGAAAATGTTTAATAGCTCTTCATTCAACACACAAACCTTCAGGTACATGAAAATAGCAAGACTCTAGAGGCAGGAAGATAGCACAGTGGATAGAGCACCTACATCTGAAGTCCAGAAGACCCAAGTTCAAATTCAGCCACAGACATAACTTAGCTTAGCTGTGTGGCCCTGGGCAAGTCACAACCTCAGTTTGTCTTAGTTTACTCAGCTGAAAAATGGGGAACATCGTAACCCCTACCTCCTAGGGTTACCGTGAGGATCAAATGAGACGCTATTTGTAAGAGTGCTTAGCGAAGTGCCTAGCACATAGTACATGCTATGTATTCCCTTTTCCCTACCCCACCTTGTCTCTGTTCACTCTTCTTTTGGAACCTGCTAAACATCCTTCATGTAGCCCTCATGCAACATGATTTCCAGTTCATATATCATCTTGCTTGCCCATTTCTCCCACCTCCTCCATCGTTAATTGCCTTTCTAAAATGTAAAACCCAGAACTGAACACTTCAAATGTGGCGTGACATTCAAGTTACAAAGTGTCATTAAAAAAAAATCTTTACACACACACACGCACACGCACACGCACACGCACACGCACACGCACACACTCCTCCCACCCCCAAATCTGACAATCTGAGTTTACTTTCTATATTTGGCAGTTCTAGGGTCTCCAAATGATGAGGCTGAAGCACATGACCTCTAAGACTTCCTCTTAATCTTGTTACACTATTAAATAGACAAGGCAGATAGTCACCAAAGGTGCAATGTTCGTGGAAGAGCCGCAAGACCTACACTGGGAAACGTATTCTGTTGTGCTGTATATGCACATATTTTAATTAACAGAACATTTGGCATTTAAGTATTGAATTTCGTGAAAAATCAAGTCCCATGTGTTAGAGTGAAAGTTTAACCCAAGAGCAGTTCCATGGGGAGTCAATCCTTCAAATCATGCCCTAAATACATCAATATCTTGTCCAAGAGTTGATAGTATTCTACTGATTAAAAATAGAGCAAATCTGTGTCATGTCAAAAGAAGTAGGATGGCCAGTAGCTCAGTATTTCATTATTTACACCTAATAGGGTAACTCTACAGCAATCCTTATCAATGCAAATAAAGAGCATATTTAATGCAGATGACCAGCTGCAGAAATTCTGAGAACATGAAGTGGGGAAAAAAACTGGTCAAATCCTCAGTAGCAGATTGGGCACCTTGGAAACCTTGTCCCAGTGGAGCTGGCACTGTAAATGCTGAGAACATCTCCACATATATTTTACACCTTACTGCCAAAAGCAAGAGGTCCAAATGTTTAGGGCAAAACTTTATAGCACAATATGCAATAGAAGTTTCTAAATGTTTGAGTTAAAAAGAAAAGAGAGCTTTCATGTTTAAGATGTTCATATATTCAGATACCACAATTAACAGATTCGATAATCGGCAAGCTGGAAAATTTGTTTCAAAGTAATCTTTTCAAAAGCCCCCCAAAATTATATGTAGTCAATTCAAATTTTCTAAAGAAAAAAATGAAAATTATGGAAATCACATACTAAACTATTGTCATATTTTTTCCTTTAAAAAAAATCTATAACTCAAGTGTCCAACTAAACATACTTAATAAAAAGTCACTCACCTTCTGTTCACAACCCCAGTATTAGTTGCTCTTTCTATCACATGTAATAATTATTCTGCTGAAGTATTTTTGATACATAAAAAAAAAATCCCTTTGATGTTAAAGACACAGGAATTTAAAGGTCAGACTGCTCAGCATCATGGCATGTAAGGATTTTTCCTGGCAAAACCCTTTTCTAAATTTCCTAGAGCAAGGTATTAGATTTTTAGAGGTCTGTCCAGTGAAGGAAACACATGATGGTGTTTCGGTACTTTCCTTAAGGGTCTATGCAGACAGGTGACAAAATACCCATCTTATCACCAAGGTGAAACACTCCTGAGAGAAACATTTTCCCCAAACACAAAGAACTCCACACATTTCACGAACATTTGGGGGGAAGGAAGGAGGAAATAAAACTTACTCAAAATTCTAAAAGTCTAAATAAAAGGGCTAGCTGTTCAAAGGTGAACACGACCAATCTATGAGACACTACATTCAACCTCTCATTTTCTAAACCCACCTGGCATTAAAAAATATATATAAGGTTTCATTTTTGTTTTTTTTTAAGGAGCTGAACAAAGGCTCATTGATAGAGGTAAGCAAAAAAAACATTATAAATTGGTTTGAGTAGAAACAAGGAGTAATAATAGCCTGCTGTAAAAGAAATTTCAATTTGCATATGGAAAACAAGAGCACATATCACATATGGTTGTGTTTCTTAATAGATTTGCTTTCCTGGATACTTCAGAGGTCACTGTAGAGGAAGACAGAAATCTGTGTCCAAAGGCAGAGAAGAAAGGGACTGGGAGAAAGGAGGAAATTTTCCTCACATTGAAAGTTGGTGCTGCTTCTTGATTTGTTGATCTGACCAATCCAACCTTACTGATAAGAGCATGTAAGAAGGTCCTAGAGTCTCATCTAATTCCTGCTCCTTTCAAGGAGCGTAGGAGATGCATATTATTTAAGAACTAAGGTTCCTAATGACTACCACTGTTCTTTATATTCAGGACTATTTCCCTTTGGGAGATTAGGGATGACCTAAGTAAATAATTATATTTTCTTTACTTCCATGTAAATTGGAACCAGCCATCAGTGAAAGAACTCCATTTCCCTTGAAGAAGGTCTGAGTGAGACTAAAACATCAGTCTTTGAGTTAGGTTGGTTTTAATTAAATACTTGTCCTTTTATATCATTTGATTTTTAAATGGTATTCTGCAAGCCTTGGGGATAATCAAAACTTATTAATTTTTCTCTGGAGGTTGTTCTCCTTTGAGAACACTGGCAAAGAAATGCCTTCAGATTAGAGAATCCCCTCATCAAAGAGGCTTAAGCACAGAGAATCTTTTCTGGTTTTTTTTCCCTTCTGAACTTTACCAATATTAACACATTTAAATGAATGAATAAAGAATTTTGTAAGCACTTATTATATATGGGGTACTGTGGGACACAAATAGAAAATGAAAACATTCCAATCTCTAGGAATTCGAATTCTAAAGGAGGAAAGACACACACATGGAAGGTCTCAGCTATAAGTCAGATAGGAACTGACCCCATAGTTCTTAAGGTGCATATCGTATTTCAAAATACAAGGAATAGCAAAGAGCATTGAATAGGAAAGTGTGAGCTTGTTATGTACAGTTTGGTCTTTTAATGTACATTAAATGAAGTCCATAGTACAACACTGCCCTGCCTGTCTGCGTCCCCTTCTGAAATTTCTTCTGTTCTCATCTGTGAATATTTAATTAACGCTCTTTTCTTGCTTCTTTAATCCACTGCTATTAATACCCACCAATTCTCTCTATCTCTCTCAAACACACACATACACACACACACACACACACACACACACACACACACACACACACACACACACACACACACACCCGCCCTTGCAAACAGGTTCCTTCCTATATAATCAAAATATAGTCAGTCAAAGCAAATTTACACATTGTCCCTGTCTGAAAATATACGTTTCATCCAGCACCTTCAGTCTATTACCTGTTGTCAAGAGGTGGGAACCATGTTTCATCTTCAGTCTTCTGAAGTCCTGAAGTCTTCCAAAATTATTTTCCTTTCCATTACATTTATTTATTAGATTTATTTAGTAACAATGATAAAAACCTTCAATTTATGTCATTGTATGGGAATGGGAGGAATGGCCTTAAAAACCTACTATCATTCTCACGAAATCGGTAGATAACATTTTAGTTTCACCTTTTTTACACATCAGGCAACTGAGAAACATATCAATTCAACCAACCTTTATTAAATGTCTACAATTTGAAAGGCACCATGGTAGAGGCTAGGGATACAAGGATGTGACAACTTATGACAAGGAGATACAAACTGTGTGTGTGTGTGTGTGTGTGTGTGTGTTTGTCCTTCGTTGCCAAAGAAGACCATGCCATCAGAGAAATAATGAGATGACTTGCACATGACTTTGTTTTGAGTGAGGGAGGGCTGTGCAGGTCACCAGCCTCACTTCTCCTCCAGAGCCATCTGAATCCAGTGACCAGATATTCATCAGGATGACTGGGGAGGACCCAGGATGAGGCAATTGGGGTTAAGTGACTTGCCTAAGGTCACACAGCTAGTGAGTATCAAGTGTCTGAGATGAGATTTGAACTCAGATCCTCCTGACTCCTGCACTGGTCCTCTATCCACTGCACCACCTAGCTACCCCAGATACAAATTGTAAACCAAGATTCAAGATAGAAGTTAAACTGCTTCTAAGAAAATGTGAGGGGAGAGAGATCATTTTTGGCTCAAGAGGTCTGAGGAAGGCTTCACTGCGAAGGTGGTAGCATCTGAACTAGGTATCGGAAGAAGAGAAGGATTTTAACAAATGGAGAGATGGGGAAGAATCTCACACGGATGAAAAGATGAGGCAGATGTATCCACATGGATGAAATGTCACAATTTGGGGAAAAGTAGCTCCACTGGGGGACAGAAATCAGAGAAGTCTGGTTAGGCAGTCAGTCCAGTTTGGTTGGAATGTGGTATGAAATAAGGTTGGAAAAGTACCTTGGCCCTTACAGAGAATGGAAAATTAGTAGGACCATTAATAATAATATCTAACATGTTTAGTACTTTCATTTTTGTAACCGCTTTACACATGATCTCACTTTATCCTAAAAACTCTGTAAATGAAATGGTATTACAATCCCCATTTTATACATGGGGAAGCTTGAAGTGACATTAAATGACCTCCGTCACCAGGGTTACAAAGCTTAGTAAATACTGGAGGCAGAATTCAAATACAGATTTATCCTGACTCCATCCACTACAGGACATTGCCTCTCCTTCAGGGCAAAGCCAGGACTTGAACTCAGATCTTCTGACACAGACAAGACCTCTTTCACCATGCAAGGTGTGGGATTAGGCTAAATATTTTTAAGTACCACTCCATATTTCTAAGTATTACACCCATGATACCTGGAATTTACAAAAAGGCTACTGAAAAGCACAACTGAATTATGCTAACTCTGATTTAGAGTGGGTATCCCAAGCACTATAAAAAGACAATGTTGGGGCAGGGAACTGGGGAGAGAGGTGGAAAATGAGCACTGGATTTGGAATCAAAGAACCCAAATTCAAATCCAGTGTCCTTGGTTAAGACACTTAACCTCTCTGAGACTCAGTTATCTCATCTGAAGAAATGACTAGATGATGCCTAAGATCCTCTCCAGCCCTAAACTAGAACAGTATAGCAAAAATAGCATTGGTTAGAGTTAGGAGACCTGGATTCCAAGGCTGGCTCTGCCACTAACCAGCTATGGGACCTCCAGCAAGTCATGTAAATCCTCTAAGTTTTTTCTGTAAAATGAAAGAGGTTGGACAATTTGACTTTAAGCTTCCTTCTACCTTTAACCTTTTATGGCTCTCCAAACAGGAAGTTCTCTTATAAAAGCCACAGAGTAGGGTGGAACAACCTACATAATTTTCCCTTCAGATATACTTTTAGCACACTGGTTATACTGATCATTTTTAGGAAGATTCTCTACCCTGGAAACAGTGGCTTTCTGAATAAGTAACCTATGGGGACTCCCTCTCTCCCTCCCCCCCTCCTCCCAGGTCTTTCTTCCATCCATATGTGGTCTCCCAAGAGCAGGAAATAGAAAGGGGACACAAGAAACCTCCATTGTCTTTAATGAATTGACTCAGTCATGCTCTTAACAGCCCCATTTAATTGTACAGTAGTATTGGCTTCTGAACTCCTCCCAGTATTAATGTAATAACTATCTCCTCCTCTAGCCCCAGAGGAATTACCACTGCTCAGTTTTCACCACCTTCTGCACAGTCCCTGCTCTTCCTCTTGAGAGAGTTACAAAAGCTGAGAACATAACAACAAAAAATTACAGGATTTCAGCTAGGTATTACTTAGGCATATTAAATTATAGTATTTAACTCCAGAAAAGGGGTGAGGGGAGAGAATGTTCTTGGAAAAAAGAAATGTGATTAATTGTATTAAAATAAAAGAGAGTTGCCTTTGTGATCTAAGGGTGAAGAAACATTAATTTTCAGTTATTTAAAGGCTGTAACATCACCAAGTCAATAAGCCAGCACTAGTATCTAGCAATGACCTCAGATGAAGGCAGCTGAAGTTTCCTGCAAACAGGCTTTGTTCCAATACCCCCCTCTCCAACATAAACTATGATAAAAATAACAAAATGCATCAAAAATAGAAGATGTCCTACTAAGGTCTGTAGCTAAGGGAGTAAATTTATTCCAACACTTTGCATCATACTTAATAATACAATGCAGCCAGGCAACATTCACCATCTCCAGCTTCTCATTGTCCCCACAAGGAAGTGCTTTGTTCTCCCCACCAAAAAAGAAAAAGAAAAAAAAAACCCTAGCTCTATAATCAGAGGTCAGGAGTGCTTAGTGGAAACTTTAGATTACAGCTTGAAACCATTTGGTCTGGTTATTATTTGGGAAACATTGGTTTTGTTTTCCCACTAAGACTTGCCTAAGTTGGTCTGCAAGCTTTCCCAAACGATGAATCAACTGAAAGTTCAGAAGAAATAGGCAACTAGTATTAAAAATTCAGAGTAAAATCAAGCACCATAAACAAGGATACAAACTCGGTCTCTTTCTGCAAGGAAGTGATAGGTTAATTAAAGAAAATGCAAGACCTCAACGTTTTATATAATAAGGGAGAAAAAAGTCCAAGCTTAGTATAGATTATATAGCCCAAGGCACCAATGTGGGTTAATAGTATATGTAGCCCTGTGCTGAGCTGACAAGTTAAGAAAGTTAGAATTTTCTCCGGGTGACATCTCCTAACCTTCTCTCTTCTCCCCCACCCACCCGATTCAGTCCAAACAGCTCCTTATAATCAAATTTTCCCAACTTATTAAGAACTGGGAGACATTTTACATGTTCATGTGAAATTGACAGTAGGAAAAATACAAGGACATGAGTCTAAAGAAAGGAAACCAGGGGACTAGAAAAACAGGGCCAATTCTAATCACTTAACAGCCCTTAAAGTTAATTTTTTCCACATATCAATAAGATGTCTTGTAATAGATATTTACATATCTATATTTTATATCTACACATATATATATCTACATTTTATAAAGCAGATTGAAGAAAAATATTAAATGGGGATATAAACTCTAACCTATTAGTAACATACACCTGAACAAAATTCTTACACTTACACAAAATTCTTTAGACTTTCACCAAACCAAATTATAAATTAACTAAGCACATTCTACAAATGTGTATATATATATATACATACGTATATATATTCCTATTTACAGAATTTTGGGATGCTATACCATTATCTTGCTACCTGACATTTTATCCCCACTGTCAATATCAACCAGAGCACCTAACTAATATTCAACAATGATTAAAACCAAACTGGCAGGGCCCAGGTAGGAGAATCAGTCTCCACCATATTTATTTTCTAACGCAAGCTTTCTTGGTGAGACTAGGTGCCAATAAAATTCCAGTACTGAGCTTAAGGCCTGACTCCCTGTACTGACTCCCCTAGAACCCTCACAATGTGTGCATTTATTTCAGCCAAAAGTACCTTCTATTCAGCTCAATTCAACTAGAGTTTATCATTGGCCTACTATGTGTCAGGCACTTACAATCACGAAAGAGAAAATGAATACTCAAAATTAAGCATGATAGAAGGGGGAACATGATGTGAGCAGAGGAGAGATGTAGAAAAAAAAATAAGAAAACTGAAGGAAGGGGAGACGAGTTCCAGCACAGGTGGAAGGGCAAGGAAATCAAGGAAAAGTTTCTTGTGGGAAGTCATACCTAAATGGAGTCATAAAGGAAGACCAGGATTTCACAATGTAGAGATAAGGAAAGAGTGCGGTTCTAGGCTCAAGAGGTGAGAAAGGCCAGGGAGAAACCTAAAAACACCTTGGATCTGAAAGGATACAAAATGAATTCAGCTAATCAGCTGGCTTAGTAGTCCAGTTTGGTTGAAACATCTAGTGGAGTAATGTGAAATATGTCTGGAAAAATATACTGGATCAGACGGTGGGGGGCCTTCAGTAACAGGCCAAGCAATTTGGCCTATGAATACAGGCTACTGAAGGTTTTGGGTTTTTTTGTTTTTTAGCAGAGTAGTGACATGGCTAGACTTGGGCAAAGGACTAATTGGTGAGGGGTGAAACGAGAAGCAGGGAGACCAGTTCAAGTGATTACACTGTGAGTCTGTGAAAAGAACATGACAGATGGGAGCAAGGCTGCACAGAGGTAGAATCTATAGAATCTGACAAATGACTGGATGTAGGAATAGTGAGCTGAGGGAGAGGGCAGTAAAAGGTTTTAGACTTGAGCAACTGGGAAGAGCCAACCACCAACAGAAACAGGTTTGCAGGTGGAGGAAGACTGAAAAGAAAATGATTACTAAGCACTGTTTGCCTAACCCTAATCCTAAAAATCTTGTGATTGGTCATTACAGCCTCAATAAGAAAGCGGAGTCCAAAAAGAGTAAGAACAGAAGTTAAAGTTACAGAGAAGCAAACTGCACCTAGATATAAAGAAAAAATTAACAATTTTGTTGTTCAGTCTTTTCAGCCAAGTCTGAATCTTTGTCACCAAGACATTGCAATGGTTTGCCATCTCCTTCTCCAGCTCATTTTACAGATGAGGACAGGGTGAAGTGACTTGTCCAGGGTCAAACAGCTCCCAAGTGTTTAGGGCCAAATTTGAATCCAGGAAGATGAGTTGTCCTGACTCCAAGGTCAGTGCTCTAGCCACTGCACCACCCAGCTGTCCCCAACTTAACAATTACAACTGTCTCAAAGTGAAATGGGAACCTTGGGAATTACTGGAGGTCTTCAAAGGGTAGACTACTGACCAGATGCAATAGATTATAGAACCATAGATTTTTAGAGCTGGGAGGTACCTCAGATATGATCTGATTCAAATTTCTCATTTTTATGACTGAGGAAACTCAGGCCTTGAGATGGTAAATGATTTTCCCAGTCATAAGGATTTGAACTCAGTTCCTCTGGCTTCAAATCCAACATTTTTTTTTTCTATTAGAAAAAATATTTATTACATTAGAAAGATATCTATTACCACAAGTAAAAAAAAAAAACTAGTCATAATATAACAATGCCCTCTGTGATAAAAATACATGCCACATCAGTCAAACACTGGCCCAGTCGAACTAAATGGCCTTTGAAGTTTCTTCCAACTCTGGGATTCTACATAGTAATTCTGGTCCTGCCCAGTGAATTGCTTCCTGACCCATGTCTCATAACCTCAGTATAGGGAGATCTAAGATTTCAAATACAGGACCATGGCACAAACTAGTAGCAGATCAAAAATCTTACAACTTGTCAGAGAAAGCCGGATCCTGCTCTGGCACTAGAGTGGGTCTGGGAAAGTGAAAAAGTTAAGAGCCCTAAGAGGGCACTAGTCTTAAGTTTAAACAAATAAATCAGTCGTCTGGGAATGGATCAAGCTAAGTGGGTTAAGGGGTGATGTGATGTAATGTAAAAAATGCTGGTCTTAGACTCAAGAGAGTTCAAGTTCCACATTTTTATTTAATGCCTATACAAGTTATTTCAGATCTCTGTGCCTTGATTGTCTCCTCTGTGAAATACAGGAAATAACATGTGCTGTGGGATAAGCTTTCTATAAACCTCCAAGCATTTTAGAAATCAGAGTGATTATGATTATAAATTGGATTGGACATTTTAATGCTTACCTTTACAATACAACTATCGTGTCTCCTCCAAGAAATACTAATGAATTGTGTGACTGTTTACCAGGACATGATGTCTAGAAAGAGATCAAGTGAAATCAAGTGATTCAAGTATAGAGGGGGAAATGAAAAGGGGAAGTTAAGGAGAGGGGGAGGGAGACAGACAGAGAGAGGTAAGCAACAAAGCAAGGCGCCAAGCATTTACTAAGCGCTTACAATGTGCCAGGTAATACAGAGAGAGAGGGAGAGGGAGAGAGGTAGGGAGGTAGAACGGTAAAGAAAGGGAGGGAGAGAGGAGAGGAAGGAGAGAAGGGGAGTTAGAGACCAAGAGCAAAAGAGAGTGAGAGCAAGAGTGAGGGAGAGAAATTACCTTGCATGCAAAGGTGAGTGTAAAGTGTTAAAGAAGCACTTTGGTAATATAAAGTATAGCCTGGAGCTGAAGGATGGCTGTGATTAAAAAAAATAAAACATATATGTATTCATATATATGAATACCTATATACACACATGAAACAAAGTAGATAATTATACTGTCTAGTTGTAGGACTATACATTTTATTCCATTATTTTGTAATACAACGCAATCCTGCTAAATGTTCTGAACTCTGCGCATGTCAGACATGTCTATTAAGAAAATCAGTTATCTTTTAAATATGCAATTTGGGGGGGAGGCAATTGGGGTTAAGTGACTTGCTCAGGATCCCACAGCTAGTAAGTGTCTGAGGCTGAATTTGAACTCAGATCCTCCTGATTCCAGGGCCAACGCTCTATCTTAGCTGCCACTTAGCTGCCCCCAATCATACAATTTTAAAAGGTTTCTTAAGTGCTTTTAAGGCAGACCTCATGATACCCTAGCCACTTACTACAAGTGTGACCTTGGGCAAGTGAATTAACTTCTCTGGGCTTCAAACTTCCTCATTTTACAAATGAGGAGGCCTGACTGGACAGCTTTTAAAGTCCACTCTGGTTCTGAGTGAATGAATAGTATATCTGTATATGGATGGATGGATGTGTGTATATGTATTATATACATATATATATATGGATATATATGTGCTAACACACAAGAGATCCTAGTATCATATAAACACAAACACACATGTATGAACTCCATGTGAATCTCACATGCGCAATGTTTATTTAAACAAAAAGCAGTATAGTTTTGGGGATAGTGTTTTGGGGTTTAGGGGGTTTTGTTTTCTCTTCTTCCAGATCTCTGATTTTATTCATGTGGGGAAGACCCAGGATCCCTCTACCAAGTGGTAATTCTTCTATAACTCCATCTCAGATAGATTCTTGGGGCATTGAAGTTATTGTCACAAAGCCAGTAGGTACCAGAATTAAGATTTGAACTTAGGACTTCCTGACTCCCAGGTCATTCTCTAACCACTATGGCACCCGGATATCTCGTTAGTGTTTTTGAAATCTTAGTTGTCTGGCCTTCGGGCAGTCCTGACCTTCTTCATGTGTCTGTTTTCACAGGCCACAAATTTCCTATCTATACAACCATCAGGATCACCCATTTTAAAGGAACATTCTTAGAGCAAATAAAATAATAAAACAAAATTCTTACATGAGTCTGAATTATAAACAAGAAAGTCTATTAAATAGCTCACACTCTTTGGCTTTGTTAATAAATACTATAAATTCACACACACACACACATACACAGAGCCTATTTATCATTTATCTCAAAGAACATGAGCTTAAAAAAATAGAACTAGCAATTTTCTCTGGTTACTATTATTGATTTTTTTTTTGGTTAGATAAAATTATTTTTAAAAGAGTCCTAAGGTATGAGAACAAATCTCATAACAAAACCAGATATTTTTCATTACTCTGAAAAGCAACATGGTGCAGTGGATAGAGCCCTGGATTTGGAGTCAGGAAGACCTAGGTTTGAATCGTACTTCAGACATTTCCAGCCATGTGGATCTACACAAGTGATTTAACTTCTCTGAGACTCAGGTTCCCCATCTATAAAATGAGAAAAATAAGAGCACCTGTCTTACAGGGCTGTTATAAGGATGAAATGACTTAACAAATGTAAAGCATTCAGCAAACCTTAAACAGCAAAATAAATGCTAGTTATTATCATCACTATGACTTTATTTGGTACCACCATAGCAGAAATGGGACAGGATTAGCACAGGATTTGGAGGCAGAAGACCTAAATTGAGGTCTGGACTCTGCTAGGTATTACCTGTTCAACTCTGGGCAAATTATTTAACCTGTCTGGACTCAATTTCCTCATATGAAAAATAATGGATGAGATGGTCCCTTCCCATTCTAAATATTTAACCTGATGATCCTGGCAATCAAGAGTCTATACCAAAGGTGTCAACACCTGGCCAGCACAGCCCACAGCACTCCTGAGGGTAGCACAAACCAGATCAAAATGTAATTGGGAAATATTTAACAAAATGAATAAAAATAAAACAAAATGTAGACAACATTAGATTTTTAAACCAAGTCAATAAGCTTTTTGGCCTTTGGGGATCCTTATGTTGCCCTCATTTCTATATGGGTTTGACACTACTAGTCTATGTGGTAAATATTCCCTTATCTGAGCATTGGGCAGAATGCCACTGGAGTATGACGCTATTTGACCCACTGCTTTCTTAACACAGACTTTCTTTCACACAGGAAACACTCTGATTTCTCAAGGACTTGCTACATATCCACAGACTTCCTCTTTAAAAAACAAAAAACATTACTAAGCTATTGATTCTGCATCTAGAGCTAGAAGGCCTGAGTTCAAATCCCACTCTGCTGCTTATTACCTGTATAAACTTAGCCAAGTAAATCACTTAACATTTTTAGGCCTCAGTTTTATTCTCTGTAAAATGAGGTACTTCGAATAAATTGCCTTAAAGGTCCATTCTAGCCCTAGGTATCTGATATTATGTTCTTCAAAAATGCCATTTTAAATAAGCAGAATGATAGCCTAACCCAGATGTAGATATAACAGACTCTTTCTGAAGAAATAACTAGTAACCATATCATATCAGTAATAAGTCTTATATTTTGCCTTATATTTTCAAGGCAAATTATTACTTCAATTATATAATTCAATTGTATAAAGTAAGTTTCAATTTTTACATACCCATGAGGACCCTGTAAGGCCAATACAGGTATTACTATCTACACTTTACAGAAGAGGAAACTGTGGCCTTGTGTGGCCACAAGATCAAATGACTTGACTTTTGCTGTTCAGTCATTTCAGTCATGTCCAACTCTTTGGGACACCATTTGGGGTTTTCTTGGCAAAGATACTAAAATGGTCTGCCATTTCCTTCTCCAGCTCATTTTAAAAGATTAGGAAACTGAGACAAATAGGGGTTATGTGACTTGTCCGGGTCACGCAGCTGGTATGTGAGGGTAGATTTGAATTCAGGTTTTCCTGACTCCAGGCACAGCACTGTATCCACTGAACCACCTAACTGCCCCCTACCCACATTTTACAGAAGAAGAGACTGTGGCCTGTGGCCTCAAGGTCAAATAACTTAGCTTATCCTTAGCCAAACTGCTAGCAAGTGTTAACACTGGGAGTAGATAGCAAATAATCAAAAGTTTCTTTACCCATTTAATTATCATATTCATAATATTTCACCATTTCTACCCCCTAAACAAATGATGTTAAAAATAGACTATGACTCTCTAATTAGAAACTCCCACTCTGGAGAAAGTGGATATAAATGTTACATATGGGTTATTTCCAGTTCCTGTCAACAGTAGGTTATTCTATATAGCACAAGAAAACTACTTGGAGGACCGAATTTTTTTTTTCATAGTATATCCAGTGATTCTCAAAGCTACCCTTCCCTGGTAAAATGCCTGTGTTTTTATTTGTAAGAAAAAAGGTAGTTATCATATACAAGGCCCTGCAACATCACCCAAACACATAAAACCGTCATCATGAAATATGGCCCTGCTGCATGATTCTGTGGCTGTTTCCTTTACCCTAGCAGCAGTGGACATCCAACCTCTCAGGACAGGACCTAATCACTGCCTCAAATCACATTCCCAGCACCAAATGGAAACAGTGAAGCCAGTCTTGGAGCATTCACCCCTAGGGATGCAAACATTGCTGCCAAATCAGACAGCAGGACCCCCACTGCATAATAATTTCTCTTCTATACAAGCATTAAATTACTCAGTGAGAGAATATCCCACAATTCATAGGAAGAAACCCAGGTGGGAAATCATAAGCAAATATTTTAGCCAGTAAGCAATTTTTGTCGTTAGTAATAACCCATTAAAGATCACCTTACTTCTTCTCTTGACTCATTCAACAAGCACTTATTATTCACCTCTCGAGTCCTCAGTTTCTTCCTCTGTAAAATGAGAGAGTTGGACTACATGATCTCTAAGGAACCTTCCAGCTCTAAACCCATGATCTCTAGGTTATGAACCCAACTCTCAACAATATCTTGGGCAAATCCATCGTTCAGGAGGTCAGTGGAGCGCTACATAAATCAAAAGGCACACAGAACAGGAAGGAAGTATCTTGTTTCTCTCTGAAGTCTGTTACATAGATAATAAAGCTTTGAGAAAGTTTTATCATCAATACCATCCTACAGAAAGGCCCATGTTTGGGGACAGCACACTCACCCAAGCAAAAACTTAGAATGATGGCAATGCAATAGTAGGGGAAAGAGTTTGGAGTATTTTTGTTGCTGTTTAATTTACAAAGGGATCCTTTATCCTATGAGTAGATTTCAAAACAAGGTAGAAACAAGCCCATTCTCAGCTTTTATAGATAATTATGTTTTATTACTCTTCATTTTACGGGGATTGTGCTATACAAAACAAATACCAGATGCCTGTTTGTTTTATTCATTTCAGGGGGAAAAAAATTCTACAAGTGCCGTTGTGAACAGAACTGCTTTTAATTAAACACGATGCACAATGAGCACATAAAAATTAATACTGTTTGAAACCAGCAGGTAGAAAGTAAATGTATCGAACTGTAACTGCTGAATACCCCATCTCCTTAGAGCCAGCCCTGCAAGAGACAGCGCTCAGAGGCTTATTACTTAGGAGCTGAAATTAACAAGAGCTGGTGCTCTTCTTACTCAAGGTCATTTACAGATTTCATTTTGGGGGAAATTAATGCCAATTTTCATGGAAATCTAAAACCTGGAGAGAGGAAGAGGAAAAAAAATCAATGTGCTTTTAACAGCACCTGCGTTAAACCAGGTCAGGCAGTAGCAGCTCCCCCTTGTTAAATGAGATTTGACTCTCTCTAAGCCATTTGGGCAAGTGATTCACATAGAATGAATGAGGTACATTTCTGCCATATCAGAAAAATGCAAAGTGATTTCTGGCATGAATCAGACTGGATCTGAAAACAGTTTAAAAGAGAAGGAAGTGTCAAGAGTGTCTGGAATCTGATTAATACAGTTGGGCTTTCCAGAAAAATAAAGGGGAGGAGAGAGAAAGAAAGATACATGGAGCAGAGAGCAGGCCAGCCTAATATTTTACCAGATTCCTTACTGACCCTAAAGAAATAAATCCTATCTGTTAAATTGTCAGTTATTATCAGATCAAGGGAAATTCTACATGAAGCATTTTAATACCACAATGGAAAGAATGACACATCTCTTTCTCTTCCCCTGTTTCCTTTCTATCATATCACAATAAGATCCAATTATCACCCTGTCCTTAGACCTTGATACCATGTGGTTGGTTGTGATATGAACTCAAAACCTAATGTGAAAAGATAAAATGTAGGGACACTTTTAAACCACTGTAGTAATAAATGGAAAGCAGCTTAAAAAGGCAGATAATTGACATTAACATAGCCTTGAAAGAAGGGATTCTTAACCTCAGGCCTGGGAACTTTTTAGAAATATATGTTTATATATGTATGTGTGTGTGTGTATATATATATATATATATATATATATATATATATATATGTGTGTGTGTGTGTGTATGTACATATATAATTGTATTTCAATACGTTTCCTTTGTAATCATATGTACTTTATTTTATGCATTTAAAAACATTTTTCTAAGGAGTCCATGGATTTCACCAGATTGCCAAAGAGCTCCAAATAAGCTTAGAACCTTTGACCTAAAACCTGCAAAGTATTTTCTATATATGATTTCATTAGACTCTCAAAACAACCCTTTGAACCATTTTGCAGATTAGAAAACTGAGGCTTGGGTAGATCTAAGGGACTTGCCACAGTGACACTTAGCTATTAATGTGGGATTCAAACCTGTGGCTTCCTGGTTCCAAGTCCAGAACATTAAGGACACAGTCTCTCATAAATGCACATATTCCTGAACAGCATGATCTTTACTGCTATGGCTCTCAAAGTTTTACTAACTCTGGTTAAGAGTCATTAGATAATCTCAGAACAAAACCATTGGCTAGAATGTACACTTGTTTTTTTTAAAGACCTTGGTGGTTAATGGGGTGAAAAGGGGGAGGAGCTTATGGTCTTATCATCAAAAACTGTTTTCATAAACTTTCATGTTTTTACACTAAGGAAACAATGAAAATAAAAGTTCATTTTACCACTAACCTAAGAATGGAAGTAGCCCTAAATAGCAGTAGTAATAATAAGCATAGTAACAATAATAGCATGTTAACTTATTTAATATTTACAACAATCCTATGAGGTGAGTGCTAACATTATCCTTATTTTACAGATGACGAAACTGAGCCACAGGGAGTTTAAATGATTTGCCCAGGGTCACATATGTAGGAAGTGTCTGAGGCAGGATTCAAACTCACATCTTCTTGACTCTAAGTTCTGTGTTCTATCTACTGAGCCACACAGATGCTGAAATTGGGTTGTAAATATGATTGACTGGCTGGTTGGCTCATGTTAGAAGATGACAACAGAAAGGAAAAGGAATAATTATTTTCTTGGAAAATCAGTCTTAAGAAAAGCTCCAAAAAGAACCTCACTTAAGACTTTGAAGATCTGCAGTTTCCTTAGTGTGGCCACACCTTCAACAACTGTGGCAAAACTACGTTAGTTGATGGTCTTTGTGAAATATTGTTATTGGAAGAAAATAAAGTCATCCAGGGACCAACTTTCTGAAGATAAATTTCTTTGTACTTAGGCTAAGCCTTGGACAATCCAATGTCAGACACATACTCACACATAACATTCTATTACAAATCTCATGCTTTACATTTTTTTTTAGGCAGACAACTGAGGAACAAAAAAAAAAACCTTGTAATTAATGAATAAAAAACACTAATTTAAGGCATACTAAAGAAATTACAATGGAAGAAGGAATCAGATGCACCATACATCATACCCAGTTCTAGTTTCCAATTCAGAGGCTGTTTCTGTAAGACATATCCCACAGTACTCAATCTAGTTTAACCACTGCTTTGTACTACAGACAAAAAAAACAATGTTAAGGTAGGGTTTTGAAATATTACTTTTTTGCAGTGGGCCAGGATTGACTGACATGGAACTGTACGATGTGATAGTGCCAAGCCACAAGGCAGGAAGTATAAGCCCACTGGGGTGAGAGAATGGATGATGAAAAAGAAGGAAATTTTAGAAAAAGCAGAAGCAGAATGAGATGATGTGATACAAGTTAGAGAGAAGCAGTGAGCAGTCAGAAACTAACCAGGACTGGCCAGCTAAGCAATAGGCAGTGGTGGGCTGGGAAAGACTTAACAGACTTGACTGGTTAATGAGCTGTTGTAACAGTATGCAGAGGGAGTCATCAGGTCAGGGTTCAGAAAACAGCAAAGAGGGAAGTTTGAACCTAAAGCCCAACAAGAAAGAACAGAGTGTGCCTAAAGGTAAATGATAAGAATGACCCAATCTGGGGGATTAAGAGGGGGAAGCATAGGAGGAAAAAAAATCTAGTCTTTGAGTTAAACCATGGTAAGATGGATTCAATAAATAAGTACTCATTGAGTGTCAACTGTATGCCAGGCACTGTATTAGGTGCTAGGGGTACAAACATCAAAGAGAGACAGTCCCTACCCTCAAGGACATGGCATCCAAATGGAATTAAACAAACAAGTCCATATCCCAGTATTTGGGAAAGGAAAGGCTCACTAGACTTCAAGTCAGGAGAGATATTAAATTTGACACTTGCTTCCCATACTTAATATTTGACAATAGACAAGTCACAACCTCTGAGTTTCAGTCTATCTATAAAATGGGAATAATGATAACCTAGAGGATCAGGGTAAGGACCAAGTTAAGTTACCTTAAATGTTGGGGAGGGGAATTAAAGCACTGTGGCATCTACCATTATTAATATTACCCACCTGCACAGTCTAGTGAAATTTCCTTACTCTAAAATAAAATAATAATAAGTAATAAAAATAAAGCAATAAAATAGTTGGATTTTTTATTATTATTTTAACCACCTGATGAATGAAATTTAAAAAGTTAAGTATTTACTATTTGCCAGGCACTGGTAGTGAAGGAATTTATGATGTATTGATGATCTACTATAAAAGACCTAAAAAACAGCAAAAATGTTTGAAGGACTTCTTTGGGTGATACAATAGAAAGAGCAAAGGACCTGGTTCAAATCCTGTCTCTAATCCCGGTTAGCCGCATGTTCTTGGGCTAGTTGCTTAACCAAAGTGGACTTCCATTTTGTCAGGCACATAATGCAGGATTGGGGCCAGAGGAACTCTACAACATCTTCCAGCCCTAAATCTAGGATCCTATTAAGGTAAACAGAGGTTAAGTGCCTTCTCTTTAACTGTGGCCTGGGTAGTTTTCTTTCAGTTTGTCTTCTTCCATAAGTCTACTGCCTCTCTTTGCCTAAGGGAAGCCAAACTACACAGGCAACTGTGTCTTTTGCTGGCCCGGAATTTAAGCCACCTTAGGCAATACAAGTTGGAGTAGGACATTAAGTTGTACTGGTGCCATAAGACAAGCCTTTAAAGATATTACAGAGAGCTAGACCTGTAAGCCTATTTATAATTGGAACAGTAAAGTTACAAATAATTGCAAAGTTGTGATTTCCTAGCTTGAATGAACGTTCTCTCCCAGCCATGCTCTATAAAGATGAAAGAGTGACCCCAAAAATAGTTTCTCACTAAGTTAGTACCTTATTACTTGTTCCATTCAACAGAAAGGGGGTGTGTTGGAGGGGGGAGCAGAGTTGCTACACTTTAACTGTAAGGATTTCTTTTCTCTGCTTCAGCCACCATGACCATCTGATGTTCCAAAACTATATGGCACAGGACCTCTTCTCTCACCTATCTAGATTAGAAATGTGGGTGGGTTCCAATAACTTTTAAAGATTCCAGAGGATGGGAGTGTAGAAAAATATTGTTTCATTTGTGTCATTTCAACTCAAATAAAAACAAAGAGTCCTCATCATTTTTTCCAAAACAATAAAATACAAATCCATATACTACCCTCTTTTTGTTATCTCAGCATGACAGTATCATAGGCCACTATGATCCTACTTTTTTCCCTGTTACCATGCCCATACTATTTCAGAAGTGTGCACACCACCACCACCACCATCACCACCACTACTGTTACTACTACTACTTATGACAGCAAAGTCATCCTGAATACTCACCTCCACCTCCTGATTTCCTTTAAGACTAAGCTCAAATCCAAGGTTCAGTAGCAGACCATTCTTGCTCCCCACTGCTAGTGCCTTCTTCTGAGATTACTTCCTGTTTACACTGTGATCGTGTATGTACATAGTTGTATGTACATTAGAACATGAGTTCCTTGAGGGTGGGGAACTGTGTTTTTTCCTTTTTATCTCTAGCTCTTAGTACTGTCTCATATGTAGCAGGTGCCTAGTAAATGCTTGTTGACCTTGACCAAACTGACTCAGCACAGCATTGGTCTGAGGTGTCTGGAATGCCTGTTAGACCAGGATTGGGCTAAGTAGACTCCAGGGTGGTTCTAAGGGCTGAAACTACCTTCTGAGACAGAGGTGCCAAACACATGGCCTGGAGGTAAATGGAAAAGAACAAGCATTTATATAGACCCTACTAGATGCCAGATATTGTGTTAAATGCTAAGAATTTTATCCATATTATCTCATTTTATCCTCACAACAACTGTGCAAGACAGATGCCAGTTTGGCTATTATTATTATTTTGTTATTAGCCCCATTTTACAGGTGAGGAAACTGAGGCAAATAGAGGTTAAATGACTTGCCCAAGGTCACGAAGTTGGCAATTGTCCGGGGCCAAATTTGATCTTTCCTGACTCCAGGCCCAAGATCTACCCACTGCATCACCTAGCTGCCCATAGGAGGCCCATTATACGCCCAAGCCCTAAGCCAGATTCAAATGTAATCTGGAAATACTGACCAAAATAAATGAAAATACAACAAAATGTAGATAACAGTACATTTTTAAATCTAAGCCAATATGCTACCTACCCAAAGGGATCCATATTACTAGATGAGTTTGACACCCCTGCTCTAAGACACAGATGAAAAGTTTCCCAAAGGGCTTTTCCAAACCTAAACTCTTAACAAAACCTCAAATGATATGAGGCACAAAAATAATGCAGGTTTAATGGGAGCTGGGGTAGAGAAGGACTGAGGAGCACCCCTCTCTCCCAGTGAGCCTGTTTGGTATACATAAGTTTTTCCAAGACAGGAACTAAATAGTTCTTTATAAGACCAAGAGAGATGCATAATAAATGCTTTTGGTTGATAATAGTGATAACCAGTGTACACCCTGGGCTGTAGGGCATGCCAAATGGCCAGGTGATTTACACTCTGCTATCTGAAAAAATCACTAGACCATTTTTATGACCCCAGAGGGAAACTAAAATGACAGGTTTCAAATAATAGGTCTTACACCATGTCCTGAATATGAGCAAAGCCAGGCGCTGCCAGGCCAGAGCACAAAGGGAATTCCAAAAATGAATATTATACACTTCTACAGACATGTCAGGAAATCCAATTAATTCATCTAATCTAATTAAATGAATTAATGAGAAATACAACACCACATTTTATCTCACCATTACTTGAATCTACAGGTCAGCTTACTGTTTGAAATAAAGGTGATTTTTACTGTGGGAAAGGGAATAGATTTTTTTTAAAAAATGACACAGTGGAAGAGTAGGAAAAAGCAACATGGCATTCTTTTACAAGAGAGCAGAGATTCTTAACTTTTACTTTTCCACAGACCCCTTTGGCAGTCAGGCAAAATCTATGGACCTCTTTTCAGAACAATGTTTTTAAAGGCATAAAGTAAAACCCATCGAATTACAAAAGAAAACAAGTATGCTAAAATACAGTTATCCAAAAAAAAAAATTGAAGGCACAAGTTTAGGGACCCCAGATTATAAACTCTTTCAATAGAGAGGCATGATCTCCAAAAGAATAAAACATCAGATACCTGCCTTAGGAATGCTCCTAGAAAAGATGAACCTAGATGTAGAAATCACAGACACACTTACTATACAAATGTGTTTGAAATTAAATAAGATTGGTGAAGAAGGGGAAAAGGACCACTTGTTTACAAAAATCGCAGTCCTGATGTGGAAGGGGTAGCCAAGTCTAAGACCTATAATCCTGCTAGATAAGGCTTTTATTACATATGGTTATGCTTGCAGGGAGAGTCTGACCTATAGTGTTGCCTAATAATTACGAGACATGTTACCATGGGGCTTGACTGTATCTGTTATGATTCGGATGATGTCTGAATTTGGTATCAAGGCGAGTATTAGAGAAAATATCTTATAATATGCTTGTACATGCCTGAATCCATCCTCCTTAGGAGAAAGAATGACAATATATGTTACAATTGTATGAACAGTCTTTGGCCTTGAAAATAACACCTTAAAATTCCACCTTAACTTTCACCTTGGTTGCTATTAGGATGTTATTGCCCAGGATAAGAGAATATCACCTGAACTTAATATGCAGCAAAAGTACCCCGGACCAGGTCCTGCTGCCACAGATAATGCCATCCTAAAGGAAAAGCCATCAATTGTTCATAGCCATGCAAATTGTTCAAAGGAGAAAGTTATTCGTAGTCATCTCATCATGATTCGCTAAGTGTCCATGCCTGATGTGATCACTTACTTTACTACTCAAATTACTGAGGAATAAAATAGACTTTTATCTTCTATATTCCAAGAGGTTTCTCCCAGAAAATCATTTTAGATGATTGTGGCAACACATCTGTTACTATTCAGTGGTGTGGTATTTTTTTTCAAGAAGCATATAAATAAAATCAAATACTATTGCCCAACTTCATTCACTGAGAAATGGCCATTTTTAAATAACTGAAAAATGCTGTAAAAATACAAAGCAATAATAATATATACATGGGTGAGCAAGTTTCAGAACTGAGATTCCAGTTTGTTTATGCAGTAATCCCCTAGGTAATAAATACTTTGAGGCAGCAAGAGATAATAGAAAGATGAACAGAACTGATTTACCTGTGTGACTTTGGGTAAGTCACTTAACTTCCTTTGGTTTAGTTTCCAGAGCTGCAAATTAAGGACGTTGGCTGTACATAATATCAGAAACAAAGCATTTTCATTTCAACAACCTAGCATGAGGCAGTAGCTCATGTAGTGGACATAAGGTAAGGAAGAACTGAGCTCAAGTTTCTGCCTCTGTAACCTTTGGCAAGTCACTTATGGGCCCAGGGGCTCAGTTTGAGCTTGTATAAATAAGGGCTGCTAGGTGGTACAATGGACAGAGGACTGGGCCTGGAGTCACGAAGAATTCTTCCTGTGTTCAGATCTGCCCTCAGCCACTTACTAGCTGTGTGACCCTGGGCAAGTCACTTAATCCTGTTTCTCTTAGTTTCTTCATCTGTAAAAGGAGCTGGAGAAGAAAATGGCAAACCACTCCATTATCTTTGCCAAGGAAACCCGAAATAACTGAAATGACTCAATAACAACAAAAATAAGATGAAGCAGGGGGTACCTGAGATTCCTTTCAAGTTCAAATATTTGTGTTGAATAATTCTAATTCATTAAGTGACCTCTACATGCTAAACACTGAGGATTCAATGAAAAAAAATGAAATGAACTTGGAGGACCTAACATCATATATTATGTTTGGGGAAGGAGAAGGGGAGTGACTCACCTATAGATAGACAATGAGATGTAAATTATAAACAAAGTCATTTGGGGCGAAAGAAACTAACCACTGGGGAAATCATGACTGGCTTCTCCTAGGGAGTGGCAGGCACTAATCCTCCAAGTGTGGAGTTGTGGGAAAGAGCCCTGGAACAAGAAGGCTGACTTCTAGCTTTAGTTCTTTGTCTTAAGTGGTCACATCCTGTATCATCCTTCCCTTCCATCTCAAATCTTCCTCCTTCTACTCTTAAAACTTAATCTTAATCTAATTTTAAGATGAACACACCAGCTTCACTCGTAAAGGAAAACTAGATAACAATGGTTAATATTAAGAGTTAACATGTATAGAGCACTTTAAGATTCACAAAGTATTCTATAAATATCCCATTTTATCCTCACAGCAGCCTGGCATGTATGTGCTAGCATTACCTCCACTTTACAGATGAGGAAACTGAGGCAGACAGAGCTTAGGTGACTTGCCCAAGACCACACAGCTTGTAAATGTCTGTGGCTGGATGTGAACTCAGGCCTTCTGACTCAGGTCCACAGCTGTATCCACTGGGTCGTCTAGTTGCTCCACATCTACCTTACACAGGGGCTTTAAGCATCAAAAGAGCTCAGAGAATTTAAATCTAGAGCTTAAAGAGACCTTGGAGATCAACTAGTGCAATCTCTATCCCCATTTTACTGAGGAAAGAGAGGCAAAGACAGGTTAAGGGACTTGCCCAAGGCCCTGTGGGCAGTAAGCAGCAGAGAGAAGATTTGAACCCAGGTAATCTTGTCTCCAAAGTCAGCACTCTTCTTACCATCCCACGCTGCTTGCTCCTCTCATGGGAAAAGCACTTTTTTAAACTGCTAAGCACTATATAAAAGTATTTCTATTATTATAAACTTCTGGAAACTAATTTGACACTTTATCTAAATGGGTTTATTTGTTAGTGTTTTATTTTTTACAGAAATCTGAGTTCCATTATGTATTTAAGTCTTTTTCACCGTTTTAACTTAGAGGATACCAAAAGATCTAAATGCTTTATTGATGTAGCAAAGTATTAAGGCACTCAAGGCTTATGTTAATATAAAAGCATGTGTTATTAAAAAGAAAACTTTTAATGTGCTTCTCTCATGTAAATAAAATAATATTGTCCAATTGTCATTATGTGAAACAAGGAAATTCTGGCTGCTCATTCTTCAAATTACACTTACATACTTAAAGATGCAGTTATCACCCAAGGTGCCAATTTAATGCAGGCCTTATTTAATGCAGTGTGAATTTTAATGTGACCTATACGAGAAATGATACTTTCAAGAAATATTTATTCTCTCCATCTCAATAAAGAAAAAGCACTTTTATATTAGATCAGATTCTTTCTCATTACATTTTCTGATTAATAGATTCAAATAATTTGGGGAAATGGTATCACTTAGCTCTGTAACCATAAAACATCATCTAGAAATAATCAAGCACCATAAGATCACCTGAATCAATATTTCAGAACTAAAAGGTCAGCTAATTGTGATGTGTTATCACTACAAGTTATTTTGGGGGAAAAACTGCACTCCTCCCCACCTTTGTTTCAACATGCTATATGAACTAAACTACCACACATTCAAACTACTGCAGAGAGCACAACTCCAATGGGCTGGCCATGTTGTTCAAATGTCTAATGTACACTTGCCAAAAATACTATTGTATGAAGAACTCACAAAGGGCAAGTGCTCAGATGGTGTTCAGAAAAAACGATACAAGGACACTCTCAAGGTCTTGCTTAAAAATTTTGGAACTGATTGTGTGACATGGGAGACACTGGCAAAGGGCCACTGAGCATGGCGGGCCCACATCAGAAAAAGTGCTGTGCTCTATGAGCAAAGCAGAGTTGAAGTAGCTCAATAGAAAAGCAAGATGTGCAAATTTAGAGAGTCCACTCCAAACGTTCACATGGACTATTTATGCCCAACCTGGGGTAACGCATTCCAACTTCATATTGGTCTGATCAGCCTCAATCGAACACACTGTAACTTGTCATTTTTGGTCCTCTTTGAGAACCAAGTACAATAACCAATCAACCAACTGCTATAATAAGGACTTCTGAATTCACAAGCAAATCAAAAAGTACTTATTAAGCACCAATGGTATCCCAGGTGTTAGGTTTACAAACAGAAAAATGAATTAGCCCCTGACCTCAAGCAGTTTGGTAAGACCCACAAAGTAGATGGCGCTAGTAGAGCTAAGCTAGCCCAGAGTCATCAAGAGAAAATCTTAGTAGAGAGTGTTCTATCTTGAGTTTCTCCAACCAAGCTGGGAGATGGAGAGTGGATAAGAGATTATGTATATCAGTCAATGAGTATTTATTAAACACCCACTATACAATACCAGGTACTATGCTATGACTTTGTAATTCAACTAATTTTAATAAAGTCCAATGACCATTAAAGGCCTTAAATAGTGAAATTTTGCTTGGAAAATCAGTGGACAAAATTTAAACATAACAGATATAGAAAGTGAGCAAAATCCTCCAAATTTACAACTTGGGAAAGTTATAAATTCCCAAGAATTTGTTCCCAAGAACAAAATTTCCAAGTTTTTCTTGGAAAAAAGGAGAGCTTTGAACTGATTTTTTCAGTTAGCAGAAAGCCCTGATCACTGGAGTAAAGGTAAAAAGAGTGTTTTATTTTTCCCCCTCTTTCGAACCACCTGTTCCAAAGCCAGGAGGCCTTAGACCACCTGAACCTCAAAAGCTTGGAAAATATATCCCCTTGGGATATATTCAAAAGCATCTATGTATGCCAACAGGCTCATTCACCTGGAGATGATCAAATTCTTTGCCACTGCTGCCATCCAACACATTCTCCCCAAAAGGAAGAGTGTAAGTGAACATGCTGCTTTGGAAAGGCTGCAAAACCAGTCTAGAAGGATACAGTATCTCCTAAAATTCTATTTAGCTTTCTGAATTCTTCAATAAAAAGTACTGGTTAACAAGAGCCACAGTCCACAACACTGCCCATTGACTCCTTGTGTGAATAAATTTTTTCTTTTTTTTTCTTTTTCATTTTTTTAAAATCAATTTCAGTCATCTGGTTCTTCTGATGGTGGAATAATATCACTGAAACCTAACTGAGTCAGAGGCAAATTAAAATGCTAAAGACAACTCTAGTAAAATCTCAGCTACTCAGAATCCTCTGGGAACAAGAAGGAAGGAGGAAAGAAAGGAAAGGAAGGGAAAGGAAAGGAAAGGAAAGGAAAGGAAAGGAAAGGAAAGGAAAGGAAGGAAGGAAGGAAGGAAGGAAGGAAGGAAGGAAGGAAGGAAGGAAGGAAGGAAGGAGAAAGAAGGAAGGAAAAGAAAAGAAAAAAAAGAAAACCTGGTTTTACTTCTTTAAGCCCTTATTTTAACCATTTTGAACTAAAATGTTTCCATACTGTAGTATGCATTTATCTGCCGTGTTGAACAAAAGCAAAGCCAGTCCATCGATAACCATTTATTAAGTGCTTACTATGCTCCAGGGACTGTGCCCAGCTGGGGATACAAAAAGAGGCAAAAAGATAGTGTCTTGAGTCACATAACTCACAATATAAGGCTAAACACAACTTGGCCTTTTATTTATTCAGCATTCAAGATCATCAATATCCATAATTAAATAGACAGCTTAGAGGAGCAAAAAGAGCACAGGATTTGAAACATCAGAGACCCAGGTTCTAAGTCTACTTCCTCCATTTACTAGTTGTGTCACTGTGGATAAACCACTTCACCAAGCCTCAGTTTCTCCATCTGTAAACTGGAATAATAGTACCTATAGCAACTATTTC
The DNA here is from genome assembly GCF_028372415.1 of Notamacropus eugenii. Lineage (NCBI taxonomy): Eukaryota > Metazoa > Chordata > Mammalia > Diprotodontia > Macropodidae > Notamacropus > Notamacropus eugenii. Next base: position 127,523,676 of record NC_092875.1, on the reverse strand, counting down.
ACAAGGTTATTAAAGGATCAACTAAAATAACATATATAGGATGTCCAGGCTTACTGCAGATCACTCCCCTTTACATACATTTTACAGTCCAGCCCTTCTGTTATAGCTCACATGACATTCCACCTCCTGTCTCCATATCTTTACCCAGGCTAATCCCTGTGGCTGGAATGGACTAACTCCTAATAGTCATGTCTGAATCCTCCTCCAAAACTCAGTTCAAATTCACTTCAACATGAAGTCATTTCTGAGTCACCAAACTACTAGTACCAACCCTTGTGCCCCCCAACCTGTGCCACCAAATAATCCTAATTCTATTTTTATATATCTTATACGTACTTACTTACATCTATACTTGCTTCCTCTGAAAAAATATAAGCTCCCTGAGGACAGGAACTGCTTCATTTTTTTGTCTTTGTACGCCCAGCACATAGCATAGTCCCTGACTTATAGTAGGGCCTTAATAAATGCTTTTTGATTAATGCTGAGGATAACAGCACTCCTAAGGCCAGTAAGGCAACCAAGGTACTAGAGGTATGGAATTGAAACTTATCAAGCCCTCTCTTCCATCTATCACAACTGCTTGGTTCCCCGGGACAGTTCTTAATGGAACATCTAGAAGCACAGTCACAAGCCATTCTCTCTTGACTCTAGCATGTGAGCTCTGGCCAGTGTAGCTGGTAAGTGGGCTTCATAGGGTACCTGTCAGTGTAAAGCTGCTACACCCCTGAGAGATACTGTGTGCATTGATCTAATTTCCTGTAGAGTTAAATCAAGTGGCATGTCAAGCTCTTCAGCTAAGAATACCTAATACAAACATGCTGTTGATTTTTTTTTTTTTTACAGAGTTTGGATTTTAAAACAAAAGCTATTCAGACTTCTTTAAAGTTGAAAAAATGTACTGGCATTTAAAAAAAGGCAAACAATCATTACTTACTGAAAAACTTACTAGGAAATGATTTGATGGGTTGGTGTGATTTATTCCTAGATGGGTCAATGAGTTCATGGTTAGTCAGAACAAAATGATCAAGTGACAATTGGTTGTGTGAACATCCCAACTACAGCAAGTTCGTGAAAAGACAATTCTGATAAGATGCCTAAACTTGAACGACGCAATGCTGAAATAACTCCTCTAAATCCTTATTACATTGTAGTGATTAGACTGTTTGCAATTTATTTTAGCCTTTATCATCTTTATCTGCTGAGGCATATAACTAATGAAAATTAATTAGATATGTGTCACACAGATGGATGTTTTAATATTACTCTGTATGTTTGAGCCAAAAAAGTGTCTTTACACCAGAGGAAGGATCTTCCTTCATTTTCTTTACTTTCAATAATCAGTTATTGATTAATAAGAGGGTAGAATTCAAAAGAAATCCAGATTTGGCATTTAGTACTGTCTTTATCTTCACAGAATGCTAAGTTTCAGGCATTAAAGGTTAATTCTTTTCCCTCAATGGATATATTTTCCATATTTCCTGACTTGACAATGCTATTTTTAAGTCTCCAGCCTAATCACTATACATTTAAAAAGAAGCAGATACAAGGCTAGAAGAATAAGTGAAGTTGAGGCCTACTTTCACAGATGCCTATTAAAAGGAAAAAAGGTATAATGAAAATTGATCTGAAGATCCATGGGCTTTTATAGCCATTACCAAATGAATCCCCAGAGCCCTATTGGGAGGGAGGTATTATACCGTCATTTCCACAACCCAGTAAAAACCTGGCTTGGTTGGTGTGACTGACTAGAGGTCACACACCCATCCATGCTAAAGTAAAAACTTCTAGACCACTGATTCCACCAGTTCATAACACCTCCTTTCCCATCATCCTAAGAGAAATGAATTTTAGTTGGATAGTTCTGCATGGATAGACACCATTTCACATATATAAAATTCATTTCTGGAAGGTGGACATTGTATTTCACATCAGTAAAGAATATAGTACCTTTATTTGATCAATGAAGTCAATAAACAATAATAACGCCATGGGCCAAATAGGAACATTTTTTGACATCTTCCTTACTCATTAAACATTTAGAAGTCATCAGACATAAATGGCATCACTGCTAGGAAAACATCATTTTTCCAAAGACACACACTTTAGAAAACCCACTGGCAGAAAATGAAGAAAAGTTTCTACTCTACTACCCCACTACCAAATGTAAATGATAAGCAGAACTTAGAAATTGTGCAAGATTAGGGCTAGATAGCACTCACAAGAAATATCAAGAAATTCCAGTTGCTTTCAAGGAGAGGTGTCCCTGGGTCAAGATTGAGTAGGAATCTGCCTTGCTACCAGAGGGGACATCATCTTTCAGATGAGACCAGATACCCCAGGTCCTGACTCCTTGTGGTCTTTAAAAAGATATCTTAACACTTCCCATAAGTGTTTGGGTATCAGTACTGACCTCTCAGTCTGATTCCAGGAGGAAATGGGCAAAACTGGAGTTTTAAGGGAACACACCCCTTTCTCCTTCCTAACCATTCCTCCAGTGCTGAAATGCTCCAAAGAGCCTCTTACATTATAGCTGCGGAGGAAGCAATTTAGTCTTATTCTTTGAGAGCAAAAGATACGGTTGTCTCATTGAATGATATGTATTTCTTAACATCCATCACCTGGTGAACTATGGAATTCAGATTTCCTAAGGTGAAATTCCTGTATACATCATTTAAAAGAATAAAAACTACCACGATCCTCCTACAGAATTCAATAAGATTGCCTTAGAAGACACTGAAAGGTTAGACTTCATCTCCGATTACTCCACCAAGAGCCAAACAAAGAAATTCCTGAAAGGCTAGGAGCATTTTCTTTTACAAAAACCCACAGGAACAGGTTAATTTAAATGTGACATAAACAAAGCAATCCATTCCTAGAGACAGTTTAAATTTGTAGCTTCTTTCATGAGAAAAATGAACTTAAACTTATTTAAATTGTACTTAATCTTTAAGCATTACTGAACTGTTTTTTAATCAGAAGTAATAACTATCCCCTATTGTCATGATTTCCCCAATCTTGGAAGGTAAAGGGTGTAGAGGGTTGGTATTCCATTTTTTCCCCCCAATCTCAGTGAAAACTGTAAGTACACTTGGCTTATCTCACTTAATTCCCACAACCAGTGATTCTCATCAAAAACCAAGGAAATCCTAAAGAGAGAAACCAGGTCGAGACATCTTAGTGAACAGCAATATCCCTGGAGCTTTCAGCGTTCTTTCCCTCCCCTCTTCCCTTCCTACTCTTTTCCCCTATCAGCTTTTTGGAGGGGTTGGGGTTTCCCCGACACTGCATTCCATAATTCAGTTTCAAACTCTGCCAACCTCTGGCAGGTCCTCTTTCATTTTCAGCTTGGGTTCCCAGGCTCTTGGTAGAACAAGGCTGCTCTGGTTTCTTAACTGGTACGCTGTGGAAATGCACTGCAACCACATCTTGCTAACTCTTCAGCTGTGATGACCAACCAGCAGCTAATGTGACTTTTTTAAAAGTGAACCACTAATCAGTAGAGTCAGGAGAGAGAGGCTTCTGCAAAGTTCATTTTGTAAAATAAAATAAAGTGTATCAGTTACTAACTTAGGGGGACAGTAACAAAGTAACCAGCCAAATTACTTAGCAACTGGATAAAACTTGTATTAACATAGTGGGCGTAGCCTTCATCCTCACCATCCTCATCTTCTGGTAGTCATGAAACTGTAACAAAGTATATGATGATATAGATACAACTAGAAGACAATAGAGACCGGAAAGTCAAAATTATCAATGGTGCTTTCACTGCCTTGCGGATTATTCTTGCAAAAGAAATGACAGAATCACACAGGAACACTGATCCCTATCAGAATAGTCCTCAAAATTTCAATATAAGAAAGGAAAAGAAAGGTGTGGATGTATTTCATGGCTAGATAAAGCACCCCTTTCCACCTCCAAAAAACCAAGCAGGGCTCTTGCATGATACATAGAAGACTTGGAGGTTGGGGAAACTTCAGGACTGTGACAGAAAGGTCAACAAGAGCACTAGAAGCAGGTAACCTGAAGAAGTCCTCACAATCAGAACACACAATTGAATTAATCTTGGGCTATCAAGGCCCCCACAAGCATCTCCCCTCCTCCTATCTGTGGTTAAAGGGAGAAGCTGTGACCATAGAATCTCCAGTGCTTCTTGCTATCAAATCGAGCATCTCCACAGTCAGAATAGATGAAGAGCAAACAGTTTCCAAATGAGAAGCTACAATCGCCCTCCTCCACAAAGGAGAAAGAGCTGTAAGGTAACCTGAAGGGATGGAAAGAACCCCTTCTACTGGACTATGTAACTTACTATAGATAACAGGAAAAGAAAACAAAACACACCCCCTGCTTTTAGAGCTGAAACTAACATCTGAAGGGGGAGTGAGGAAACTTAGGAGTATTCCCTGGCTATACACACACACACACACGTCTCCTGCACACCTGTACGGCAAAAGAAGTCCACAAGCTACTGACTAGAAAGGACCAGCATAGAGCACTTACTTTTCGTATTCTGTGTTGTCTTTGTCACAACGAGAGTCCTTGTGCTTTTGCCAGTCTTTGCCATGCTTGCAGGTGGTTAAGAGGACCACATCCTCCCCGTTATGGACGTGATATAAGGCATTCCTGGTGTCTGACCCAATCCCTGTCAGGTACCTTTTCCCCTTGAATACCAACATGTACTTCCTGAGAGGAGGGATAGTGTTAAACCTCAAAAATCCCTTCTCCCCTCCTGTCCTGGGATGATCCTTAGAAAAGAGGGGAATCGAAACATCAAAATTAGGTCTGAAGTTTTCAGTACTGATGCTGGCTTTGGCCAGCATTGCCTGGCCAATGTCAAACCCCACATCTTCAGTGTAGTCAGGCCAGGTGCCAGAATATAAATTAAAAATTAAATGATTTCTACCATTGTTCCACAAGTGGAGACTCTGCACTTTTGATTTCAAATTGTGCACATACTGAGGTGACAATTGGTCTCTGTCTAAAGTATCCAAGCTCAGGACAAACAGGCACGCCTGGCTGGGATCAGAAGTGTAAAACCTGGAGCCCTCGATGGCTGCTAGAATATTTTGGTAACTTTCTGCGATTTTCTCCCCTTTTTGCTGCGGGTAGACGTAGACTTTGAAGCCGTTTTTCTTGCAAAGGGTGAAATCGAAGCAGGACTCCATGCGACACCTCTTGCCTTTGTAAATGCTGGAATTACCGTCTCGCTTCTGCTTAGGGGAAATGGGCACATTGTCATCTTCGTTTTCCAATTGATCCCAAGGAATGAAAGGGCGCAAAGCGTCCGGGAACTGGGGCCAAAAATGATCCGGACTGGTGTGGTGCAAGCCATTCCTACTACTGTGCTCCTCTCTCCTGCTTTGGTTTCTGGATGCCTTAAACTGCAAGCCTCCGAAATAAAACAAAAGGACGAGACAAGTACCAGCTGAGAGCAGGATGAAATAGCGTTTTTTGGCCTGCATGTGTCCTGCCTGGGTCAAGATAATTGTAAATAAACACAAGAATCACCCAAGTTTCCCAATCAACACTTTCAGCTCCAGTCCGCCATCTTCCCGCCTGTAAAGACTTCAAACTCTCTTCTACCACCTTCTCTTTATTCCTTTCCCAAAGCCGTGGACTGATCCAGCGCATGTGGGCGATTTCTTTAACTTTCTCCCCTTCTGTCTTTCATCTTTGGGTTGCACAATAGATGGAAGAGTGTAGCCGAATAATTCGCACCCGGTGTGGGCAGCCAAGGACTGTAATTTCCTTGCATGCAACAAGACGGAGGAAAGAAGGGAGAAGAAAAAAAAAAGGGGGGGGGGGAGAAGGGCAAAAAAAAAAAAAAGCTCCCGATACCCAATCAATGGCAAGACTAAGTGATCTCCTCGCCTCCAGAATTCCCCTCGGTAGTGCGGAGAAGGAGCACCGGGGCAGTAACTTCAACTCATCCACACACTCGTGCACAGACTCCGGCTTCCAACAAGTCAGCAGATCCCAGCCGGCTCCCACGGAGAATTACATCCTCCAGCTCGAGCGCCGTAACCTCACAAATCCCTGCATGTCTCTGGACTCCCTCCTGCAGCGGCTCCAACACTCTGGGGCTGCTCGCTCCTCCGGTCTCGGTGAATGGCCCCCGGGACGGAGCAGAGCGGCGCGGCGGCGGCACGAGCAGCGGCGGGCGGCGGTGGCGGCGGCGGCGGCGTCGGAGGCGGCGGCGGCGGCACCTCCTCCCCCTGGGCGGGCGCTGCAGCGAGCCGCACACCCCGGCGAGGTTCCCTGGCCGCCCCCCTCCCCCGCCCAGCCCCGTTCGAACGTCGCCGATCGCGGAGCTCGGTCGCCGAGTGTTACCCGGTTCTGAATGTTACACTTACACATTCCATTCCCGACACGACAGCGCTGACCTCATCTATCCACGCAGCCGGCTCTGCCATTGGCCGGGCGTCACGTCCGGGGTGGGCGGTGCTTCCGCTGCACCCATTCATAACCCCCCAGCCGGCGGGGACCTCGCTGCAGTCGGGGACTAGGCGGGGAAGGGGGTGGAGGAGGTGGGCTTCGGAGGACGGCCGAGTCTCCAGCCCGACGCTCGCCCAGCGGGCGGCGGGTCTCGGTACCGACGTTCACGCTGCACGCTTTGCCTGTGGTGCGCGGCCCGCCGCCTGCGGGAGCAAGGGAACCAGCGCCCCTTAGAGGAACGCGGGGGGAGTGCGGGAGGCGGGAAGGCAGGGAAGGCAGGCAAGCCAGCCCCGGCCCCCGGCCCTCGCCCCTGGCATCGCCCTTAAAAACCCGCCTGCCTCCAAGAGAAGGCAGGGTTTGGGGAGGTTGGGGGGGGGGGGGGTCCCTCAATTATTCTTTTAAGTTCTAAAGACTCTTGTGGAGCCAGCGACGGAGTGCTCCTCCTCTAAAGCGGGAGCAGGGGAGGAAATAAAATAAAAAGCGGTCCAGAAAAGTGCCTCCCCACCCGGTCTTTACTTCCAGCCCCAGCGCGCACGTACACGTGGCTAGGAGGCCCAGCTGGTCCTGGGCTCTAGGTCCCACATCACTCATCTCCTTCCTTCAGGGTGTCAGGTCCCCAGAGGAAAGGGGGAAGTCGAACAGGGGTTCATACTCTTCTCCTTTCCTCACCCAACGTTTAAAAAATTCATTTACGTGCACCACGTTTTAAGAGTGCTCTCTGTGGTTATTTATCTCCACCAATGAAATGCAAGGACTGGCACTATTTGTTTGTGTGTGTCCCCCTTTTTTCCAGTGGAGAGAGCTCCAGGCTTGTAGTTAGGAAGACCAGATTCAGACGCTTACTAGCTGTGTGACTCTGAACATGTCATTTAACCTGTGCCTCAGTTTCCTCATCTGTTAATAATAGCCACCTACCCCCTGCCAGGGTTGTGAGGACCAAAGAAGATAATAACTGTAAAACTCTTAGCACAGTGCTTGGCACATGATGTGATTCCGCCCCCCCCCCCTTCTATCGGAGTGCCTGGCATTTGGTAATTGCTTAATAAATGAATGTATGGTCTATATACGTACAAAACTACATTAGCCGGACTTCATTTAGGAGCATAGGAAGCTGAACTGGGAGAGATCTTAGTGACTATTTAGTCCGAGTCCTTCATTTTATAAAAAGGGAAACTGAGGAAGGAAGGAATGGAAAAGCCTGCATTAAATACTTACTAGTATCAGGCAGTATGCTAAGTACTGGAGGTACTAACAAGCAAACAAGACAGTCGCCACCCTCTGGAAGCTTTCTAATAGGGAAAGATCACATTAAAGTCAAACAAGAGGGGGAGGTTGGTTGGAGCGGACAGAGAGAGACAAGAGGCTGTTTTGCCCAAAGTCATGCCGGTAGCAAGTACAAGAGACTGGAAACCAGATCTTTGATTCTATATCCAGGGCTCTTCACACTGCACCCTCTGTAGTAAAACTTCTGTAAAGAATGTGACCACAGCTGGGACAGGTACCCTCCATAAAGCAGATTCCACTCCGAATTGAAGGACCGGCAATAAGGATTATCTTCCTGCCAGAAATTGATCGTACTGTCCTGTCCTCTGCTAACTTTTTTATTCCTCTAAATGAGAAGTGTTTGGAGAATGAGTTGATATTAATAATTTTGGGGGAATTTCTAACCAAAATACTTGGGAGAAAGAAATTATAATGAATGTTAGGAAGAGGAAAGGACCCCATATGATGCTTGTTGACATCTTTTAAATTGTACTGAGGTTTAATGGTTCGTTCAGAGTGTACCTTAGAAGTGCCCAGCAAGGTGATGACTAGGAAAGCAAAGGAAAACATAGATTTAAAACTGAAAGGGACCTTAAATACTATCTAGTCCAAAGGCCTTGTTTTACAAACTAGGAAACTAAGACCAAGTGACTTTTCCTAAGCTCACATGAATCTCACATGAGCCGAGATTTAAAACAAGTCCTCTTGACTAGCTCCAATACTCTGCTCACAACTTCAGGTTCTGCTCTCTAGAGAGGATACAACTTCCAAAAGTCTTGTGGGAAGGAAGGAAGGAAGGAAGGAAGGAAGGAAGGAAGGAAGGAAGGAAGGAAGGAAGGAAGGAAGAAAAAGAAAGAAGGATGCCTCTGGTAAAAAGATCTAGAAAGGGCTCTCTCCCTTTTAGACAAGTTTACAAAGTCAGTTGGTCTCCAAGCCTGAATTATATACTTTGCTGAGCAAAATCTCTCACCCTTTTCCCCAGTGGAAAGCAGCAGGTCCAAAGCTAGCTGGCCAGGCAGTTGCCTAGGGCAGCAAACTGTTTAGTGATTGTTTATTATGGGAGTGACTGTCTGTGAGGGGCAGACACTTTCCATTTTCCCTCAGGCCCTAACAATCCTAGCAGAGCGGAAGTGGGGCATGGTTTTAACAGGACAGGGTGAAAGGGTTGGAGTGGAAAATTTAAAATAGGGTTCAGAGTTGTTGGAGATTTTTTTTTAGTTTTGTTTTAATAAGCAAGGGGAAAAGAAAACTGTGCCTAATTCTGACACACCCAGAATGAGATATCTTTTTTGGCTCTAACTTCATTCCCACCCCTCCTCCAAGGTTTGAAGAGCCCCTGGGATAGGAATCATGACCTAGTCATCTTCCAAACCCAATGACTGCATTACAAGAGATACAGTCACATGTGAACAGTTCTCTATTGCCCTGCCCCGATCCTACTCCCCTTCCCCCACCAGACATTCCCCAATCCAGAGTTATTCTATGCTGTTAGTTTAGATCAGGGGTTCTTAACCACCTCTGTCTTGGTCCCCTTTGGCAGTCTCGTGAAACCAACGGACCTCTTCTCAGAATAAAGTTTTGTAGTACATAAAATAAAACACATAGAATCCTGATTGCAAAGAACATCAATTATACTGAATCATGGACCCTAGGTTAAGAAACTTTGGTTTAGATAGAGGTCACAAGACATCAAAACATACATCCTCAGTCAGCCTGGGGTAACTCCATTACAGAATACAATATTGAGGTTACACACTGGAGCTTTTCTCTCTCCTTTTCCTGTATCACAGGTCTAACCAAAATTCTGGGAACTTATCATCTTAGAATAGAATACAGTTCTTTAGTGCCAAAAGAGACCTCAGATTTCATCTTGTTCAAGTTCTCATTTTGCAGTTGAAGAATCAGTCAACCAAAAAAATGTTTACTAGGAACCTACTATGTTCCAGGCTTTGTGCTAAGTGTTGGGGATATAAAAAGAGGCAAAAGACAGTTCTTGCCCTCGTGGAGCTTACAATGGAATGGAGGAGACAACATGCAAATAAAGATGTATAAAGGAAACTATATAGAGGATACATAGCAAATAATTAACAGAGGGAAGGCACTAGAATTAAGAAGGGTTGGGGAAGCCTTTCAGTAAAGGACAGAACATTAGTTGGGACTTAGAGGATGCTAAAGAGGTCAAGAGGTAGAAGAGAGGAAGGAGAGCATTCCAGGCATGAAGGATAATCAGAGGAAATGCCTGGAGCCAAGAGATGGAGTGTGTTGTTCATGGAACAGTCAGGAGGCCAAGTGTCACTGGATCAAAGAGTATATGTCAGGGAGTAAGGTGTAAGAAGACCAGAAATGTAGAAGGGGGCTGAGTTATGAAAGACTTTGAATGCCAAACATTTTGTATTTAATCCTGGAGGCAATAGGGAGCCAGGGAAGTTTATTGAATAAGAGGGTGACATGACTGAACCTGTGCTTTACCACAGCCAAGGTAGTGTCTGAATGGAGTATGGGTTAGAGTGGAGAGTCTTGAGGCAGGCAGACTCACTAACAGGCTATTGCAATAGTCCAGGCATGAGGTGATGAGGGCCTGCACTAGAGAGGTGGCCATGTCATAGTGTTACAGGAGAGAAAGGCAGGTATTGAAGAAATGTTGCGAAGGTGAAATCAATAGATTGAATGGGGGAAGAGATGGTGAGGAATCCAGGCCTGAGAGACTGAGAAGATGGTGTTGGCCTCTCTAGTAATAGGAAAGGTAGGAAAGAGGAAGAATTTAAGGGAAAATGAGACTCAGAGGCCATCACTAAGTGACATGCTCAGGATGCCACACAGAGTTGGTAACTGAACCAAGACCAGAAGCCAGGCTCCCAGACTCACAGTCCAGGATTCTTCCCACTATGCTTACTATCTCTCATCTTAGAGACTCCTGTCACTCAGGATAGCTGAGCAGTGTAGTCAATTCCCAGTTTCCATTCATTTATTCAACAAGCATTTATACCTACCATGTGCCAAGCACTAGGGATACAAAAAGAAAAATGGAACCATCCCTTCCCTCAAAGAATTTACATTCTGTTGGGGGAAACAACAGGTACACAGATAAGTAAACAAAAATAGGTGTGTAAAGTAATTTTGGGAGGTGGGGTAAGGCACTAGCAATTGGGAAAAATAAGATAGGTCTCTTTTTGAAAGTGAAATTTGAGGTGAACCTTAAGGAAAAATAAATATTCTAAGTGATAAAGGTTAGGAGAGAGTACATTCAGGGAATCAAAGATAGCCTATTCAAAATTATGAAGTTTGAAAACAGTATCTAGGCTACGTTGGCTTATAGAATGTATGATGGGGAAACAAGTCTGATATACCATATTGTGTAGGACTTTAAATGCCAAACAGAGGCGTTCATAGTTTATCCTCAAGATAATAGGGAGCCATGTTTCTATTTGGTCATCCAATTGGAATTCATAAATTCTTCTCCATTCTACTCACTTGACCCCAAAGAATAAGAAGGGGAAAAGGAATGATAGGACTTCAAAGTAAAACTGAGTTTCTTATTTGTGCAATTACTGTTACTGACTGGGGATATGTGAGCAAAAAGGCAGTCTTTCAGAATTCCAGAAATCACTTGTTTGACCCTGTGATCTGTAAAGCCAAAGGGAATTGTTAGTAAGTGTGAGAATATCCAAGGATTTTTTTTTAAAGCTAAAATGTGTGAGTAACACTCATATAACACCAGTAAAGATACTAAAGTAATTCCTACTGTTAGAAAGGGGAGGGAAACTTTGGCAGTTTATTTTCTTGTTGTTGTAATACTTGTCTCTTTCTCCTTTCCTCTCCCTGTCATGATACACTCCCCCCCCCAAAAAAAATTGCACAATATTAGGATGTGCTCATATAGAAATACTGGAACACGAGCACACACGCTCATACATGCACACTAACAGTGACACAGACATAACCACTCACAGAGAGTTGTCATAGGTACCATAATTCAGAGATACTTTACAGTCACTCAGTTCAGTGACCTTTATTTTTAGGCCTAGTCATAGCAAGGCAAGAAGGTCATAAAGAGACTGAGCCAAAGAAATTGGAAAGAAGAAAGGAGTATTGGGAGATACCTGTGGAAGGTAGAAAAAAGGAAAAGAGAAGTAAAGGCATCATGGGGTCTGTACAAAGAAAGCTGCAAGTTAGGAGGCCTGGTTATTGTGACTGAGGTTCTGTGTTACCTTGAACTTTATTACCTTACCTCTCTGAGACTCAGTTTCCCTAACTGTAAAATGAAGGAACTAAACAAGATAATTCTAAAGTTTTTTTTTTACATATAAAATCCTATTCTGTAAGTAGAACTAACTGGCTAAGGAAATGAATGGTGGAAGATACCATTGGCAAGGAAGGAAAGTCAGAGCACTGTGAGAAGCAGGGGAGAAAGAGAGACAAAACAGATTGAAAAAGAGAGGGGACAAAACAGATAGGGGTAGTATGTTTAATTTCCAGGTCTGATATAACCACTACCATCTCTACTAGGATATACCAAAATGTTAACAATGGTTTCGTTCATCTCAGGCAAGACAGAGTTTAAACTGTCCCAGAATCCCAAAACTATCTGGTACAGTGGAGGTGTTTTTATTTGCGGTGATCTAAATTCAAATCCTAAGAAGCTGTGTGACCATGCCCAAGTCACTTCCCTTCTCTGGGTTTCAGTTTCCTCATCTGTAAAATGAAGTTGGTCTAAAGTGTTTCTAGGATGCCCTTTAGATTCTATGACTGATCTTACATCTTTGATTTCTGAGGACCTTACCGATATGTGACGTTAGCAATAATTCATTCCTTGAAATATCCCTGTGAAAAAGGTAGAGGAAAGGAAGTGATAGTAATAGTAATAATGAAGATATTAATAAAAAATGGCTCTCATGTAGATCTGCTCATAGAAACAGAGGGAGTAGTACTATGTTGATAGTACTATATAAGAAAGAGTGGGAGTTAGTGGCAAAGGCTGATTCAGGAATTCTGGGTTTGATTCATGACTATCATGAATAATGGTTAAATCATTTTCTTCTTTCTTCTTTCAGTTATCCCAACCACATACACAGGGGAAAAGGGTCCTCATTAATCGCCATTTGGTAGAGAGGGTCTTTCCCATTAGAGGACAGTCCATTAGTTCAAGATTTTGCCATCATAGAATGGCAATTTGGTTTCTTACAATTCTTCACAATTAACATAGTGGTCTTAAGACACACAGAATTACCATTGTACATCAACCTAATTGGTGTTCCTTTATTTGACCATTGTATTTTGCTCACAACGTGGGTTGTGGGATAGAATTTTAGGAATGTAATAATGATGATGACAATAGTAATCAATTTTATCTAAGTATTTATTATTATATTAATTATATCTATCTATGTAATTATACCAATTATAGTTATCTAATCATACATATGAAATATAAAACAATAGTAGCAGGATTTCTCCCAGATCTCCTTCTTTCTAAATTCCTTTGAAAAATATAAGAACAAGATGATGATGGTGGTAAAATAATTATAATAGCTTACATTTCTTTAGTGCTTTAAGGTGGCCAAAGCCTTCTACATATACTATCTTATTTCTTTCCAATTTTAGAGATACAGCCGCAGAAGAACAGAAAGCCAAAGCAATTTTATCTTGGTCACACAATGAGCCAATAAGAAAAAGTAAGTATAGCTTGCCACCATATTTATCTGAAGTATGTATTATCTGAGAATCTGTTTTATGGCTCAAAGTCTAGTTCTTGATCTACTAAACCCCAATGCTCACTTATGTTATCGTTTTAGTCATCTCAGTTTTTGATAGAGTTGAACTCATAGATCACACTACTGAAAGAATGTAGAAATAAGACCTCAGTGACACCTCCCCCTATCAAAAAAGAAAAACCCTTCCCCAGCTGCAAACATGGGAGTGACATTGGCTGGCAGAGGACAAAATTGTTTAGAAGCCAGACTGGGAAAAGGATGAGAAACATGGAATCTTGAACAAATGGACTGCCCTCTAGTGGAACATATAGAAGACTCACTCTGCCAACCTGGGATTTGTGAGGACCCTTTCCTTTATGTATGTGGGTGGGCTAACTAAAAGAAGAAAGTGATTTAATAATTATCGATGAAGAAGTCATGAATTGAAACCAAAATTGTTTAATCAACCTTTCCCACTATCTTCTACTCTTTTTACATAAACTACTAAAACTTGTTTGATCTTATTTTTTAAGCTTCTATTGTACAATTAAATCTGATTTTCAAATGTTATTAACCAGAAATTGCAACTGGCACGTCCTTGTATTTTTCAGCTTTTTTCTTTTTAAAAATGTTTTTTCAATTTTTTCACATCTTTGACATTTTCTAATATCACCTCCCAAAAAATCCATCTTGAAATAAAGACAAACAATTCAACAAAATAAAACTAATTAGTGACCGGTCTGACAAGCATGTACTTCATTCTGTACCACTTTTATAATGAGAGGAGGAAGCCGTGTTTCACCATCTGGAGTCCAGATTGGTCATTGCATTGGCACATCTATATTTCCATGGTACAATAGGTAATTCTTGTTAATGATGATACTCTGGAAAACTGTAAGATCCTGAGGCGATTTCTGAGTCATCTAAGAAAAGTTAAAATAGGTTCAGATGAGTCTTATCGAACTTCATCCACCATTCAACAAGGATTTATTAAGCACTTACTATGTACCAGGCCCCATGCTAGATACTGAGAATAAAAACCAAAATGAAACAATCTCTGCTGTCAAAGAACTTAACATTCTATCAGGGAAGTCCGCATGCACATGTTTAAGGACAGAGACAATAAATACAAAACAGATTCAACGTATTTAAGGGAATACATTTGCATTTGGGATCACAGAAGACCATGTAGCTGGTGGTCCTTGATCTGAGCTTTCAAAGAAACTAGGGATTCAGAGAAACAGAGGTGCTGAGGGATGGCATTTTGGGCATGGAGAAAGGCCAGTGCAAAAGCATGGATGCAGGAGATGGAGTGTCTTGTTTGAGGAAGAGACCAAGAAGGTCAATTTGGCTGGGCATAAAATGCAGGAAGGGAGATAGTGAATGAATTATAATGAATCTGAAAAGGTAGACTGGGGACCATTACAGCATTGCCCAACCATTTTGAATAGCAAATTTCAGCATACAATGGAACTCCTCTGTGTGCCAGACAGCTGAGTCTAGAAATAAGTGCTCTTTACCATGAGAGAACAGGAAATAGGTTAACATGCATGAATATAGACAATGTTCAAGGATACTAAAAAATAAAATATTTCAAATTCTTACAGTATCCACCATATGATGTGCATATGTATGTACATGTTGCCTATGAAAAACATGTTTTACATTTTATTGATTTTTTTTTTATTTTAAAACTATCTTAACTATTTTCTACCTCTATCTCCAGACTGGGTCCTCCCTTGTGACAAACAAACAAACAACAAAACTCAATTAAATAAAAACATCTAATGCAGACGCTATGGATAATGTATTGCAATTTTCTGTTCCAGTAGTTCCCCACTTCTCTGCCATCATCTCTTCTCCAGGATATATATTTAATTCGTATATATGTATACAACAATAATAACTAGAATTTATATAGCCCTTTAAGATTTGTAAAGCACCTTAAATATGTTTTCTCATTTGACCTTCACAACAAACCTGTCAAGTAAGTCCTATTATCATCCCCAGTTTAAGGCTGGGAGAAGCTAAGTGACTGGCCCAGGGTCACACTGCTAGTAAGAATCTGAGGCAAGATTCAAACTCAGGTCTTTCTGACTGCAGCTCTAACACTATGCCACCTAGCTGCCATATATACATATGTAGACATCTACATAGAACAGACATATATCCATACAAGTTTCTTCCAGCTTTAAAACTATGACCTATTAAAGACTAATATTTTTAATCTAATGTGTGATACAATGAAAAGTGTGCTGAATTGGGCTTTGTATTATCTTTATGTTTACTTACCTGTGGAGATATTGTCTTACCCCACTACCGCCTCATCCCTCCATCCCCATTAGACTGTAATCTCTGCGAGGGTGGAAACTGTCTCACTTTTGTGTTTGAATCCAAGTGCCTAGAACAATATTGAACACATTACAGGTGCTTAACAGAGGTTTGCTGATTGTTTGGTTGACCTGAATTGGGACCCCTGCTCTGCCACTCACTACATGTGTTACTTTGGACAATGTACGTTCACTTCTCCTGGAGCTCAGTCATTTTTTTCATCTTTAAAATGACAGACTAGGATTAGATGGTCTCTCAGGTCATTTCCAGCTCTAAATGCTATGCTAATCACACTTTTTGACCATCAATAAACCTTGAAAAACCAAACCTTATTCACAAGAGAATTTGCGGTCTTCATTTCTTCTCTTTCCCCATTTACTTTACTTCTGTGACCCTAAGGGACTCCCAAACATGGCCAACTCTTCTGAAGGCCAATGGTTCCTCAGGACAAGGGAAATGTACAGAGTTTTCAGTCATGTTTGACTAGAGAAACTTGGTTCCTTTCTTCTTCTTTAAAACATGTGGCAACCTGCTCCTAATGGGAACTCACAGCTGGAGCTTGCTCCAGGCGCCTTGCAAGTTTGGCTTGGCCTTGCTGCAAGCTTCCTTCTCCCCACCCTCCTGGAGCAGCTATTCCACCTCACTCTGCTCTGACCTGTAACCCCTCTTGGCTTGTCTGGTCTTGGGATTCCTCACAACAGGAACTGCCAATTGCAGTAAATTATATGGTGGATTGATGGGGTGACTGCTAAGCCTTTTGAGGATTAGGAAGAGACCACCAAACCTGTTTTCATGGCCTAGCTAATCATATACCAATGGGAGGACCCAGTAGGAAAATGTACCCAGTAGTAAATTTCTACTGAACAGAATAGGCTGGTTCTAAGCAAAACGGGACCCACTGGTGTACTGCCTACTTGGCTATGTTCCCATACAGAGGAATGAAATGGTCCTGCAGAATTTTCACTCAAATCTCCCTCCTTGGTTTGAGCCCCTTTAATAATCAGATGGTGACCCCTGTTGGCTTGATCTTACTTATACAGAGTTTTTACTTAATAAGATGGCACCATCCCCCCTCCAATAGCCCTCAAAGGTAAAATGAATTAGTTTCGCTGGTCTCTCTTTATTCAGCAGCTTTGTCTCATAGAGCAATTAAGAGGTGACTGAGTTATTTAGAGTGACATTTCAGCAGTTCTTGTTCCTTCAGTCTTCCATCTGCTGCTTGGAAAGAGTACATGTTATAGGAAATTTCTGACCTGGATACCTGGGAGAAGCAATTGGGTTTGGCATTGGGAGAAGGGGAGATTAATCTTTTGTCATGCTGATGGATGAAAAATGAATTTCATATTTGTGTGTGTATATATGTATATGTGTGTTTATATATATACACACATACATACATTCATATGTATATATGTGTGTTATTTATATATATACATATATATAACACACATATATATTAGTATTTGTAGCTATCTTTGGATATTTTTGTCACCTCAAAGTAAATTGTTAACTAGGTGGGTCACTGAGATAGTGGCAAAGTTGAGAGATTCTAATCGCTATCTCTCAATCTAATTCTACATCTATGATCTTACTATGATTTTACTGTCTTTAGTTTCTTTAGTCATTCCCCTAAAATTACACTAGTTCAAGGAGCTTATTTTTTATTTGAGGGGAAGAAACAACATGTACACCAATAAGTCAACACAAAATATATGCATAGTAAATGCAAAGCACTTTGGAGCAGGAGGGCACAAACAACTGGGGGAACAGGGAAGGCTTCTTGAGGGAGGTTGCCCTTGAGAGAATGTCTTGTATGGAGCTAGGGATTTCAAGAGGTAGATGTGGGGAAGAGGAGGGTGGGAAGCTTATGCTAAAGCAGATGAAAGAGATGGAAGGTATGGTTTCAAACCAGAAGGTAGATTGGTTTGACTAGAACATGAGATGTGTAAAGGGAAGTGACATGAAAATTGTTTTTTTAAAAATAGATTAGAGACACACTGTAAAGGGTGTTAGGTGCCAAACTGAGGTAGCTAGGTGGCACAATAGTATACAGCTACTAGCTGTATAACCTTGGACAAGTCATTTAACCTCTGTCTCAGTTTCCTCAGCTATAAAATGTAAAATCTACCTTCCAAAGTGGTTGTGAGACAGATCAAATTATATATTCATAAACCATTTTGCACAGTTCCTGGCACATGGTGGACACTACATAAGTGCTAGATATTATTACTATTATACAGAGGGGCTTGCGTTTTATCCTACAAGTAATAGGATCCCCTGAAATTTTTTGAGTAGGTCCAATCTGTGTTTTTGGAATATCAGTTTGGCAGCTGTTTGGAAGATGAATTGGAGAGCAGAGAGAGAGAAGACTGGATGTAGAGAAACCAAAGAAGACACTATTTCTATAGTTAGGTAAGAGATGATGTAGCTATATGGATGGAATGAATAGGATAGACATGAAATACATTGTAGAGGAAGAATCAGTAAATCTTGGTAATTGATCTTCCAAATATTCTTTGTATCATATATCCAACATATTCACCAACCATCTTTTCTCTTCTCTTATCATTGTTTACTTTCTACTCCAATTCTCATCTCAGTCAAAAATTAATAAAAGAAAGTGAGGATACAAACCAAAGTGTAAACAGCTCTTTTGGGATTATCAGAGAGATACCATCTTTCCTTTCACCTCCAGAAAGCTTCTTGATTACATTTTCATTCGATACTTTGCTTAAAGGTTGTCTTGGCCTATTTCAATTTATTGGTTTCTTTATTATTCAAACTCTAAATATGGTATAGTCCTTATGCTGAGAGAACATTACCACCATCTTAAAAAAAATTCCCAGTTCTAATTAAACTGGTTTACTTAGTTGGTCTACTGGCTCTTTGGTCCAGAGAGTAGGTTGTTGATCCAGTCCCTGCTGACCACTGTGGACAAACATCCTATTGGATGTCATGGATGTTGAACCCATCTGTGTAATGGAGGTTAATGGAAGTTGGTGTGCTTTGTATTTCCCCTTCTCCATCTAAGAGGAAGAGAGTTTGCTGGAGCTGAACAGCTGTTCAAAGTGCAGAGAGGCAAATGTTACTAAATATATGTTCTTAGTGTAACGTTAGTATGTCAAGAAAAATTATGTCTCCTTGTTCTCCATGTAGATGATCTTCAAAAATTCCTTATGCAAGCACAGTGTACCTTTTACCTCCTACCCACTAAATAAAGAACCCAATGGCATCCTGATTTCTCTATCTCCCTGACACTCCTAAAATGACTACCCCCTGTTTACTTCCAGCCAGTGTAAGCACTATGGTGCTTACATCCTGACAAATGGACTCCAGCTAGCCTATTGTTTTCATCAGTCCTTTCTTGACAAGACATCAAGGAAAATATGCTTTACTTCCCTGGTAGAAAAAATCTTGTTAAAATGCCAGGCTATTTCTACCATTTCTCATAAGTCAATTTGGAGAAAATTATAAATATGTTAACACAATAATGGCCTTAAATTAGCTCATTAATATTATGGTGACAAAATTGCCTTTGAGAGGCAACATAGAAGACCGCTCTGCTGTCAAGATGGTCTAGGTTCATGACATCTTAGCCATGTGACCCTGGGGAATTACTTAGCTTCTCAACACCTCTGAGAAACTTTCTGAGACTGTAAGGTGCAAAACAGTCTCCTAAGTGGAATTTCCTCATTGCCTTGGTAGAGGAAGTTTCTGCAAGCACCCATGGGATCGTTCCTACACCAAAGAAAAAATCACAGGTCTGTGCACCCCTACACCCCCCCAACACCTCTTCAAAAAACTGACTTAATTGGGAGACCCAGTTCTTCATTAGGATACATCAAAGATTTTACTTGAATTGAATTGAATTGAAAAGAAGAAAGCAGCATACACATCACAGTGACTAAAACATGTAGATATTCCAGTCTTGAAAATAAATTTCTAAAACTATGGGATACATACACATTGTTAGCCTTCAATTTGGGATTTTCTGTCTCCACAGTTAACACTCCCTTCCTTTTCAAAGGAATAGATTCACCAAACCACAGTTTATCTAGTATAATCTGTACCTGATAAAGACACCTCTGTGCAACACCCTTAGCAAAGGGCTCTGCTATATTGTCTTGAAGGGGTTCGGCGAAGGAGACTCTCAGTTCCGTTTTGAGATAGCTCCCCTTACAATGCACTCACATTTCTGGGATTTCCACCTATGGTTTGTAATTCTGGGATGAAATAAAACAAGCTAGTCCCACTTCCACATGATAGCCCCTCAACATATCTGACAAGCATAATGTCTTCTCTTCCCCACCAAGTCTTCTCTTCTCT
Organism: Notamacropus eugenii; assembly: GCF_028372415.1. Classification (NCBI taxonomy): domain Eukaryota; kingdom Metazoa; phylum Chordata; class Mammalia; order Diprotodontia; family Macropodidae; genus Notamacropus; species Notamacropus eugenii. Next base: position 127,503,634 of record NC_092875.1, on the reverse strand, counting down.
AGGTTTAACACCCTTGGATCTTTCCCATGATTCCTATGTGGCCTGATCCCCATATGGTGTTACACCATCATGGCCATTCTCTATGTGATATCTTGCTTACACGTCATCTCAACCTCCTCCTTCTATTGCCTATGCTGGAAGATACTTATTGACATTCTCCTACCAACCCAGATTCTTGGAGAAAGGGAACTGAGAGGAATCTAAAATACCACACAAGCAGGATCCAAATTTAAGAGAACCTAATTTACAGAAATCTAGAACAGGACAAATTAAAGAGATGATTATAAGAAAACTAAAGAGTCCAAAGTCTTCACATCATGACTATCAGATTGATAACATGACAAAAAAGGAAAATGATAAATGCTGGAGAAGATATGGGAAAATTGGAATACTAATACATTATTGGTGGGGTTGTTAAAATTGTACATACACTTTGACCTAGTACTACCACTTCTAGGTCTGTATTCCAAAGAGATCATACAAATGGGAAAAGGACCCACATGTACAAAAATATTTCTAGCAGCTCTTTTTGTGGTGGCAAAGAATTGGAAATTGAGGGGATGCCCATCAATTGGAAAATGGCTGAATAAGTTGTGGTATATGGATGTAATGGAACATTAGTGTGCTATAAGAAATGATGAGCAGGCAGACTTCAGAAAAACCTGGAAAGACCTGAATGAACTGATGCTAATGAAGTGAGCAGAACCAGGAGAATATTGTACACAGTAACAGCCACAGTGTGCTTTGGCTAACTTTGATAGACTTATCTCTTCTTAGCAATGCAAGGATCTAAGATAACTCCAAAAGACTCATGATGGAAAATGGTGTCTACATCCAGAAAAAGAACTGTGGAGTCTAAATGCAGATGGAAGCACGTTATTTACTCCTTTTTGTTTGTTTCTTCTTTCTCATGGTTTCTCCTATTAGTTCTAATTCTTCTTTACATATTACATGCCATCTTGGCATTGGGGGAGGGGAGGGGGGAGATGGGGAGAAAATTTGTAACTCATAACCTTATGGTAGTGAATGTTGAAAACTAAAAAAAATGTCTTGGTCTTACAAAAGGTTCCTTTATATAATGAACTTCAGTGCACTTACATGTTGGTTTACAGATCATTAACTTCTTGACAGAAGGGCTAGAAGCCTAAAAGGAAAACTTTAAAAACTTAAATGCTGGAAACCATTGCCAAGTGAAAATTAACCCAAAATTGAAGAGAAATCTCTGAAATGATAATGTATGCCAATAGGGGGGAAAAGGGTTCCATGCACCAAAATTTGATTTGCATTAATCTTGTTTTAGGAATGAATCCAATTCACAGAGAAAGATAAATGTTAGGCTATTACTGTTGTTGCTCAGTCATCTTAGTTGTGTCCAACTCTCTGTGACCCCATGTGGGGTTTTCTTGGCAAAGATACTGGAGTGATTTTCCATTTTCTTCTCCAACTCATTTTACAGATGAGGGAAGTGAGGCAGTAGGGTGAAGTTACTTGCTCAGGGTCAAGCTGCTAGTGAATGACTGAGATTAGATTTGAACTCATGTAGATGGGTCTTCCTGATTCCAACTCCAGTGCTCTATCCACTGTATTACCTAGCTGCCTGTTCAATAATTTTGGAGCCTGAAAAATGATACACCAACATTACAATCACAAGTTTTCCTAGGGCTCTTAGTGACAACTTTCTTCTATATTTGAAAGAAATTGTGTAAAGCAGCTGGGTAGAATACACTCAGCTTGGAGTGAAGCAAAGTCAAGTTTGAATCACGCCCCAAATATTTACTAGTTGTATGAATCTAGGAAAATCATTTAATCTCTCTTAGGCTTAGTTTTTTCATCTGTAAAATGGGAGTAAATAACAGTACTTCCCAAGGTTTTTGTGAGAATTAAATGAGACAATATATGAAAAATGTTTCGCAAACCCAAAAGTGCTATATAAATGCTAACTCTTATTATCACTTACCTTTTTATCCTTCAAACTACAAGGTTATAGAGTTAGATGTGTAGTTTACAATCTAAACTACTACTCCTTGAAAATAGGTATCAATTCTTGATATCTTCCTCCATGCCTTGTTCAATGACCTACAAGTGCTCAATAAACAATATTCAATAAATATTTCTTGTTCGTCCTTTGAATTGATAGTAAAGGCTAAACATTTTATAGTTTAGCAGAGATATTCTAGTATTTACTTTTCAGGAGGTTGTAAAATTAGGTTAGAGGATTTTCTGTATACTGCTTTATAGTTATTATATAATAATTACATATTTACATATGAAGCTTCCTCAATAGATTATGATCTCCTTTAGGAGAAAGGCCATGTCATAATTATCCTTGAACCTCTCCTTTTGCCTTATAAGGTTTGCACATAGTAGGTGCTTTACAAATATTGCTGCTGAATAACTCTAGAATTGGTTGAGTGCGTACATCCTTGAAAAAAAGGCAAATGTGGCATAGTGGAATGTGAATTGAACTTTTAGTAAGTCAATTAATAAACATTTATTAATTGCCTACTGTGTGTTTAATATTGCCTGGTACTGTGCTGTGCACTGGGGAATCCAAAGAAAGTAGCTGAGAGAGTTGGGTTTGAATTCTGCCTTTGTTAGTTATTAGCTAAGGGATTGTGTATAACTCATAATCTGTCTGATGCTGAATTTCCTCATCTCCAAAATGGAGGAAGGTAATGACTATAGGATTCATTTCCCTGTTCTAGTAAGGAACATATCAAGATAATGCATGTGTAACCTTCACCTAAATCCCAAGTTCCAGATTCATATAGACTGAATCCAATATTTGAGGCTACATTCCCAAATCAATTTCTTTAATCTATTTTGCCCTAACCTTTGGGAATCTCAAAATGTAATTTGCATTTAGGCTTTCACAGATATAGTTAAAGGGCATCCAGTTTCCTTGCAAGCATTCATAGTAACAATGCGCATCAAGTACACTATAGGCTATATTTTATTCTACCAACAGAATGCAAAAAGTCCCAAAGAATTCAGGGTAGCCTATTTTAAAAAATCAGCACATTTCTCCTTTCTCCCTGATAAATCTCACCTTCTCCCCAGGAATGTTCTGTCCTCCAGCTTCATAGTGCTACCCAGTGACTTGAACTCTTTTCACATAGGGAATGAACTTGGGGTTGCAAAAAATACAACATCTGACCTTTACAGTGGGTCTCACCTATTTCCCAGAGGCTCATAGAGGTCTCTAGCTTACACTACTATCATATGGACTGTGACACCTCCTCTGAAGGAAAATGAGCTTGAGGCTGCTAGAGAAGCAACCTCCTCCCATGTGGACTTGCACCGTCTTTATTAACTTATAATAAAGACAGATGTCAAAGTACAAATCCATCTAGTCTCAGCATATGGAGTTCCTCTAGCTCCATAGCAATGTGCTTGATCTTCTCTCCAAGAACTCTTTCCCCTGTCCAGAAGGTGAGATTTTAGAACTCTACAGAAGTAGAGTTTTTTTTTTCCTTTACCAAAGAGCTTTATTGGAAAAGGTGTTGTGGCCAGGAGCCTGGTCCAGAGTCTTCAAAAGGAGCTGAGGGAGGCTGAGAAGAACCTGAAAGAAAGGTCAGTCCTTTGGCTCTGAAAGTAATGGTCCTGTATGGAAAGCCAAATGCTTTGTTTTGGGAAGAACGGCCAACAGAGAGGATTTTCTTCCTTTCTGAGGCAGGAGAATCCGAGGCCCTCCACAAACCCCCTATGATCCTTCTCATGCATTGAGAGTGTACTTGAGTGCCAATTGGTCAAAATCATTTTCCTTTCTCTGGTATTCTTTGATGAATGTGTGGGACTGGAGGCCATCTTTCAATTTGTGACCTCAGGGGCCTTCCCCAGATGCTCAGACAAGACAATGAAGTTGATGAGGGTCTCCAGGTGGTTGCTGTCCTTGTCAAGTGCCTCTTGGAGAACTCCCTCTGCATCCTCCATTTGTTCTGGTCCATATAGCAGGCGGCTTGGACATTGAGTAGGAGCAGGGTGGAGGAGCACTTATCAGCCATCTCCTGGAAGATGTAGTAGGCATCCTGCAGCCTCTCACCACCCATGGCCAGATTGACCCAGGCAGTGGGCACTTGCATTAGAGTGGCATCCTCATCCTGCTCCTGCATTCTTTTTAGCTCCATGCAGACTAGGCTCCATCTGTCCAGTTTCAGGAGTATCTGCACAATCATGGCCATGAACTTCAAGCTCACCCATTCATGCAGTGTACACAGAGTAGCATCAGTGGTCTTGTTAGGGAAACAGATGGAAGCAGCCATCAACAAGAAGGGTGTATTGGCCACATCGACATTCTTTGCCATCTTTCGATCTAGGTCTGTCACAATTGCATCTCTCTGACTTTCACTGGAAAGATCTTTCCTCCTTGTAGGAGACAGTGTCATGTGGCTCCATCCACTCTCAAGGGGCCACATGATTGAATGGCTCTGCCATTACTTCTTACTACTATCTTGTAGGTACCATGGGCATACATAACTGCTATGAGCTTCTGCCCCAGCCTTTTCATAGCTGCTATTATAAACTCCTCTGAAGTAGGCTAGGCAATGCTCAGGATTTCCCTTGAGGGCCTTTTCCCCTCTTCCTCTGTCCTTCTCTCCTCCCTCCATCTCCCACTGTGGCTTAGGTGACCTCTTAGCTCTGCTGCAATTCTCATTTCTGTGCTCAATCCTCACAGGATCTCCCTAAGGGAATGAAATAACTTTCAGGATCTCTTTTTATAGGCCCAGTACAAAAGTGTATCTCCAATCCACAAAAGGGGAAAGGGAAGGAATAAACATATATTATGTAGAGTCTACTAAGTCCTAGGCACTATGCTAAGTGAATTTTTTAAAAAACAAATATCTCATTTGATCCTCATAACAATTTGAGGAGGTAGGTAGTGCTATTATTATCCCCATTTTACAGTTGAGGAAACTAAGACAAACATAGGTTAAGTGACTTTTCTAATAAGTCAACTTGACTCAATTCTAACCAGACTGTGTGGTAGGTGTGTATATATAAATATCATTCTTTCCCCACCTGGCTCCCATGCTACTTACAAGTACTATGATACAGCTACAGGAACCCTGGTCTTGCACTTCTCTCTCTGCCCCTACCTTGGGTATGAGTTTGGACAAGTGAATTAATCTCTCTGGATCTTAATTCCTTCATCTATAAATTCATAGTGCTAACCCAGGTAATCTGCTAGGTTTCTACCCATTCTCATAACATATGCCTCTAAACCCTTCTATCCTTCCTCACTCCCATCTTCATTCCCTAGGCCTATGCCCACCACCAATTTGTCCTTTGACTCCTTTCTAACTTACTTGTTTAATCACAAAATTCAGGGAGCAGTGGTTAGAATGCAGGAGAAGCAGATATCCAGGGAACCATGTCCTGAGGAATCTGTGATACACTGGGCCAATGAGAACTGGGAAAGTAAAAGAAAAAGCTAATAACCAAATTATGGAAGATGCAGGTCTTTATTTATTCAAAATGTGTTATTCCTAAAAGAAAAACTCATGGTTCAGGAAATCTGTGAATTTTTCTTCTTCTCCTTCTTCTTCTAGCAAGAGCCCTTGGATAAAGATACTTTTCCAAATACATTTTACATATTTCTGAACAATTAATGCTATTATCACTATTTTATTATCTTTGGTTAAAATATAAATATGATAACAGTTAATATCAAAATACTGCTATGTATTCTACATGGATATTGCATTGTAAGTATACAGTCAAAGTGTAATGTAAAGTATACAATCTTAAAGATAATGCTCAATTGCCATTCCTACTACCTTTTCCCTTAAAAAATGCCTTATTGATGCTTTGGTGTTTTTGTATACCGGTCATTACCTAATACTTCCCCTCTCTAAAAACTTTCTTGACTTATTTCTGTTGTTTTAGTGAGTTCTATGGTTATCTTCTGGCTTCATATCAATTTCACTTCAGGATACACTCCTCTGCTCCCAACTGAACCTTCTTTTGTAGTAGCAAAAAACAATCAGGAGAACGAGTGAGACTGACAATGTCTGAAAGATTTTTGCTTGTTTGTTCACGGTCCCTACCCTCATTGCCAGAGGATGGAAGTATGTCTCATTATAGTTCCTCTGGGAATCTTCCCTTATAGGAAAAAAAAGTTAAGCAAAACTAATTGATACATTGACTGTACCTGATAGTGTAATCACCATTCTCCACCCATAGTCCACCATCCTTCTAACAAGAAAATGGACTTCACAAAATATGAAATCTTTACTTGTTGGAGCCATGAGTTTCCCTTACTATATTTTCCTCTAGTATCTAGAAAGCACCATGCAGCCAATTTCAATATGGCAGTGATCATTTTTCTCACTGGAGTATGTCTTAAAAATGTATACATAGGGGGGCGGAGCCAAGATAGCGGAGGAGGAGGACGCATATACGCTACCTCTGAACCCACTGCCCATAAAATATCTGTAAAAAAAGAACCACTGGCGAATTCTGGAGCAGCAGAAGCCACAGAACAATGGAGCAGAGGAGATTTCTGCTCCAGAGAACCTGAAAACCTCTCGCAAAGGGTCCTTTGCACTGCGGACCCAGAGCCAAGCCCAACCCTGCCTCAGTGGCGCAGAAAGGAGTGGATCCGAGCAGGCTTCAGGGATGGAATCTCCAGCGGCCACACAGGTCCCCCACCCACAGGTGACAAGGGTCGGTGAGAGGGTCTCTTCGGCAGGTCGAAAGGGGTGTGGGGTGCCCCCATAACTCAGGTGCCCTCCGGAGGCAGCAGCGGAGGTGGGAGCAGACTGGGGCTCCCCAAGCAGGCAGGAGCCAGGATCCATTGTTGAAGGTCTCTGCATAAACCCCCTGAGGAAACTGAGCCTGAGAGGCGGCCCTGCCCTGACCTGAGCACCTGAACTTAATCTCACACTGAATAGCAGCCCTGCCCCCACCCAAAGCCCTGAGGCTGGGGAGCAGCATTTGAATCTCAGACCCCAAGTGCTGGCTGGGTGGATCTGGAGGCCAAGTAGGGGTGGAGAGGACACTCAGAAGTCAAGTCACTGGCTGGGAAAATGCCTAGAAAAGGGAAAAAAAATAAGACTATAGAAGGTTACTTTCTTGGTGAACAGGCATTTCCTCCCTTCCTTTCTGATGAGGAAGAACAATGCTTACCATCAGGGAAAGACACAGAAGTCAAGGCTTCTGTATCCCAGCCCACTCAATGGGCTCAGGCCATGGAAGAGCTCAAAAAGGATTTTGAAAATCAAGTTAGAGAGGTGAAGGAGAAACTGGGAAGAGAAATGAGTGACATGCAAGCAAAGCATGAAAAACAAGTAAACACCTTGCTAAAGGAGACCCAAAAAAATGCTGAAGAAAATAACACCTTGAAAAATAGGCTAACTCAATTGGCAAAAGAGGTTCAAAAAGCCAATGAGGAGAAGAATGCTTTCAAAAGCAGAATTAGCCAAATGGAAAAGGAGATTCAAAAGCTCACTGAAGAAAATAGTTCTTTCAAAATTAGAATGGAACAGATGGAGGCTAATGACTTTATGAGAAACCAAGAAATCACAAAACAAAACCAAAAGAATGAAAAAATGGAAGATAATGTGAAATATCTCATTGGAAAAACAACTGACCTGGAGAACAGATCCAGGAGAGACAATTTAAAAATTATGGCCCTACCTGAAAGCCATGATCAAAAAAAGAGCCTAGACATCATCTTTCATGAAATTATCAAGGAAAACTGCCCTGAGATTCTAGAACCAGAGGGTAAAAGAAGTATTCAAGGAATCCACAGATCACCTCCTGAAAGAGATCCAAAAAGAGAAACTCCTAGGAACATTGTGGCCAAATTCCAGAGTTCCCAGGTCAAGGAGAAAATATTGCAAGCAGCTAGAAAGAAACAATTCAAGTATTATGGAAATACAATCAGGATAACACAAGATCTAGCAGCTTCTACATTAAGGGATCGAAGGGCGTGGAATAGGATATTCCAGAAGTCAAAGGAACTACGACTAAAACCAAGAATCACCTACCCAGCAAAACTGAGTATAATACTTCAGGGGAAAAATTGGTCTTTCAATGAAATAGAGGACTTTCAAGCATTCTTGATGAAAAGACCAGAGCTGAAAAGAAAATTTGGCTTTCAAACACAAGAATAAAGAGAAGCATGAAAAAGTAAATAGCAAAGAGAAGTCATAAGGGACTTTACAAAAGTTGAACTGTTTACATTGCTACATGGAAAGACAATATTTGTAACTCTTGAAACTATTCAGTATCTGGGTACTGGGTGGGATTACACACACATACATGCACATGCACACACACACACACATAGAGACAGAGTGCATACAGTGAATTGAAGAGGATGGGATCATATCTTAAAAAAATGAAATCAAGCAGTGACAGAAATATATTGGGAGGAGAAAGGGAGAAATGGAATGGGGCAAATTATCTCTCATAAAAGAGGCAAGCAAAAGACTTATTAGTGGAGGGATAAGGAGGGGAGGTGAGAGAAAAACATGAAGTTTACTCTCATCACATTCCACTAAAGGAAGGAATAAAATGCACACTCATTTTGGTATGAAAACCTATCTTACAATACAGGAAAGTGGGGGATAAGGGGATAAACAGGGTGGGAGGGATGATGGAAGGGAGGGCATGGGGAGGAGGGAGCAATTTGAGGTCAACACTCATGGGGAGGGACAGGATCAAAAGAGAGAATAGAAGTAATGGGGGACAGGATAGGATGGAGGGAAATATAATTAGTTCTTATACAACACTACTATTATGGAAGTCATTTGCAAAACTATACAGATCTGGCCTATATTGAATTGCTTGCCTTCCAAAGGGAAGGGGTGGGGAGGTAAGAAGGAAGAGAAGTTGGAACTCAAAGTTTTAGGAACAACTGTCAAGTACTGTTCTTGCCACTAGGAAATAAGAAATACAGGTAAAGGGGTATAGGATGGAGACAAGGGCAGAGAGGGATGATAGAAGAGAGGGCAGATTGGCAGACAGGGGCAATTAGAACGCTCGGTGTTTTGCGGTGGGGGGAGGGGACAAAAGGGGAGAAAATTTGGAACCCAAAATTTTGTGAAAATGAATGTTAAAAGTTAAATAAATAAATAAATAAAGAAGGGAAGAAAAAAATGTATACATATACATACATACACAAGTACATACTATATATATATCTCTATACATGTGCATTTACTTTTAGAAGTTTCTTGCTGATCAAAAAGACAAAGTATGGTCTCAAATGTGAATTTATGGAATGATTGTTTGCCCATAAAAAATTATTCTCCAGCTTGGAGCGATTAAAGTGGTCTCTCTCATCTCCAAATTAATGTAATTAATACTATAGCCTTGGTTGTTTATCATGTCTTGATAATATCACATGGGAATGAAAATATTGGCTCTTATATCCCCTTAAATAGCTGAGATGAAACTGTTCAAGCTTCAATGTTGCAACAGCTGTTTCTCATGTCCCAGAATATAATTGGTTGGTACTGAGGTTACCTAATTATAAGAAATTGACTTTGGTTTTACGCTAGCCTACTTTTGGTGGAGGGAAGAAGGAAGAATGTGACTGGTTTTCTACTAATGAAAAGGCAAGGCCTTCCAGTATGAACTGGTGGCTCTGTGTTTCACTTCTGTAGTTTGCTTTACCAACAAACTGTTGGAGAGCACCTTGGCACTCTCCCAAAGGGTGACTTGGGAAAGTCAAGCCATCCTAGTTTCCCCTCTTTATTGACTATCAACCCAAGACAGTCAGTTTAAATGCAGTGTGACTTTCAATAGGATCTCTCTTAAGTAGGCCACTCAGTAATAGCACTTTTAAGTGTCCTGGTTTCCACTAGCAAAGTGAAATGGAGAATTGAAGCAATTATCCCAGACAATTCAGGGAGAAAAAAGCTACTTTCACCAGAAGCCCTTGGACCCTGAGATGGGAGCAAGCTTTTTTGAAGCCTATGACAGAATTTTTTATTAGCCCTTATAAGTCCCAGACACTATTAATCCCTATTTTAACCAGTAATGCTTAGTTCACTTTTCCCCACAACGAACCTGGGCAACGACAAATCTACTCTCATTGTACTTTTCATATGTCCTTGCTGAGATCTTTCCTTCCTTTCTTCCTTCACTCTATCCTTCTACTTTTTTGATTAAATGACTTTATTCTTTAATTTTCTTTTTTGAAAAATTTCTAACATTCATTTAAAAAAATTAATTTTAAATTCTCTGCCATCTCCAGCTCCTCCCCCACCCACTGAGAAGGCAAGCAATATGGTACTCATTATACATGTTACATCATGTAAAACATATTTTTATACTAGCCATGTTTTAAAAAAAGCAAGAAAAATAAAGTGAAAAACAATACTCTTTAATCTCCTCTCAGGTTTATTTATTTCTATCTCTGGAGGCAGACAGTATTTTCCCACATGTGTCCCTTTGAAATTCTCTTGGATCATGCTAATGGTCAGAGTAGCTAAATCTTTCACTGCTGGTCATTGTTACAATATTGTTGCTACTGTGTTCAATACTTTTTTGGTTCTGCTCATTTCACTTTGCATCAGTTCATGTAAATTTTCTCAAGTTTTTCTGAAATCATCCTGGTTATCATGTCTTATAGCACAATAGTATTCCATCACAATCATATACCACAATTTGTTCAATCATTCCCCAATTGATGGGCATCCCCTCAATTTCCACAAAAGGGGCTGCTATATTTTTGTACATATAGGTCCTTTTCCTTTTTCTGTCTCTTTGAAATAGATTCAGTAGTGGCATTGCTGGGTCAATGGTTTAAAGTTTTACAGCCCTTAAGACATAGTTCCAAATTGTTCTTTAGAATGACTGGACCAGTTCACAACTATTCCAATAGTGCATTAGTATATATCTTTTTCCATATTCCCCCCAGCAATTATCATTTCCTTTTTCTGTCACCTTAGTCAACTTGGTAGATGGCAGGTGGTATCTCAGAGTTGTTTTAATTTGAATTGCTCTAGTCAAAAGTGACTTAGAATGTTTTTTCACATGATTATTGATGGCTTTGATTCCTTCTACTTAAAACTGCCTGTTTATAATCTTTGACCATTTATCAATTGGGGAATGAGTCTTATTTTTTATAAATTTGACCCTATATATTTCAGAAACGAGGCCTTTATCAGAGCAACTTACTGTAAATTTTTTTCCCATTTTCCTACTAATTGTGGCTGCATTGGTTTGTGCAAAAACCTTTTTAATTCCTGTAACCAAAATTATCCATTTTATCTCCCATGATCATTTCTGTCTCTTGTTTGGTCATAAACTCTTCCCTTATCCATAGATCTGCTAGGTATTTTTTCTATGCTCCCCTAATTTACTTTCACTCTTTATATCTGAATCATATACTCATTTTGATCTTACCTTAATATATGCTGTGAGATGTTAGTCCATGCCTAGTTTCTGTCAAACTACTTTTCAGTTTGCCCAGTAGTTTTTGATAAATAGTGAGTTCTTCCCATATAATATTTCATGTCATCATGCAGAGGGAGGGGGAGAAATTTGGAATTTATGGTAGTGACTGTTGAAAACTGAAAACAAATAAATTAATAATTGGGGGAGGGAGGAATAATGAATTCTTGTCCCCAAACCTTGGATCTTTGGATTTATCAAACACTAGATTACTGTGGTCATTTACTACTACATATTATGTCCATAGTCTATTTCACTGACCTACCAGTCCACTTCTTAGAACCATATTGTTTTCATGATTACTATTTTGCAATATAGTTTGAAATCTAGAACTGCTAGGCTCCCTTCCTTCACATTTTTTTCCATTGATTCTTTTGATATTCTTAAACTTTTGTTTTTCCAGTTGAACTTACATGTTGCCGTTTTAGCTTTATAAAATCATTCTTTTGTAAGTTGATTAGTATGGCCCTGAATAAGTAACTTAAATCAGGCAGAATTGTCATTTTTTATTTTATTAGCTTGGTCAACCCATGAGCAATGAATATTTATCCAATTGTTTAGATCTGTCTTTATTTGTGTGAAAAGCTTTTTATAATTGTTTTCCTATAGTTCCTGAGTTTGTCTTGGCAGATAAATGCCAACTATTTTATACTGTCTGCAGTTATTTTAAATAGAATTTCTCTTTCTATCTCTTCCTGCTGGGTTTTGTTGGTGATATATAGAAATGTTGACGCTTTCTGTGGGCTTATTTTACATCCTGTAACTTTGCTAAAGCCGTTAATTGTTTCAAATAGTTTTTTTTTTTTAGTTTATTCTCTAGGGTTCTCTAAGTATACCATATCATCTAAAAAGAGGGATAGCTTTGTTTCCTCACTGGCTATTCTTATTCCTTCAATTTCTTTCTTTTTTTAAATTTAATTTAATTTAACTTTTTAATGTTCTACAATCACTACCATAAAATTGAGATTTTTACCCCCACACACACACCTACCCCTCATTACCCCCCTCCCTGCCCAAGAGGGCATACAATTCTATATAGGATCTACATATATTTTCCTATTGAATACGTTTTCACTATAGTCATGCTATGTAGATGAACTAAAATAAATGGAAGAAATCATATAACAAATCAAAACATAATACACACACACACACACACACACACACACACACACACACATCTGCTACATTCTGCGAATGAATTCCATAGTTCTTTCCCTGAGTGTGGAAGGCGTTCTGCCTTAGAAAACCATTGGGATTTTTTTTAAGTTCTTGCAATTTCTTTTCCTTGTCTTCTTGCTATAGTTTGCATTTCTAGTACAATATTGAATAATAGTGGTGATAATGAATAACTTTGCATCTCCTAATTATATTGAGAAGGCTTCTAGTTTATCCCCATTACACATAATATTTATAGATACTACATAACATTTTAAGCAAAGTTCCATTTGTTCCTATGCTTTGTAGTGTATGGGTGTTGTATTTTGTCAAAAGCTTTTTCTGCATCTATTCATATAATCATATGATTTTTTGTTATTGATACGGTCAGTTGTGCTTATCTTACTGTTGAAATAGCCTTGAATAAAAAAAATAAATATAAATACCACCAAGTCAAAGTGTGTGAACTTTATGATATGTTGCTATAGTCTCCTTGCTAGTATTTTATTTAAATTTTTTACATGAATATTGATTAGGGAAATTTGTTTATAGTTTTCTTTCTCTGCTTTTTCTCTCCATGGTTTAGGTATCAAAACTGTATTTGTGTTGTAGTAAGAATTTAGTAGGATTCCTTCTTTACCTATTTTTTATGTAGTGTATATACTGTTGGAATTAATTATTCTTTAAATATTTGATAGAATTCACCTGTAAATCCATCTGATCCTGGGGATTTTTTCTTAAGGAGCTCAATTTATGGTATGTTTAAAGGAATCTAGTAGGACTCTTCCTTTCCCTATTTGTCAAATAGTTTACATAGTATTGAATTTATTGATCTTTAAAAGTTTGATAGAATTCACTTGTGAATCCATCTGGTCTTGGGGATTTTTTCTCAGTGAGTTCATTGGTGGCTTTTATAATTTCTTTTTGTAAAACAAGGTTATTTAAGTATTCTACTTCATCCTCTGTTAAAATCTGAGAAAATTATACTTTTGTAAATATTTGTCCATTTCACTTAGATTGTCAGTTTTAATGGCATATAATTGAGCAAAATAGCTCCTAATATTTGCTTTAATTTCATCTTCATTGGTGGTGAATTCACCCTTTTCATTTTTGATACTGGTAATTTGGTTATCTTCTTTCTTTCTTTTTGATCAAACTAACCAATGGCTTATCTATTTTTCCTCAAAGAGAATTATTCCCAAGTTTTCTTATTTCATTGGTTTTACTTTCACTTTTATTAATCTCTCTTTTGATCTTCAGAATCTCCAATTTGGTATTTAATTGAAGATTTTTACTTTGTTATTTTTCTAGGTTTTTTTTTAGTTGAATGCCTAGCTCCTTGATCTGCTTTTTCTCTTTTTTATTGATGTAATGATTTAGAGATATAAATTTTCCCCTAAGTATTACTTTGGCTGCATCTTACAAATTTTGGTATGTTGTCTTATTGTTGTCATTGTCTTTAATGACATTATTTATTGTTTATATGATTTGTTCTTTTACTCATTCATTCTTTAAGATTAGATTATTTAGTTTCCAACAATTTTTATTCTATGCTTCCATGACCCTTTATTGAATGTTAATTGTATTATTGTTCAAAAAGGGTACATTTAAAATTTCTGCTTTTCTGCATCTGTTTGTGAAATTTTTATGCCCTGATTCACAGCCAGTTTTTATGAAGGTGCCTGGTATAGCTGAGAAAAAGGATATTCTTTTCCATTCCTATTCCATTTTCTCCAGAGGTCTAGCATATCCAAATTTTCTAAAATTGATTCATCTCCTTAACTTCTTTCTTATTATTTTATGGTTAGATTTATCTAGTTCTGAGAGGGGTAAGTTGAGGTCCCACACTAGTATAGTTTTACTGTCTAGTTTCTCCTGTAACTCATTTAACATTTTCTTTAAGAATTTGGATGCTATGCTATTTGGTAGATATATTTTTAGTACTGATATTATTTCATTGTCTATGATAGCTTTTAGCAAAATGTAGTTTCCCTGATTATTTCTTTTAATTAGGTCTATTTTTGCTTTGTCTGAGATCATGATTACTACCTCTGCCTTTTTTTTGCTTCAGTTGAACCATAATAGATTCTTCCCCAGCCCTTTATTTTAACCCTGTGTCTGTATTCTGTTTCATGTATGTTTCTTGTAAACAGCATATTGTTGGAATCTCGTTTCTAAAGCATTCTGCTATTCTTTTCTGTTTTATGAATGAGTATGTCTTATTCACATTTGTAGTTATGATTATTGTATATTTCTATTCATTCTATTTTCTTCCTTTTAGTCTTCTCTCTATTTTTTTTAACCCTGTCCCTCTTCAAAAGTGTATTTTGCTTCTGGCCATTGCTTCCCTTAATCTACCCTCCCATTTTCTTATCTCCTTCTCCTCTTACTTTCCCACTGGTGTGTGTATGTGTGTATGTGTTCTTCCCTCTTTGAACTAGATCAGATGAGAGTGAGGTTCAAGCATTGCCTGCCATCTCCATATCCCCTCCACTGTAAAAACTCTTCCTTGTGTACCTCTTTAATGTGAAATAATTTTTTCCATTCTTCCTTTCCATTTCTCCTTCTTCCAGTAAATCCCTTTTTTCTTACCCCTCCATTTTTTGAAATCATCTCAATATAATCAACTTATATTCATGCCCTCTGTCTATGTAGACTCCTTCTAACTGCCCTAAGAATGATAAAGTTCTCAGGAGTTACATGTATCATCTTCTTGTTTAAGAATGTAAACAGTTTAATCTTATCAATTCTGTCATGATTTCTCTTTAATATTTATCATTTTATACTTCTCCTGAGTCTCATATGTGAATGTCACATTTTCTATTCATCTCTGTTCTTTTCATCAGGAATTCTTGAAAGTCTTCTATTTCATTAAAATATCCATTTTTTCTCTTTGTAGGATTATGCTCAGTTATGCTGGGTAGGTTATTCTTGGTTATATACTGGTTCCTTTGTCTTCTAGAATATCATATTCCAAGGCCTCTACTTCTTTATCATGGTGGATATTAAATCTTGTGTGATCCTGACTGTGGAACCATGGCATTTTAACAGATTCTTTATGGCTCTTCTTGACCTGGGAGCTCTGGAATTTGCCTGTAATATTCCTGGAAGTTTTCATTGTGGGATCTCTTTTAGGAGTTGATTAGTGGTTTTTTTCCCATTTTTATTTTGCCTTCTGGTTCTAAGGTATTGGGGCAATTTTCTTTCATAATTCTTGAAATATGACTTCTAGGCTATTTATTTTTTGAAATCATGGCTTTCATGCAATCTAGACAATCTTAAATTATCCCACCTCATCCTATTGTCCAAGTCAATTGCTTTTTAGATAGTTCTCATTTTTCTCTATTTTTTTCATTCTTTGGAATTTGTTTTGTTTCTTAATGTTCCCTATGAAGTCATTAGCTTCCATTTGCCCAATTCTAATTTTTAAGAAATTATTTTCTTCAGTAAACTTTTATACCTCTTTTTCCATCTGACTAATTCTACTTTTTAAGGATTTCTTTTCATCAGTGAAGTTTTGTCCTTCTTTTACCATTTGGCCAATTCTAAGGTATTATTTTCTTTAGTATTTTGTGCCTCTTTTATCAAACTATTACTTCTCTTTAAAAAATGGTCTTACAGCACTCCCATTTCTTTTCTCAATTTTCCTTCTACCACTCTTATTTGATTTTTGAAATCTTTTTTTGTTATTTTTTATCTCTTTGTTTAGCTTTTCCAGGAATTTTGTTGTGCATGTATCCAATATGCATTTTATTTTGAATCTTTGCTTGTAGCTGTTTTCACACTATTGTCATCTGAATTTGTGTCTCAGTTTTTCCTGGAGAATAAGAGCATAAGAAAATGCTAATATAAAAGGTTTGAGGAAGGACTTGTGATCTCATTAGAATCTTCATCCCTGTGTTCTTTCCTCAGATTAAGCCCCCAAACCATAGTCAAAACTCATTTTCTCTCTGGTTTAACCTGTTCTCTTTCCTCCAAGAAACCATCAACATCAATGTCAAGACTCTAACTTTGGTTTAAAAGTCTCTGCCCCCACTAGTAGTAGAATGAATCAGAAAATACCACATGTAGGAGGTGGCACTTGAGCTGAGTTTTGAAAGAAGCTAAAGATTCTAAAAGGTACAGGTAAGGAGGGAGAACATTCTAACTTTGGGGGAACAGCCTTGAAAGGCATGAAAATGGGAGATTGAATATTGTGTAGCAGGAACAACAAACAGTACAACTTGCCTAGAGTATAGAATGCATGAGCTGGAGGAATAAATAATTAGCTTGGAAATATAAACTTTGGACACTTTGTGACAGATAAAAAAAGAGAAAGGAAGAAAAAGGAATGAAAGGAAGGAAAATAAAAGAGATTAGAACCAGCATACTACAGGTCAGTGACCTTGACTTTGATTCCTGGAAAAATTATAAAGCATATAATTAAAGAGATGGTTGACAAACCTTTAGAAAGGGAAGCAATAGCCACAAAGAATCAGCATGGTGTCATAAAGTGTGGTTCATACCAGACTAATATAGCTAGTGCCCCATTCCTATGTTCATGTACTTACATTATGCATAGTTTGTGTTTACTTATACATATATGTGGTGTTTTTATTGATAGAATCTAAGTTCCTTGAGGATAGGAATATTTTGTTTTCATATTCCCAGTAGATAACACTGGGAAGCATTTAATTTTTTGGATTGAGTTGGCACTGGTGATATGGATTAATTAACAGAGTTTGAATAAAAGAATTGCTCTAAGGAAAGATAGCATAGTCTAAATTGCAATTTGAGAGATTAAACATCAAGACATACTGGATCAAGCTGGAGTTCACAGGATCATATATTTAGAACTCAGAAGGACTTTAGATACCATCTACTTCAACCTGCTTATTTTACAGAAGAGGAAACTAAGGCCAGGGAAGTGAAGTAATTTGCTTAACTTTCTAGCTGTGTAACTCTGGGCAAGTCAATTAACCTCTATTTGCTTCAGTTTCCTCATTTGTAAGATGGGGATAATAAGAGCATCTATCTCTCAGGGTGGTTGTGACAATCACATGAGAAAATTGTAAAGTACTATAAAAATGTTAGGCATTATTATTAAAGTCACACATTTACAAAGGGAAAGGACAAAGATTTGAACTGAGGACTTCTGACTACAAATCCATCACTCATTACACTATAGTTTTCTCTCTTATTCATGAAATGGGTAAATCCAAGGAGCTAGGAAGGAAATGGCAAAGAAGTCCTTTCTCTCACTCTTCTCTCTCCACTTCTCACCTTTCTCTCATTTCTCTTCCCATATTTCCTCCATATCACTCTCCTTTTCTCTCCTCCCCACCTCAGTAATGAGACTAACTTTCAACAAAGCATGTTTTATTTGTTGTCTCGTGTTCTTCATATTTTTATGTAAGGAATTTTGGTGTCTGAATCTTCCCAAGTCTGCCTTAAGACAGTCCCCTTCTCTATTCCAACAAAACTTTTTAGTGTCATCAGTATTTCTCACTACTGCCCCAGTCATAAAAGAAATGGTGTCCTAATACTGAAGCTAATTCCTGTTCCCTTGATGTCATTCTCTCCTATCCACTTCAGGACCTTGCTCAATCAGTCATTCCTTCTCTTGGATGTGTCTATGTTTCTTGCCACTTTCTGCTTGTAGAATATCCAGGTGCCCATAACCTAATAAAAATTTCCCTTTACCCTTTTAACCCATTCAATGAATATTCTATCTTACTAAAATTCCTGAAAAAAAATAGCTAATCCAATGCTTTCTTTTCCTAATTCCCTACTCTTCCTTTGACACCTTGAAATCAGGTTTCTGTGACTATCATTCTACTGAAACTGTTCCCTTTAAGGTCACAAGGGACCTCCATGATCACCAAATACAATGTTTAATTGTTTTTTTAGTCCATGTCCTTTTTGACTTAAATAGAGATTTTTATACTCCTGACCCTACCCTCCTACTTGATGCTCTCTTCTCTCTCAGTTTGACACTACTCTTCTCTTTCCCTTTCTACTTTTTCCCACCATGCTTTTACCTCCAGTCTCCATCTTCTCTTCTGATTCCTTAATATAAGTGTTCAACAACCTGTCCTTGCTTTTTTCCTGTCCTGCTCTATCCTCTCCTCTTTGTTTCTCTTTTCTTCTTACCCCAATTCCATGTCCAGGATTCCACAATGAATTAGTGGTAAAGCTAGGACCAGATCCAAGGTCTTCTGAATCCAGTGGTCTTATCACAATTCCCTGTTTTATTCCAGCTTTCCAAACTCCCTACTCTCTTTCTCTCTTTGAATTTCCTTCTCAGCCCCTTGAAATTTGGCTTCTGATCTCATCACTTAACTGAAGCTACTTTCTTCAAAATTACCAGTGATCTCTTAATTGCTCAATCTGATTTTTTTAATTCTTTATCCTTTTTGACTTCACATTAGCATTTAATATAGTTAGCCATCTACTTCTTCTTGGATACTCTTTCTTTCCTGATTATTTGTAACATTTACCTCTTTTTGTTCTTTTCCTACCTGTCCTTCTCTTTGGTTCTTTTCCAACCACTCTTCAGTCTCCTTTTCTGGATCATCCATGTGTCCTCCTCTAACTATGGATGTATCTCAAGGTCTTCTCCTCTCTCTCTGTCCCCATTCTTTTTTCTTGGTACTCTCATAAACTCTCTTGAGTTCAATCATTATTTCTATACACATGCTACCTTGAATTATATATCCAGCCCACGTTTTTCTTCTGAGCTCCAGTCATCAAATGCCTATATGACATCTCATACTGTGTGTCTTGGGCAGCTAGTTAGTGCAGTGAATAGAAGTCAGAAAGACTCATCTTCTGGAATTCAAATCTGGCCTCAGACACTTGCTAGCTGCATGACCCTAGACAATTCACTTAACCCTATTTGCATCAATTCCTCATCTGTAAAATGAGATGAATAAGGAAATGGCAAACCACTTGGTATTTTTGCCAAGAAAACCCCAAATGAGGTTACAGAGTGTTGGACACAATTAAACAACAACTGTTGCAGATGCCTCAAACTCAACATATCCAAAATGGAAGTCACTATCTTTACCCTAAAATCAACATCTCCCCTAAACTTCTCTATTTTTGTTAAACCCACTGCTGCCCCTTCCAATTTCATAAGCTTAGTATAAGCCTTGACTCTTCCCTCTTCCTCACCTGCCATATCCCAATTAGTTACTAAGTCTTGTTCATTCTCTCATTACAACATATCTTGCGTATGGCTCCTCTCTAAAGACATGACCAACATGACTTAAGTGTCATTACAACACTCTTCCAATTGGAATCTTCTATATTACATAGTAGAGATTCCTTTCGGGTATGGGTTGGACTAGATGACCATGTTGTCACTTTCAATTTTCATATTCTGTGTTTCTAATTCCAATCTTTCCATCTTTCTATTCCAATCCTCCACCCAGCTGCCAAAATATTCTTCCTAAAGTGCAAGCCTGACCCTGCTCAAGGTCCTACAGTGATTCTATATTGCCTTGAGGACACAAGTCCTTAAACTTTTTGTGTCATGGACCTCTTTGGCAATCTGGTGAGGCCAACAGATCCCTTTTCAGAATCATGCTTTTAAATACATAAAATAAAATATACAGGATTACAAAGGAAACCATTTATATTAAAATGCAGTTATTCAAGTTTTTTTTTTAAAGTTCATAGATCCCAAGTTAAGGATCACTGCTCTAGGTTAAAATACCAACTCTTCAGCTTGGCACTTCCAAACCCTTCACAATCTGGCTCTAGAATGACTTTTCCAAACTTTTCATATTACGCCCCTTCATTCACTAAAAATTCTAGCCAAGTTCAACTACTTGCTTTTTGTCAAACTTTCCAACTTCCATGTCTATTCCTTCACACTGGCTATCCCTCATGCCAAGAATACATACTTGTCTCACCTAATTTCACAGAATTCCTTGCTTCCTTCGAGACTGAACAAAGGTACCACCTCTTCTCAGATACCTTTCCTGATCCATCTGATACTTAGAGCTCACTTCCTTTTGTACTTAAGTATATAATGTTTCACTTTACCTATAGAATATAAGCTCCTTGAGGACAGGGACTATTTTTCATTTTTTCTTTTTATTCCCAGGGCTTTGCACATAGCAATTGTTTAATAGCTACTTATTAGATCAATTGGATTAATGAGAATTGATATTAGTTCCCCTCCCAAGTTAAATGACATCCTATAGCTTCTACCCACTCAATAGCCCAGACTCCATTTTCCAGATGCTCATCATTGTGTACTGTATTTGATGCTGTTACTCTCCTTCTCACCATTTTGGGCCAACGAGAACTTTTAGGGATTATTTTGGAGCAGTTGTTCATAGAAGGTATGCCAAAACAAAGAAATACAGATGTGAAGCCATGCCTGAAAGTCTAGTATCCTTACTTTTCCAGCTGAAACCACAGTGACTGATGAACCCCATGACCAGCAGGCATAGATTGAGAGTAAATGGTAGCAACAAGGAAAACAGGTCTTAAGGCTCCTTAGGGAGATGTTTGGACCCACAAGGAAGTGAGTCTATGAGAAAGCGTGCAGATTGGAGTGGGAGTTGCATAGCGTTGAAAATTCCAGGCATTCCATCTAGGGTCCACTTCCCTTCAGTAATTCCTAGAATACAGCAACTAACAGAAGTGTTAACCCCCTTAAGAAAAGGCAACCATCCTCATCCTGAATGCATTTGGAGACTGGAAAATGAGTAGGGAAGAGCCATGGGAGTGTCAGAGCCAGACAGGCTAGGAAGGACCAAACCACCTCTCCTCTGATCTGCTAAGAAGGCTTTGTGGAGGAGGCTGGCAGATTTCAGGAGCTGTCCTTTAAGGGCAGAACAGAGATGTTTTGGCAACCTGGATTTGGTAAACTTTCAGATGTATGGTACAGCCTGAAAGGGAGGTTGGGGTGGTCTCTAGATAAACCAGATGAATGAATGTATGAAAAACATTTAATAAGTGATTAGTCATTGGAAATACATATAGAAAAGCACATTCTAATGTGCTCTAAGAAAGAGTTCACATTCTAATAGAGGGAAACTGAGTAGCTGCCTCAAAAAAGATAGAATTGAGGTCCAAGAAACAAGAGAAAGGCAGATAAAATCCTAAAATCTGATGGGTCTATTTCATTGTCTTTTGTATCCCTAGTACCTGTCACATAGGCAATGCTTAATAAAAGCTTGTTCATGGATTAATGCTATGAAGTCTCCATAGGGCCAAGGGAAGCACAGAGGCCTAGTTAGGAGAACACTAGACTAGGAGGAAGCAAGGTTCATTCCAGTCCCTTCCTCCACTATTTGGATATATCAACCTGAGTAAAACATGTTACCTATGTGAGACTGCTTCTTCCTCCCTAATCTGTAGGGTTGTTGTAAGGTGCAAGTGAGATAATATCTATAAAGTATGACATGAATGTTTACTGATCAGCGGGAAGGACTGAAAACATTTATTATCACTTGATCTGATGCTACCAATTATTAAGCTCTTGTCCCAGGTCTCCAACAGCTCTAGGATGCAGGCAAGATTCTACTTGTCCATCTGACTGTGTGGCAACTTGAAACCAAACCTTTGTACTTCTATAGAAGACTCTCACCCCTATGACTATTTACCCTGATCCTTCCCTCCTAGAATGCCTTCTACCCTAAAAATCTAATTTCTCCTGTGAACTTCCTGTCTAAAAGGCAGTTGGTGGTACAGTGGATAGGCTTGAAGTCAGTAAGACCTGAGTTCAAATGCTGCCCTAGACATTAACTGTGTGGCCTGGACAAGTCATTTAACCTCTATCTGCTTCAATTTCCTCAATGGAGATTATATTAGCATCTAACTCCTAGGGTTTATATCAGGATCAAATGAAATAATATTTAGAAAATATACTTAGCACAATGCCTGGCACACAGTCGTCACTATATAAATGGTTATTCCCTCCCCTTTTGGAGAGCAGGAACTATTATTTGCCTTTCTTTGTATCCCAGTGCTTAGTAGGGTGCCTGGCACATAGTAGGCACTAACTGGTTGACTGACTGACTTCTTATCCTTTAAGACTTAAGTTAAACCTGCCATTTTTGTGAAGGTTCCTGGACTGTCCCTCTTCCCCTTGGTTCAGGTCACATGCTGCTTTCTGATCTCAGTTCCTTTTACTCATATGCATGTTTGTGTTTCCCAGCTGGAATACAAGCTCACTGAGGGCAGGACCTGAGTGTACCCTGTCCTCTGTTGTATATCTTACATTGTCTATCATGATGCCTTATATGTACTAGCTGAATCAATATTTGGTGGTTGTTAGGTTGATACAGGAATGAATGAGGCATCAGTAAAATGGGCAGTTTTGTATTCCCAGAAGAGCACACTCAGTGTGCTTGAAATTCATCACTCAGTCATGCTATTGGGTCATACAGTCAGTAGCAGGGGAGAAGAAGTGGAGAAAGAAAGGAAACTTCTAGAAGGACAAGTTCAGACACAAGCTTCCTAGAGCCCAAATTCATTAGACTGATTGATAATCCATCATAAGCAATTAGTCAGGGCCTGTTGCAAAACCCTCAGATGTGTTGGAAAAGGAAGAGATAGCACTGCATGTAAGAAGCAGACAGTGTGGACAAAAAGAACACATACTTGGACTGACAGGAAATTCTAGTTGAAGTTCAGCTTTGTCACTTGGCAGCTTTGGGGACCTTGGAACAAGCCATTTCTCTGGCCCTTAAAATGGAGGAGTAGAAGGAGGAGGGGCAGAGATGAGCTAAATGACCTCTGAGATCCTTCCACTTCTACTAATTCTGTGGTTGCAATGGTGGGTACTAGCAGTGTGATGGAAGCAAAACTTATGTGACCTGTTTTAAACTCACTTATAGGGAACTAAAAACTGAAATCACTCTTATTTTTCTAGAGGAAAAATACTGTGTGAAAGCAGTTTCCAGCTGTGGGGAATGAACACCTAGCACTGTCACTAATGTGCTGCATGATATTGGGCAAATTCTCCTATATCTCTGGGCCTCATTTTCCTCATCTTGTACTGTTACCAGATGGGATTAAATAATTCCTAAGTTCCCTTCTGGCTCTAAAATTCTGTGATTCTGATTTTTTTTCTTTTAAAAAAAAACTAACTTTGAAGTTTGAACTTCAGTGGATAAAATGCTAGGCCAGAGACAGAAGATCTGAGTTCAGATATGGCCTCCAATACTTACTAGCTATATGACCTTGAGCAAGTCAGTTATCCTATTTTTTTTCTAGTTTTCTCAGCTGTAAAAATGGGTATAATAACAGTGCCTACCCAACATGCTTGTGGTAGGTAATAAAATGAGATAATATTTGTAAAAAGTTCTTAGCACAGTGCCTGGGACATAGTAGGTACATATAATTTCTCATTCCCTTCCCTCTTTTGTTGTAGGGAGAAGCCAGGTAGAATATCTAACAAAACCGTGAATATGCAAAACTCTCCATACATCCTAGGATACCAGTAGTCTGAGCTGCATAGTAGAAGGAATTCCTTGCACTGGAAACATATATTTTATCTATCTTTCTACTGGGTTCTATTGAACTCTAGTTTTAGAGTGCAGGCCTGCCTCATTTTAAGGGAAACTCTCTTTTAAGAGAATTAAAAAAGTAAGGCAATGATTCATTTAGAGGGTGGCCCCACTCCTTTCTACGGCCATTGCCTCTCTATGTACCTTTGATCCAATCCCCTTCTATTCTCCCCAGTAGATTGCCCCCATTATCATCCCTCCTTCTAATCGCCAATCTCTCTCTGTCTACTACTCCTTTCTTTGCTGCAGACAAAATATTGCCACTGGACACAGATGGCTCCAGAGGAGAGAGCAAAGCTGGTGACGGCACAATCCTTCTTCCCTTAAATCCGATCACTTGAAAGTCATGGTATCACCTTCCTGATGCAATTGTCCTCTTTGAGAACAATTGAGAATAAAAAAAAAAACAAAACAAAAATAACAACAATATACCCTGTTCCTAAAAAAAACCCCTCACTTGTTCACTGCCATTCGTTGTCATTCTGTATCTCTTTACTCCTCAGCTAAACTCTTTGAAAAAGCTGTCTAAACAAGATCTAAACACTTCCTTTCCTATCATCTAAACCATTTGAATTTGACTTCTGGCCTCATCATTCTACTGAAATATCTTTCTCCACAGTTAGCATTGAGCTTTTAATGAACAGATCTAATCATCTTTTCCCAATCCTCATCCTCTTGACCTCTACAGCATTTGTCTCTGTTAAACACTAGATCCTCCTGGATACTCCTTTTTCTCTTTTATCCATGACATTGCTTTCTACTGCTCTTCTTAGCCAGGTGACCACTCCTCAGTTTTCTTTGCAGGTTCTTCATTCATGTTATGCTCATTAACTGTGTGTGTGTCCCCACACCCCAACCCACCCCCGCCCCCAAGTCTCTCTCCTGGGCCCTCTTCTCTATTGTTTCTAGCCTACTTCACTCGCTGATCTCATCAGTTCTCATGAGTTCTCATGGGTACAATTATTATCTCTAAGCAGATGATTTCCAGATCCATATATCCAGCTGTAGTCTCTTTTCTGAGTCGGTAATAACAATAACTAACATGTATTAGCCCTTAATATGTGACTGTGCTAAGCCCCTTGAAAACATTATCTCATTTGATTCTCACAACAAGCCAGGGAGTTACATAGGTTAACTTGCATTACCAACTGTATTAGACATCTCTAACTGGATCCCCCATTGGTGTCTCAAAGCCAATATGTGCAAAACAGAATTTGTTATCTTCTTCCTCAATTCCCACCCTCCAAGTTTCTTCTCTTCCTAACTACCAGCTTTCCAATCACCCAGCCTCAGAACGTCATTGACATCTTCAATTCACATTCACATTCACCTCAAGTTCAATTCATCACCAGATCTTCTGTTTGCTGTAGATCTGCATATCTTGGATATGTTCCTTTCTCTTCATTCACTCAGCCTTCACACTAGTTCAGACCCTCATCACTAGAAGGTCTTCTAGTCAAGCCTCCTTGACTTTAGTTTCTCCCCACTCCAATCCATCCTCAGCTTAATTGGCATAGTTATTTCACCTCACTATTCAACAAACTCCAGGTACCCCTTGTTACTGAAAGGATTAAATATAAAGTTCTTTCTTTGGCATTTAAGGCTCTTCACAACCTACCCCTTTGCCACCTTTCCAATCTTCTTATACTTCCCTTTCTTTCATATACTCTACAATACCAAACTGTGTACTGTTCCTCACATATGACATCCTGTCTTCTGTCTTTATCTTTCTGAAACTGGCTCTCTCCCGTACCTGGAATGCTCTCCTTTACTCTCCACCTCTTAGAATCCTTGAATTTCTTCAGATCAAAATCCACCTTCTGAAGGGAGCCCATAACTGGTCCTCCACCCAGAGCCCCACCAAAGCTTCTAGGGCTTTCTCCTCTAAGATGATCTTTCATCCCCCCTGTAGATATCCTGAATGTACCTGTTTATTATATTTTGCTCCTTCCATTAGAATGTGAACTCCTTGAGAGCAAAGATAGGGTTTTTGCCTTTCCTTTCATCCCTAATGCAAGGTCTTCTTCAGCAGTGAAGGATGAACACCTAACGCTTAACATATTCCTGGTACACAGTAATTGTATAATAGATGCTTGTTGGCTGACTGATGGGGAGACAACATACAAACAAGGGTTGTTGTGAGGATCAAATGAGATAATATTTATAAAAGCATTCTATAAAACTTAGAGTGTTACAGAAATGCTAGCTATAATAATATTAGTATTAATGAATACTTATTGATTGGCTGACTGATCTTATAGAATTTAAATCCTTAAATAGAGCAGCTAGGTGGTATAGTGTGGATAGAGCACTGGACTTGGAATCAGAAAGACTCATCTCCCTGAGTTCAAATCCAGCCTCAGACACTTACTAGCTATATGACCCTGGGCAAGTCACTTAACCCCATTTGCCTCAGTTTTCTCATCTCTAAAATGAGCTGGAGAAGGAAATGGCAAATCACTCTAGTATCTCTGCCAAGAAAACCCTGAATAGAGTCACAAGGACAAGACTGAACAGTACAGTATATAATCCTTAATTATAAAAACTTCAAATTGGAACATCAAATTATAGTAACTGCATTTTTTAAAAGAATAGAGACTCTGAAAATTCATTTTAAAGATGAGACTGGAGCCAGAAGGGATAAATTATTTTCCCAAAGACCCACAGAGATGGAACTTGAACACAGATTTCTTAACTCCAGGTACAGATTTCTTTCTTCTACTTGATGGTTGTCACATGTCGGATGGCAGAACCCCCTTAGTAACATTTTTGGTACAGCCTTACAGTTATATATTGTAAATACTCAGAACAAATAAAAGGAAGTGGACTGCTAAGTTCTAAGAATTTGATCATGGGATTGGAAAGTTCCCAACGAAAAGAGAAATTCTTATGAATTGGGGAAGAAGAAGGTTAGAATAAGTCAAGCAAGAAAAACTTGGGAGTTATGTAAGTGCTCCAAATTTCTAACATGATACAAACCCTCTTGGAATACAATGCCCACTGTGCCAAAGAATTAGCTACCAGTTCATATCTTATTTATTAAGTTCAATCAGTTTAATGTGGATTCCTGCCCTTGACAAGTGACTTCTTAGGACCATATCTACAGCTGGGAAGGATCAGAGACCAACTCATTCAATCCTTTCATTTTACAAATGAGAAAACTGAAGCTCAAAGAAAGTAACTTGCCTAAGATAAACCAGGTAGTAAAGCATCTAAGTGGAATTCGAACCCAACACAATGCTTTTCCTACTATATAATACTGCCTTCTTGTATACACGAAGGAGACAAGGGACCACAGGAAAATCAAAAAAATAATTTCAGATATAAAAATGAGAATTTCTGGGGGAAAGTTAAATGAGTTAGATTTATTTAGGCTGAATTACCAAGTTAGTTATCAATTAGTGGAAAGAACAGTATTCACATTTATATATTGCTTGAAGGAATACAAAATGCTTTCTTCAAAATAACCTAACAAGGTAGGTAGTACCAGCGGTGTTAACCTCACTTTCCAGATGAGGACACTAAGACTTTAAAGGGTTAAACGTCTTGACCATGGTCACATAGCTAGCATGAGAGAGAAGGGATTTGAACTGAGGCCTATTGATTCCAGGTCTAGCATTCCTGCTATGTCATGATACATGATGCCTTCCATGCTGACTTATGGGAGACTTCAGTGAGACATTTCTCTTCTCTAAAAATGCTATAAAAAGATATATATATATATAAAAGATAGTTTGATTAGGGTTTGAACCTATATTCATTTCCAACCTGTCTGTTCCCTCTGATTTGCTGTTAAATGACTATTGCAGAAAGACTGTAATAATAGTGTGACAGAAGGAGCATGCTTTCCTTCCTACAGTGGAATCCCCCCCCAAAAAAAACCCAGCATGATAATAGAGATAATGAATAATAGTAATAATTAATAAGAGAAGCAACATAGGCTAGTGGAGAGAGGGTTGGCCTTGACATTCTGCTTCTGAAAGAAACTAGTTGAATGACTCTGGGCAAATAATTTAGCTTCCCAGTGCCCTGCACAGCTTTCTAAGACTATAGTTTGCAGATCAGTTGCTGCTGGTGTATTGGTAGAGAGAATTAATTCACTGAGAGTTTCCTACATCAAAGAAATCTAAGGTCTGGACAAAAAAATTTATGAGGATGGATTCCTGTTTTCCATAAAATCAAGAAAAAGGTATTTCAGAAATTAATTGCCATGAATATTAGCATGGTGCTGGGAAGTCTGACCTGGACTGAGATGCACAGGGTCTCAGAAGGATCTTTTATATACTCAACACTGGTTAACAATGATTAGAAATGGATAAGAAGACTCCTCCCCACAGTCTTTTGCAGAAATGGGAGTAGGGAGAGTGGATGGATAAGGAACCGTGTGTGTGTGTGTGTGTGTGTGTGTGTGTGTGTGTGTGTGTGTATGCAGGTTTTGTTGCATGTACTGTTGGTTTTGATGAGTTTTTCTCTTCTTTCTTTTTTGTTTTTCATCTTTATTATATGCTATGGCTCTCCGGGAAGAGGAAAGAATGGGTTAAGAAGGGAATTTAGGTGATATAAAGACCAAACATATCAATAAAATTTATTTTAAAGGCAATTATTACAGAATTATGTCCAGTTTTTATCTACATAGTCCAAGAAATACATGATATGGACAAGGGGCCAGAGAAAAACAAAAATAATTTAAGAAATAAAAAACAGAACTTCGGGGGACAAGTTAAATGAGTTAGGACTGTTTGGCCTTGAGAAAATAAGGCCAAGGGAACAGCTTCCTATTTTTGTTGGAGAAAATCCATGAACCCTAGATTTTAGAGTTATCACCAGTATGCTAACCATTTGATAAATTCTTTGGCCATGGTAACCCCTTAAGAGAAAGAAAAATATAAGATGATTCTCCATTCTGTGCCCAGAATTAAATAAGAGGAAAAGAATATAACTTCTATTTCTTTTAAAAATTTTGCTTATTTTTACATGAATTCATTAATTTTTAATATAATAATATAATCTTCCTGTCATTGCCCCATTGAACAATTTTTAAAAAGTGAAAAATAAGACCCTCACAACAAACACATATAGTCTAGCAAAATAAATTCCCCATTGACTTTGTCCAAAAATATGTGTCTTGTTATGCATTTTAAGACTTAAGTCTTTGGCAAGAAGTGGATGTCATGTTTTATTTCCATTCCTTTGGATTCCTGATTTATTATTTCATTGATAAATATTCTAAACAGAACTTCTTAATGCAATAATGATAGCAGAATAGACCAATAAAGGGAGGAAGGTGCTAAGAATCATAATGGGTTTTAAAAAAAATCTTTATAAACATTAATTTGATTGTTGATACTCTATGAGATCCTTGCTCATTGACCAATGAATCAAAGATGCTACTGGAGGAACTAAATCATATCAATATTAACATTTGTATTATAATGAAACTAGAGGCAAAAAGGAAGGATGGGTCCCAGGATTTTCTTGGAAAGGTATATGAATTGGTCTGATTATAGATTTGAAGACATCAAAGATACATCATTGCATGGGGTATTTGGTAACTTTATCTGACAGCTCTCATGAACTTCTCAAAAAGACTATCATGAAGATAAATGGAACTAAAATGTCAACATCTGTTACTAAAGAGGAGAAATTTGACAAAAAATTTGATAAGATCCTGCAACTGCAATTGACATATGCTTTAATATTCAGTGACTTGGATGCAAAGGTAGCCATGGAGGAGGATGGTAAAATAAAACCCCAATGAAACACATGTTGAAAACAGTTTTCTCAAATATCCGAATGGATTTGTTATCTGATCGTTTTGGATATTTTCTCCTTTGATGAAGATTTCAACCCATCCCTGTCTTCTCTTCCTGAAAGACTTTTTCTCCATGTCCTCCCAAAAGTTCAATACAGAGGGTCCACCCACCATGATTTTACTTCCTGACACTGATAGAATTCCATTAGAGCACATAAACTTTTCATTTATCTTTGGTGACCAATCCATTTTCATTTTCTATCATACATTTCTACATTATCTCCTGTTCTTCCTGGGAGTTCCTCATTTGCTATATGTTGTGGCCACTTATATCCATAGGATACTTCACCATCGTCCTCTATATGATAATCATTTTTAATTCTTGAGAAGCTGTTGTATTCCATGTCTAACAGTCATATAATACAAGAATATTAGTACATTCTTTGAGAGTTCTCATCTTTCATGCCCTAGATCTCATTCTCACACTGATGAGTAAGGTCCCTTTAGAGAAAGGCTATATCTCCACCCTCTCAAGTTTCTAGGGGTACCTCTGGAGATGTTGGGGGCACCTTTCTCTAATGCTCAATGTTCAGGCTCCTGTTTCAAGTTGTCTAGCTGTATTTACTTTATCTTGTATTTATGAAGTCAATGTTTATCCCAAATGTAAACTATATTTATTCTATTAAATTTTCAGTGATTATTAGTATCATAGTATCATTTAACCAATTACTATCTATTACCTTTTACACAGAGATGTTTACTGAGATGTTATAGCAAGGTTTTACAGAGGCAGTTAAGTGGCTCAATGGCTAGATAACTGGGACAGAAATCAAGAAGACCTGAGTTTAAATCTAGCCTCAGATATTACTAATTGTATGACCCTGAGCAAGTCACTTAACCTCTGTCTCAGTTTTCTCAACAGTAAAATAGGGCTTATAATAGCACTTGTCTCTCAGGGTTGTAATGAGGGTCAAAGAAGTCTTTTGTAAAGTGTTTAGCATAGTGCTTGGCACATAGTAGGCACTTTATAAATGCATATTTCCTTGTCTTCCTTGTCTTAACACCTGGAGTCACACTCTCCCCTTTATGACTTTGGTCTCAGCAGCAGGATAAGGGCAGAGTTGACTCACATTCATAATAGCTACTACAAACATTTGCCCCATCAAGTTCATTTCTGAATTTGGCATATCTGATGGCCAAAGTCACCCCCATGCTTGTAGGACCTGGCAAGTTGCCTATGAGGTTTAATTCACTGCTGAGTTGGGCCCCCAGATGTTTGCCGGTAAAATGGGCTTAGTTGGTGCAAGCTTTGACATGGACTCCAGCTCCCAGACCTCTGGTGGTTTTGACCTTTTGAAGCTCATAATGGTGTAGCTTTCTCCAATAATTTTTCACCTGAAAGTAAAAAAGATCAAATACAAAGAGACAAAAAAACAGAGTCTAGACTTGTCAGCCTTGTGGTGAGGAGAGCCTGAGGCCACTCCCCATCCAAAGACTTACAGCATGTCTCTTTCACTCAAGCACAGCCAGGGAAAAAGGAGAAAGGCTCATTTTGACCAGTTTGTACTTTTGGAGTGAGCTCGAGTTTTGACCCAGAAACCAGTTAAAAGTTTATTTCTTTACCATGTAGTTAGTAGCCTGAAAATTATACCTGATCAAGTTCTGAATCTGAGAGCAGGGACTTTCTCTTGCATGCCATTCTGCTTTCCCAGAAGCAGGCTTCATAGCCTCTTTCCACATGGAGACAATATTAGTGAAACATGCTACCTGTATTGAAAAGGACTGCGCTTGACCTTCGCTTCATTACGCTGGCACTTTAAAACAGTCCTTTTCAATTCCTTATCTGTAAAATGGGGGAGATGGGTTAGATGGTCTCCAGCATCCATTCCAGTTCAAAATCTGTGATCCTGCCTTCCCATATAAGCACTGAAATTAGGTGCTGTTTCCCCGATTGGGTAGCATCTTGTACCCTAACCAATGTAGATAAAAGCCAAAGCTATGTCTCATGTGGGACATATTACAGAGAGTGCCTCTTCTTGTCAAATGAGAGCTGAAGGCATACATGCGGGGGAATGAAAGTTCCTTAAGGTCAAGGATTCTTTCATTTTTGTTTTTGGGTCTCTCCTTCCTAGAACAATACCTGGTACATAGTTCTTGCTTAAGCCCTGTTGTTTGATTGGAAAATAAATAAACAAACTAACAAACAAATATATAAATAGATGGACCCTTGTTTCTGGAAGAAGTTTCAGGTCATTAAAGGAACTTTGCCATTTCCTGGAGATAATCTAGTCTTCTTTCCTCATCTTGTTTAATTCTGGGCTCAACTCACTGTCCATTTGTTCTATCTGTTCCAGATGTACGTAAAGATATACAAACTCTATAGATTGTTCATCTAACTGAATGCTGGAAAATATCCAATGATATTGATCAAGAAAAAAAGAGAAGCCAAAGGCTACATATAAAGCTTACACCTATATATCTCTGAAGAAGAAAGTTTAGAGGTGCTAGCCATGACAAGCACCAAAACACAATTGAAAACATTAAATTTCATCTGAATAGACAGGAAAATGATTGCTTTATTAATGAGGTAGTTATTTCTGAGTATGCTGTCTATGTATAGTGAAAATATCAATTTGGTAGGGCAAAAGTCAAAATCAACAAATGAGACAACAAAGTGAAGATTAGAAGAAGAGAGTTCCTGCAATATAAAACCACTTGAAACTGAAATGCTTCGACAAGATGTTGATTCTGGGGAAAAAAAAGGAAATGGACAAAGGAACAGACATGTAGTTGGACAAAAAAGCCACTGAATTCATCCATCATTATTTTTCCCAGACAGATTCTACAGATGTACAATGAGTTAGGCTCAGAACTGAGGAATAGAAAGAGGGAAGATACAATTGCATTTGGGAAACTACACTTTCAATCGCACCAAGATTCTTCATAAAACAAAACTTTTTTTTTTTAGCATCAATATCCTTTATTGATACCATATCATTGTGAACCATGAATACTATA
Organism: Notamacropus eugenii; assembly: GCF_028372415.1. Lineage (NCBI taxonomy): Eukaryota > Metazoa > Chordata > Mammalia > Diprotodontia > Macropodidae > Notamacropus > Notamacropus eugenii. The sequence goes on along the minus strand of NC_092875.1, from coordinate 127,470,787 downwards.
ATCTCTGAGGAATCAGAATTATGATCCATGTGAAAGTAAATGGAGCCAAGGATGATGGGTAAAAATATTACCAATAATGAATTATATGCCAAAAGCAATACCAAAGATATCTTCAAACATATATATGTCTAGAAAAACAAGTTGGTGAGTCAGATAATGAAAGAAAACAAATGGTCAGTCAACATATTGAACTGGTCCCTATGTAATTTTAAGAGACCTAGAAACATACCCTTGAGTATGATGGGTTTATCTCCTGCAGAGGAATTATGGGAAGACTGGCAAGATTTTCACTGGACAGGAAAACAAGGGACAACTGAAATTTGCACTTTTGGAGGGAATAATTACATCAATAAGATTATAAATTCATTCAAGAACTAAAGGTTAAAGAACTAGAAGGAATACTAAAGACTATCTAATCAACTATCTCTTTTACTGATAAGGAAGCCAAGGTCCAGAGAATTAATGACTTGAGCAAACTCACAGTGAATTGGCATCATGACCAGAACTAGAACTCACATTTTCTGACTCCCAGTCCAGTGGGTTTTTTTTTTTTCTCTCTCTCTCCATTATACCACTGACTTAGATGCAGTGGATACAAGACTGGGTCTGGAGTCATGAAGACTTGAATTCAAATCCAGCTTCAGATACATAATAGCTGTGTGATCCTAGGCAAGTCACTTAAACTCCGTCTTCCTCAATTGTAAAATGGGGAAAATAATGGCACCTACCTCCTCAAGTTCTCGTGAGGATCAAATGACATCCTATTTGTAAAGCACTTAGCACAGAGGATACACTTCATAAATGCTTAGTTCCTTCCTTTCTTCCTTCCTCATTTACTACTGTTCCTGTAGCTATCTGACTAAAAAAAGTCCCACTGAAATTAACCCATCATTTCAGTGGAATTTTATACATCAAAAATAATCATATTCATTCAGTATTATAACCTGACTTCTTTTGTTGGGTATGTACAAAGATGATTAATCATAATTTATGTGACTGAGAATGCTCTGATTCTGTATTTTCCCCTGTATGAGAACTTGGCTCTTGGTCAATTTCCTCGTCTCTAAACCTCATCAACCTCATCAGTCCCTTTAGTCTTTTCCCTAAGCCAGGTGCATCAGATTCTCCTGATGCCAGGACCTGAGGCATTTTTCATGGGTGTTACAACTACTGTTTCCTTCTACCTCTAGGACAGATTTTGTTCTGGGGTCATTCTGGGAATTTAGGTTAACTCTTGGAGTACCATTTGATCTAGAAACCTCAAGTCTACTCTTGAGCATGTGTGTAAGTGGATATTTTAAAATAAGCAAAATCTTTCCTCAAACTGAGATTGATTTAAATACCAGGACAATAAAATTCTTGAAAGTATATTAGATCAAAACTTACATCCCCCACTATATATTTCCATGGTCACATGCTTAATACATGTTTGTTGAATGAATGAAAAAATAAGCAAAGTGACCAGGTCTTATCTAAGCTCTGTGTTGTCCCTTAAGACGAGCCCAACAGACATCTGATAAATGTGTATTTTTGTGATATTATTATTGTTTTCTGTTGTATGGTATGGTTTGTATCCTCCCTCATATCAACTCCTACTTGTCACTGTTGTGTAAGCTATCTTTGACGGGCAGAGATCCCTCTAATTCCCATTTCTACTCAGAGCAGCAGCTGAGTATCGCAGATCCTCCCAGCTCCAGGCCAGCTGGGGTGCCTGGGAAAAGGAGCTGGAGTGGTCTCCACCCATTAGCAGCTGCTGAAATGGCAAGCTGTGGAAAATCTCTGCTGTTGTTGCTGCTGCTTCTTCAGAGAGGAGGGGTCACCAATCTCCTTACACAGGAAACTTGGACCTGCATCTTTCTCCATAAAAATTCAATTCGATCTTTATGTTGGAGTGATTTGACCCCACCATATTAGGAGGTTGCTGACATGAACCCAAACCAATCCATTGAACCCTAGAACTATTTTATTCCAGGCAGAAGAAAATAGGAAGGACTTCAGGAAAAGGCTACTTTCTCCTCATGTCAACTCTAACCAGAGAGGCCAGGTAGGGCAACAGGACAGAGAGGGATCCTACAGGTCTCACTATTTTGTCACAGAACAAGACAGAGAAGTCTCCTACTGCAGAGTCTTCATTACCTTTCCAAAACACATTCCAGCACATTTCTCAGTTTTAGCCAGAGACTAGGAAGATAAATAATTAAAAGAGAACAGTACGTGTCCAAACCAGCAGCGGCCAAACACACTGAGGTGGGTGAGCTGAGGCAACTTGGCTTTTTAAAATCTTGATTTTAAAGTTGTTTATATCCTCTTCTCATTCCTTTTCTAATCTCACAAAATTGAGTAACATGAACTGTCCCAACTGTGTACACAGATAAGAACAATATGATCTTGCATCACCCTCTTTCTAGACCAGGAGGTTGCCTTTCATCTCATAACACATTCATCTCATAAATATAACTTATTTGGGGGCATGTCATGTAGGATGTCTAATCAAAACTTTTTGTTGTTTTTTTCAATTGGGTACTAGAAGGAATGATTAAAAAAGGGTCTCAAATCCATTGTATTCTCTCCTTTTTTCAAATTATTTTGTGGTTCTATCCATCTATCTATCTATCTATCTATCTATCTATCTATCTATCTATCTATCTATCTATCTATCCATCCATCCATCCATCCATCCATCCATCCATCTATCTATCTATCTAGATATATGCCCATGTTGTACCTGCCCAGCAGAATGTAAGCTTCTTGAAGTCAGAATCTATTTCATTTGTGTCTATCCCCAGTGCCTAGTACAGTGCCTCACCCAGAGTAGGAATTTAATAATTTTTGTTATATTTTAATTTATAATTTTAAAACTGAAAGTCTCTTTAGAGATCATTTAGTTTAAATTCTTCATTTTGAGGATGGAGGAACAGTACTTTCATTTTTACAAAGCATTCTCCTCATAGCAGCAACCTTGCATGTTAGAGTTCTATTGGCCTATTTTACAGGTGAGAAAACTGAAATTTGTAGAGGTTGTGACCTGCCAAAGATCATCTAGATGACTGATAATAGCAGAGCCAGCAGAAGAACCCTGGTTTCCTGGCTTCCACTCCAGAATTTTTTCATTACTTCTTTCTTATACTAGTTAGCAATAACCCTACAGCTTTCTGACTATACAAAGTCCCATTGAGATCAATCCCATTCACTGGAGCTTTACATAGCAAAAATAAATGATTTCCTAAGCTAACATAGAACAAAGTCCTTATCACAACAGATAACATCAGATTGTATCAGGGTGAAACTTGGCCTGAAAACTACTAACTCAGATCCAAATGTCTTTCAAATAACTTGTTTTAAGCTGCAAATGTCATTTTCTGTGGGTGTGAGGATTAGGTTGCTACTTCTCTTTGTTCCTCAGAGGCTAGTTGGAAAAACTTGACATATAAAGTGAGATACTATGATTCAATGTAAATCAGGACATGGGGTGGGTTTTTTTGTTGTTTTTTGTTTTTAAAGAAAAGACTGCGTGTGTGTGTGTGTGTGTGCATTTGCCTGTATATTTATGTGTGTGTTATACTAGTTTAAGAACTCTTTTTTGTAGAGTATACTTTTAAAAAAGGTGTGATAGAAGTAATTTCTACCAGAGTTCCTCTTTGGTATCATGAAGGTTGTCACATCTTTCCCTAAAAGGCAAAGAACTGGATTGGCTTAGGAAGTTAAAGTTCAAGCTGGGTCACATCTTCCAGTCTATATTAATAAGACTTCCTAGTCCCCTAAAGACTGACTGTGGATCCAAGGCTCTTCAGACCTGGAGAATATTCCTAGGTTGAGGGGAGATTCACCACACCTCATTCTGTTGACCAGTGTTTCCTGATCCATTCTGTATACTTGTTAAATATGCTTTCTGTGCTATGAAAAAGTAAGCCTCCTTTTGTTAATTGTTGGATGTGACCCTGAGTGTCTCATTTTATTCTAAAATCAGATCTAAGCTACCAGGGGAACAAGCTTGATTTAGTCCCAACTTATAACAAAAGGCAAAACCTAATGGTAAATAAACACAGATAAGTCCTTGGTACTACACAATTCTATTTATTGACTGTAGCTGAACCATTTCCCCTTACTTTTTGTTAGGTAAACTAGTCTTTCACCTTCAGCACTCCCCACCCTTTTGTCAGCTCACTAAAAATTAAGCACCTTGTAAATTCCTGCATTGGAAAGAGGTCCTAGTGGGTCAGCTCAAACATGGAGGTATCTCCTCCCTGTACCAACTCTCTAGTTTCTCTGCCCGTACGGGGGAAATATTATTAAATCAATATACCAGTCCATCTACATATTTGAAGTACAACAGAATCTGAATTTATCATAGGATCCCCAAATCCTATGGACTAGAAAGAACCTTAGACCTTAATGAAGAATCATGAGAAATCCTTCATTGTTCCTCGAAAACTATCTCAAAGCACTTGTACTGCTAGGTGGTGAAGTGGATAACGCACTGGACCTGGAGTCAGGAAGACTCGAATCTGACCTCAGACACTAGATGTGTGAACCCAGGCAAGTCATTTAACCCTATGTGTCTCAGTTTCCTCATTTCTAACACAACTCCACTGTCTTTGCCAAGAAAACCCCAAAGTGGGTCATGAAGAGTCAGACACAACTGAACAAAGACAACAACCAAATATAATGAGTTGGACATGACTGGATAACAACAACAAAAAAAGAAGATGCAGAGTGCTTTAGGAGGGAGGGCACCAGGACCTAGGGGTGGGGGCAGGAATCAGGCAGGGAAGATTTGCTTGAGCTGAGTCTCGAGGGAAACTAAGAATTCTAAAAGCAAAAGTGAGGAAGGAGTTTATTCTAGACAAAGGGGAACTGCAAAGGACTAGAGCTGGTTAGAGGAAAAATAATATGAAAGCCAGTTGACTTGGAATGTAGAGTCCCTAAAGTGGACTGATATATCTTAAACCTGGAAAGGTAGGTTAGGGCTAGGTTGTAAAAGGCTTTAAATTCCAAAAAGAAGAGCTTATATTTGATCTTAGAGGTCAGAGGTCTCTCTAGAGAAAGCCCCTGGAATTCATGAAATAGGGGAGTGTGATGACCAGACTTGTGTGAGAGGGGGGAAATCACAGAAAATGTAATTGTAAACTAGAAATGAGAGGAACCCTCGGTGCCTATCTAGTTCATTTTGTAGATAAGGAAACTGAGGCCCCCTATACTTTAGTGTCTTGTCCAAGGTCATACAGGGAGTATGTGGGATTTGAACTCAGGTTCTTGGACTTTAGAACTAGGAGGCACTACAGGAAAAGCAGTAACTAGAAATTTTGCTGTCCAGGGCAAATTATGGGTAGGGGCAGAGGACATTCTATCTCTGTTGAGTATAGTTATTCTAGGCAAATCCTGGGATGAAGCCTCAGAAAGCTGAAGATAGTAGTTAAGGGAACAGTTTTGGGACAGGAGAGCTGGGGGGAACCTTTGTGACATCTTGTAATTTTAGACCATTCAAAGTCCACAAAGTACAGGGACAGTGGACCAAAAGAATAACATGGGGACAAAGGGTGTGTCTCAGATCTTGGTTCCCCAGGGGTAAAGTCTTAATAGTCTCTACCTAGTTAGATTTTTGGTTCCAAACTTACAGAAAAACAATGTCCAAATTTTCAAAAAGGGGAAGAGAATGCAATCTAGAGGTCAGTGACCTTGACTTCAAATCTTGGCAAAATTCTAAAAACTATTATTAATATGATTATTAGTGAACATCCAAAAAAGGAAGTGGTTATTGTAAACCTCTGGCATAAAAAAATAGGCCTACTTCCTTTTTTTGGCAGGGTTACTAGTAGATTAGGGGAATATTTTAGATACAGATTATTTAGATTTAAGGAAGGTATTTTACAAAGTCTTTTGTGTTATCCTTTCATTTTTTAAATTGAAGTTTAAAAAGAAAATCCATAAATCAGTTCCTAATTTATCCCTCCTACCTGCTGAACCCACCCTTATAGCAAAGTAAAGCAAAACTGACCAATAAAGTATCTGTGTGTACAGAGATTACAATATTCTGTACTTATAGTTCTTATTGTTTTTGTGAATGCGGGCCCCACAATAGTATAATGAGGTGGCTTTACAGAGAGGCAGCATGACAGAGTCAGGAAGACTTGAGTTCAACGCCCACCTTTAAAGTATATTGGCTGACAAGTCACTTGACAAGTCACTTGAGCAAGTCACTTCCTGGCTCAATATACCAGGCAACTCTCTTGGTCTCTAAGTCATGAGAACACACTTGACCAGCATTGGCAGAAGTTTCTTACCAGGACTTCCTTATACCAATGAAACCACAGGTCTGGATTAGGTGGCTTTAGGAATTAGGTGGATTTAGAATTGGGCAGACCCAAAGGGTAGTCGTTTTTAATCTTGTGATATCAATTTAGAAGGTGAAATGCTCAAGGGATCTATTCTTGCTTAGTCCTATGCTATTTAGCATGTTTATCAGCCACTTGGATAAAGACATAGAGGGCCATTTTCCAAGTGCACAAAGCTAAGAGAGCCAGCTAATGCCTTTAGTCAGAAAAGACAGGATCCAGAAAGATCTGCCCCAGCGTCCATGTTGGGTGGAATATAATGAAATGAAAATTACTAAGGATAAACGTCAAATTTTGCATGTTTTAAAAAAGGCATTTCACAAGTCCAGATAGGTGAGGCATGTTTAGATAGCCATCTGACAAATACTTCAGAGGCTTTAGTGGAGTGCAAACACGAATGCATCAACAATGTGAGTTGTGTTGTTGCTGAGTCATTAATCATGTCTGACTCTTTGGGACCACATTTGGGCTTTTTGGCAAAGATACTGGAGTGGTTTGCCATTTCATTTTCTAGCTCATTTTTACAGATAAGGAAATTGAGGCAAACAGGGTTGTTACTTGCCCAGGGTCACACAGTAAGTGTCTGAGGCCTGATTTGAACTCAGGAAGATGAGTCTTCCTTTCCCAGACCCCAAACTCTATCTGTTTAGACACCCTAACTGCCCCTTACATCAACAATTGTTTTTCAGTTGTTTCAGTTGTGTCTGACTCTTCAGGACCCCATTTGGGGTTCTGTTGGCAAAGATACTGAAAAAGTTTGTCTCTTTCAGCAGCGTGACATATGAGCCCAAACCACTAATATGACTGTAGGCTGCATTAAAGAGATATAATGTCTCTGACCAGAGAGGTGATTGTCCTTCTGTCTTTTGCCCTGGTTAAACAGCATCTGGAACACTGTGCTCATTTCTGAACCTCACATTTTAGGAAGGACACTGATAAATTGCAGAGTACCCAGAGGAGAGCCACAAGGATAATGAAAAGCCTCAGATAACACTATCTGAGGAATGGTTGAAGGAACTGGGGATATTCAGTTGCAGAAAAAAAAAAAATGAAGGCTTAGGGGGTAGGGCATACGACGGCTCTCAGAGCATTAGAAGGGCTTTAACGTAGAAGAGACCAGACTTGTTCAGCCTGGCCTCAGATACAGAAGGAACAATATATAGGAATTGCAAGAGATACATTTAGGCTGAATACAGGGAAAAACTTGCTAACTATTAGAGTTGTACAAAAATTGAATGGTCTTCCTTGGTAGATGGTGGGTTCCCCTTCACTGGAGGTTTTTTCAAGCCAAAGCTGGATGGCTACTGATCTGGAACGTTGGAGAGGGCATTATCATACTGGTATGGGTTATCTTGATGGCCTCTTCCAACTCAGATACTTTGTTGTTGGGACTGGAAGCTCAAATCCGTGTGGACAGTCTCGGGCGGGTAAAAGTGGGACTTCTAAATCTTAGAGTCTTATGAGGCCCTCCATGAACAGCGGGGGTTCGAGAAGGTCAGACCGAGCTAGCTCGGCTAGCTCGGGTATTTCCGCCTCTCCCCCGGAGATACCTGATGGGTGGAGTCTCCCTGCCCTCGAGGTCGTCCCGGATTGGAGCACACCTAGTTACCTAACAGCATGGTATTGAGATGCAAACTGTGTGGCTGAAGATTAAGTAGGATTGAGGAAGCCTAAAAGCTCTCTTAGCACGTGTGGAGCCAAAGAGAAAAGTAGGGCTCCGCTTCTTTTCTTTTCTCTCTCCCCTCCCCCTCTCTCCCCGCTTGTACTTCTACTTCCAATCCCTTAAGCTTAGCCTCCTTAGGAAATCTCCCCCTCTTCATCCTAAGAAAGAAGACTCCCTGCACTTGTAACCGAAACCCTGTAATAAAGCTCAACCCCTGTTTGACTCTGGAACGTCCTTTCTCTCATACGTGCATCCGGCGTGGCCAGCCGAAGACCTCGGGAGGTGAGGTAAGGAAGACTCGGGTAGCCCAATACAGGCCTCTAGGCTTGGCACTTTGTGATTCTATAAAGACAGTGGAAGCATTATTCTTTATAGATGAGAAATCTGAAGCAGTTAATTTAAAAAAAAATTTAACTTGATTTCCTAGTTCTATACTTGTTCTTTTCAACTCTGAATTTAAACTCCCCCACCGAAAGCACTTCTTTATGAAGAGCAAAACACAAAAGAGAGGATTCTATATGAAACAGTAAATCTCTATTCATAACACTTTTTTAAAAAGTATGTAATATATCAGATTGCTTAACATCTCAGGGAGAGGGGAGGGGAGGGATAAAATTTGGAACTCAAAACTTAAAATAATAAAACAACAAATGTGAAAAATTGTCTTTACAGTTAATTGGGGGGAATAAAATATTAGTTTTTAGAAAGTATATGGTAAATTCCACATATAACTTTCAAAATGTCTGTGTTTTATTCTGACCTTTCCTCTCTTCTATGCATTCAAAAAAATGTTTCAATGTCTCACTTTTTGGGGGTATAACAATTACTAACCACTTCTTTTCCCCAATTCTCTCAATGAAAACACCAAGAAAAAATTGTACAAAGCAACCAAAAAATTGTAACAAATAAGCATAGTCAATCAAAATAAATCTACATTTTGACCACGTCGAAAAAAGTAAGCCTCCTTCTGTACCTTGAATCTATGGATTAGTTGTTTGGTAAGAGGTCCTCCAGAAAAATAGTGAGTGAATCTGCATCCGTTGCACAGTTATTTTTCTTTAGAATGTCATTGTCCTAGTATAAACTGTTCTTCTGATTCTACTTGTTTCATTCTACATTAGTTCCCACTACCCAAATTTCCCTGCATTGTCTCTTTTGACATTTCTTGTAGCACAATAATATTCCATAACATCCATACACCACCATTTGTTCAGCCATTTCCCAATTGATAGGCATCCCTGAAGAGTCTGGTTCTTTGCTTCTCTCTTCTCTTTTAATCCCCACTCTAGGATCAGGAAGTCGGTTTTTGTGACTCTTCCCTCCCTGGTATTTTTTCCTACCTCTTAACTTTCCCTATCTTGGCTTGTTTCCTTGCTGTGTTTGATACACTTCTACATGGAACCTTCTGGTGCTTGTATAACTCTTCTTTATTCAGTTCATATAAGTGAAATCCATCTGATGATACCCACTCTCCCCTACCCGTTCCTCCATATTTGCACATTCTTTTCATGGACTCCATTTATGAGAAATAGCAGGTTCCAATCCCTACTTCCTTCTTTCTTTGCATTTATTCTCCTTTCTCTTAAAACCCTCAAAACAGAACAATCCACTCCGTTGTGTTTTTCATATTTAACTCCCTCAATATCCTTTGAAGTTGTTAAGGTCCTGAAGTGACCCTTGCTGGAATTCCTACGACTTTTCCTTTTGGGGTTTATTCAAGGAGGTGATCAGTGAATTCTTTCCTCTCCCTTCCAACCAAATGGTTTAGGAAGACTTTAGTGAAGAAGTCACCAGTTTCCTCCAATGAGAATGTAGTAACGGCAACAACTATTGGTGATTTGGGCCATTTTGAAGATGCTGTAGATGCTTCTAAGTTATGGAGCCAATGAAAAAAGTCTCCTCCCAACCTTGTGGCAGGCCAAGCAAAATGTACACACATACTCTAATCCTCATGCTTCTCCATGATTCTTGGACCATGTGGAAAATGCCATTTTAGTAAACTGATGAGGTCAGCACATGCCTCAGATTCTTTATTAGGCATAGTTCTAGCCAAATCCACCCCCACCTTCCTACTCAATAAACTCCAGTTGCTTCTTCTTACTTCTGGGATCAAATATAAAGTCCTCTGCTTAGCATTTAAGACCCTTCACAATCTTGCTAGTTTTTCCATCTTCTTACATTTTACTCCCCTTCAGTCATTCTTTGCTCCAGCCATTTGGTCCAGCCGATTGTTGACTTCCTTCTTTACCTGGAATATACTTCCTTCTCACCTCTGCCCCTTAAAATCACTGGTTCCCATCAAGACTCAGTTCAAATGTCATTTTCTTTAGTCTCTCCAGCTGCTATTGACATCTACTCTAAAGTGACTAAAGTAGATGGAACTACTCTATCTGTGTCTTGTATCTATCGAATTTTATTCATGTAGTCTCCCCCATTAAATTGGAAATCCTTGACTTCAGTTTTTCCTCCCCCACTTTTTGGGGGTTTATCCTCAGCTTTTAATGAAGTTCCTGGCACAGAGTAAATGCTTAATTAATACTCACTGATTGATTGATTACCTCAGCTCTTTAATTCCCTACCCTGGATCTTAGTTGCCTGAAAAAAACAAATTTATGTCTGCAATGAATTTTGACAGTTTATGAGTTGCCTTTTTATCTGCTCATCTTATCCTCTGTCCCAGGTCAATACCCCATCTCCCCATCCCTTCTCTTTCCAGAATCATAGAATTTCTAAGCTTGAAAGAGCCTCAGAGGTCATATAGGCCAAAGATACCTGAAAAAACGACTCCTCTAAAACATATTTGACAAGGGGACATCCAGTTTTTGCTTCAAGGCCTCTAGGGAAGAGGAAATCACTCTTTCCTGGGACAGCCCATTCAATTTTTGGAGAGCTTTATTCATTAAGAAGTTTTTCTCTATATCAAGCCTTACTCTGCCTTATGACAACTTCTACTGCTGCTCCTAGTTGTAATCTCTGGGGCCAAGAAGAGCTGGGTTTATTCTTCCATGACATGAGAAACTTTCAAGTGTTTAAAGTAGTTATCCATCTTATGTGAGCCTTTATTTTCCCCTTTAGACTCACCGTGCCCTGTTAATTAATCCTCATATGACACTGACTCGAGGCCCTTCACTACTCTGGTTGCCCTCTAAGTTCAGCAGTTACCTTTCTTCATTTACTTCAGTCACATTTTGACATTTTCTGTCTAAGTATGCAGGCTGCATTCAGTCTAAAACAGAACCTCTGAGCAAACCATTGGGCCAGACTTGTTCTTTTCCAATGTATTTTCCGCAGATTCCAGGAAAGGTCCTCCTGCTCCCAAAGACCCTTCCCCTCCCTACCACCACCATTGCCTTTTTCCTGCTATATGAAGTTCCACTATTAGAAATTAGTTACTTCTTTGAGTTTAGATCTATTAAAATATGGTTATCCCTGAGATAATATATTAAGTTAACATTCCCCATTAATATCTGAGCATGAGTTAGTTTATAGAATGCTCTACTTGCTTAGAGCAGGTCGTAATAGATATGAGAGGTAGATCCCAAACTCCAAATATTTATTTACTTATTTTTTGGACTTTCCCCCCAATTTGAATGCATTTAGTAATGCTAGTAAAACTTAAACAGTGCTTGAAGATTTTCTTTTGTTAAAAAACTAGGCCTGTTTATTTTCTTTCTATGACAATTTATTTTTTCACTTCCATAAGATTTTGAGTTCTAAATTTTTTCCCTCTCCTTTACCTCCCGCTTCCCCAAGACAGTAAGCAATCTGATATAGGCTCTACATGTATATTAATATTAAACATATTTTCCCATTAATCATATTATACAGAAGAATTAGAGCCAATGGGAGGAAGAAGAAACAAAAAAAAGTGAGTAAATAATATGCTTCCATCTGCACTCAGATTCCATAGTTAGCTCCTTTCCTGTATGTGGGTGGCACTTTTCATCATGAGTCTTTTGGAGCCAAACTCCAACTATTTATCCCTAAAGGGCAGGACTCTGGGGTGCCAAGGGGTATCACAAAGGCATTGGGCACTGAAGGAGGGATAGGAGGGGAAGAAGGGATTGAAGACAAATTCTACCTACTTCACTCTGAGAACTAAGCATGGGTCTATGCTGAAGCCTGGTTCCCCTTCCATGCTTCAGTAGATACTCTCTGTCTCTTGGTTCCTATTTCTGCCTTCTCTGGGATCCTGCTTTCTCCCATCTCCTGGAGTCTCATGAGACAGTCTCAGCCTCAGGTTCAGCTTAGAGCTGCCAGAGAGGGCACAGTGAAGCCAGTGTGTGCTATGCCCTCCTGGAGCAATAAAAATTGTGTCACCTTGGCCTGGAAACTCGTCCACATTCTTGTTTTTAATAAAGCAAGGCAGAGTGTCAGGAGAAAAGCCATAAAAATGTATTGAGGTTATCTTGGAAACAAAGAAGCCCAACATATTGTTTTTATGATCATGAAAAAAAATCGAATCCTCAGAATACTTCTACCCCCCATCTAAATCCTTCCAGGTCCAGCTCACCTTTTAACTACTCTAACCACACTGATATCTTCTCTCAGTTCAGGGCCTAGTATTCAGTTCAATACAATTCAATTCATCTAAACTTAATTCAATTCAATTAAGAGCCACTATAGTATAAAAAAACCCAAGTGCTCTATAACATGTTCAATTAAGTAATAAACGTTGCTTAAGCACAGACTAGCCAGAGAACTGTACTAGGCCTTAGGAAAGACACAAAGTTTTGTTAAGACATGATTCTTGTCCTCAAGAAACTCCTGTTTTAATAGGGTAGTATCAGAACTATACCATCTTGTTCTGTTTCCTTTTTGTTTCATGTGTTTTACTCTTGTCTCATTAACTAGACTTTGTGATGCAGTAGAAAGAGTTCTCAACTAGAGTTAGTCAATAAACATTTATTTATTTAACATTTATCTTGGAGTTTACAGCCTAGATTTCATTTTCTTTTCCTTAATTATCTATGTTATCATTAAAAAAAACAACTGGGACAATTAACTCTTGCCCCATGTAGTTCCATTTATGATTTCTTGAAATATAGAATTGGAAACCCAGGTTTTGATAAAACTCATTGGGATTCAAACAGAGCAACTTGACACGCCTTTCTCTCGAATCACTCTTGCTGTTGCTGATTGGCCAACAGCAGATCCCAGTCCAAGCTTCACTTGGTCATTGTTTGGGTTCTGAAGGCTCAGAGTGAATGTAAGTAGCAATTGTTTCTGTTTTGGCCACAAACTATGAGGGTCTTCCCCTCCCAGATTGATTTTTTTTTGACTAGGTAAAAGAGGTAATTTTTGCCTCAGTTTCTTACCTAATCTTAATCACTGAATGGGTATTGCCTCTGACAGAACTGAGACCTGGGAAAGACCGTCCAGTCATCCTGCTCAATACCTGACCACCACACCAAGATGGCTCCAGAGGAGAGAGGGAGCCTGGTGACCTTGCACAACCCTCTCTTCTGTTCATTTGCAAGTCAAGAAATCACCTTTCTGACATCATCGGTCCTCTTTGAGAACACAAAAACAACAATAACAACCCTGTGCCAGGCACAGTGCTAAGTGCTAGGGATAAATAAAGAGGCAAAAGACCATCCCTGCCCTCAATGAGTTTATAATCTAATGGACCCTAAGTTCAACCATGTGTCTTACTAGCTTGTATAAGCTGGAGAAAATCATTTACCCTTCCTGGGGCCCAGTTTCCTCATTTGTAAAATTAAGTGAGACTAGATGACCTCAAGGTCCTTTATAGCTTTAGATCTATGATTCTAAGGCAGAGAGAAGTTTTAACTTATATATCTCTTGTGTTCCCCAAGTGCCTCAGAACACTCCTAAGCACATGGTAGTCAATCAATAAAAGCTTGCTAATTGGTTGATACGGGAGGTTTAACCTTTTCTTTACCAGTGGTCAGCTGCGTCATGACTGGTCTTTTTTTTTCAATCTTATGGTTTCAAATATACTAATAAATGATGCAGAAGAATCATGTTTCTCTTCTCACTTCTGTCCTTAGCCCAGGTTCTCATTACCAAATCATCATTATCAAAAGATTTGGATTTGTCCTTGGAGTAAGTTGCATTGGGTAACATCCTAAGCCAAGGGAGCTAGCAAGTTGAGTTTCTCAACTTCGTCACATTTCAGTTTCATGAAGTAAATAATAGCCTTTTGAGTTTGAGTCTTAGCTATGAATAGCTTCTTTTCTCATAACTTCATCTTATATTTATTCCCTAAAATGAGAGATTGAAAGGCATCACCTAGCAACTGGCACATGTTTCTCTTGTGGTCTAGTTACTTAAAATGATTGACTATTGCTATCTGTTTCTTTGACTGTCCTGGTCAAAAATGGCCACACCAGATTCTATAAATAGTTATGTCTTTACATAGATGTAAAGCATTGTGCTCCAATGGATTCATTTTTCAAAGTTGCAGCGATCATTTTTACGTCTATGAATGTATATCGTACTTCCCACAAGGACTAGTAGATTGGAACTGCTCCAGGATTTTATACCATATGGTTGCTTTATTAGTTCTGATATTTCATCTCTGCCGCTGGCCTGAGTCTCCTTTTGGAACAGGGTACAGCTATAAAGGAACCTGAAAAGAGATGAGCAAAGACGTAATTTTATAACTCTTCCTGTGGATTTCCTGTAGATTGCTCTGTCACACAAAATTAATGCTTTGCACTTTAAAAGATCCTTTCATCCCAGAACCTCAAAGAACTTTATAAATAAATAACCACTATTATCCACATTTTACAGGTAGGGACTGATACACCAAACTGTTAATATCAGACCATGAATCTAGTGGCAAAAAAGGAAGAAATCTGATCCAATGTAACTCATATAAAAATAAGTTGGCTTGATCTTTCACATTTTATTTTATTTTAAATTTAATTTGATATTTTAGACTGGGTCTCCCCATCTATTACAGGCTGAAATTCTCTTTGCTGATCAGCACAGACGTTTTGAGCTGCTCCCTTTTCAAGCCTCCTTAGGATAAAGGGTCACCATATTGGTGTTGGACTGGGGGGGGGGGGGATACACAGTTAACTTTAGTCCTACTGTAGTTCAGAACTCCATCAATTTTAGCTTCCCCAGTAGCAGGGATTATAGGTATACACCACCATCCCTGGAGACTTTTTACATATATAAAATTAACATTGTTGTTGTAAAAGCATGTCAGATACTGAACCCATTCCAATAACTGGATCATTCACCCTTCAGAAATTACTATATTCTTTGGACAGCTGGCTGGGAGGTCTTTCCTCTGTTTCTTTTAGCCCATGAAATTCAGATGTGTTCTAGCTTTTTTGCTTTATGGTTGACCAAAGTACAACAAAAGGATGTATGATGGGTAGCAAGGCAGCATATTTCCATGAAGACCTACATGCAAGAAATAGGGAAAGGAGTATCACTGAGAAGATATAAGGTTGGAAAAGAATATGGGTTGGACATGTGAAAAGAACCCGGAAGAGCTGATGGAATGTTCCGGATAGTCAACTGTTCACAAGATGTTTTTAAAAATGTAGTAGAAAGTCATCAGCATTTTGGATATATTTTCTGCCAGGCCTAGAGGCCTGTGGGCTACCCGAGTCTTCTTACCTCACCTCTCGAGGTCTTCGGCTGGCCAAGCCGGATGCTCGTATGAGAGAAGAGACGTTCCAGAGTCAAACAAGGGTTGAGCTTTATTCAGGGTTCTGGTTACAAGTGCAGGGGAATTCTTCCTTAGGAGGGAGCGAAGAATCTCCCAAGGAGGCAAAGATCTTACAATAAGAGATTGGAAGTAGAAGTGTAAGTGGGGAGAGAGGGGGAGGGGAGAGAGGAGAGAGGAAAAGCGGAGCCTTGTGTCCTCACACGTGGCCCCTCCGCCCAAGAGAGCTTTCAGGCTTTCCTGACCCTACTTAAGCTCTCCCGTCGCGTAGTTTACACGTCAATACCGAGCCTGTTAGGTAACAATAGGTGTGCCCAGATCCGGGACAGCCTCGAGAGCGGGGATGCTCCTCCCATCACGTATCTCACGGGAAGAGGTGGAAATACACGAGATAGCTCGGTCTCCTCCTCGATTCCCTGTTGTTATTATGGGGGGCCTCGTGAGAACTCTAAGATTTAGAAGTTCCCACCTTTACCCGCCCGAGACTGTCCACATGGAATTGAGCTTCCAATCCCAGCATTTTCTATAGGTTATTAATAGAAGAACATAGAACAGTGTGACAAATGAAAAACTCTGAGAGATAGAATTTTGCTAATAATCAATAAATTCATGATCAGTGGTTTTTCTTGATTTCCAGAGATAAGAGATATAGAGAGTCTGAAAGCTTTAAGTAATCCTAGAAAGGGAATTCCCTTGACAACTGAAAATCAACACTGATTGGTAGATATTTAATGTGAATGTGGGCTAGAAGTCTTCAGCTCCTCCTTCTGGGAACTTGACTTAATCATGAGAATCAGTTGCCTCCCGCAATCTGGACAAGGAAATCCATCTCTAAATCCACTTTGGTTGGTTTTCTCCTTCACCTTAAACTCTAATGGAGGGGTACAAGTTGAGGGGCAAAAAACCAGTTCTAACTGGATTCTGTTTACACTCTAAACAAGGTCCCCTAGTTGGGTGAGTCTGGACTAAGATTGAAAAATATCTTTCTTTGAGAGGTAGGACAATCTCTTCAATCAGTCATATCTTCCACAGGCTGACTTTTTACAGGGGCTAGGACTTAAATGAGGAAATAAAAGAGAGGAGCCTGGATCCTAATATAGTAATTAGTTATTAATATAGTAATAAAATAATTTCCCTCACAAGAACCATGAAGGTTGAAAAGGCAAGCATGGATTCTGATCTATTCAGCTGAAGGGAATGCCTACATCTCTGAGATCACAGAAGCAATGCAGTATTGTAGTGATATCTGCACTTAAAGAAAACATAAGTTCCCTGGATCTTGCTTATTCATTTATGTTTCACAGCCATCAATAAACCTTTGTTAAGTGACTGTGCTACGTGTTGGGGATGGAAAGACAGAAATGAGAGCTCCTTTCCTTCAAGAGCTGACTTTCTATAGGGGATTCCTTGAAGTAAGAGAAGCTCTTTTTTATCATCTTGACCTCTGACACAGTGCTTTGTACACAGTGGGACTTAATGAATACATCCTTAATTTATTTAAATATGTATAAAGATAAACTTATCCTCCAGGCAAAGAACCTCCCCAGTTCCATTAGTGTGTAAATAAAACCATCAACGGCAAAACCAGCACATAATTTGTTAATTAGTTAAAAGATCACAGAAGATAAACCCTTTCAGAAGGAATCCACAGAAGCTTGGGGTTTTAAGTGCTAATATTTACTTTGAAATGAGATAGAATTCTAGACTTTTTCTTTTTAAGGACCAGGCAAGCTGGACAAATTGCTCGTGGATCTAACCCCAAAGGAATGCAGTTTCTGGCATAATAGTTTAAGTTTCCATATAGTATTTGCTCTGTGGTTCTCATTTTGAACATCATTATTGCTTTACCAGAAAATTATAATCTTCTCTTTAATTTCTTAAATCACATGGTTTTAAAAGGATTTTTGGTGTGTGTAAGTGTGGTTGTTTATTCTGTTTTCAGGCCACTTTTTTAGCCTGCTGCTTTAGTCTGATGATGCACGTCAGTGGGAAAATCGGGTTTGATTTACAGAAAATTGCTTTACAGACACCTTTGCTGGAATACAGCTTTCCCATCAAGTGAGTCACTCCAGTACCGACTGCTGAAGTTCCGCTGCTCACAGTGGGTCTGCCAGCAATCCTGTGAGCGATTCTTGTGGCTCTTTGAAGACGAAGAAGGACGTTACTATTATTATGTTTATAATGCAATTTAGTTCTAATTAAAAGCCTATCACTCTGCTTCCAAGGGGGAAAAAATCTAGCAGGGGAGTGGGTGTATACTCTAGTCCTAAAATATAGTCCATTTGTAAAGTAAAAGAAGCTAAGTCAAGAGAGGTAAATTTTAAATTTATATTTGTTTCCATTCTCTACTCAGCTGTCAGATGGAACTCCCTGAAACCCAGGTCCAGTCATGTATCTTCACCCTGCCCACACTTCCAGCCCTCCATCCCTCCTCCATCCCCAAATCACCCTAGGCATTCAGTAAGCTCTAGGCGCTCCCTATCACCTCCATGGTCAGATAGAAAATCCTCTGGAATTCAAAGCCCTCCCCACCCCTAACTCCTTTGGAGTTTTACATCTTAAATACTCTTCCATCACTGGTCTCTTGCTCTCTCATCTCCACTTTCTGGCTTCCTTGAAGACCAAGCTAAAATTATACCTTTTACTGGGAGTCTTCCCCTGTCTCTGTCAATTCTAAACACCTTCCCTCTGTTGATTTTTCCCATTATCTTCTATACCCTTGATACATATTTGTTTGCTTATTTTCTCTCTGATTAGATTGTGAGCTCCCAGAGAACAGGGACTGTCTTTTGCCCTTTTTTGTATCCCTAAATCTTAGCACAGTGTCTGACTCATAAAAGGTGCTTAATAAAATTGCTTATTGGCTGACTATTCTTTCAGTTTTAACAATTTATTGGTAATATTGTATTTTGATACAAGGCATTTCTTCAGATCCTTTGCAGAGTACATTAACAGTTTTAAGGTCATTAACAGAAAGGAGGGAGGCATCTTTAAATATGTATTATTATAGCTAATAGTATTGTTGCATATTTTCTTTTGTAGGCAGCTAGGTGGTGTAGGCTAGACTTGGAACCAAAAAGACTTGAATTCAAATTCAGCCTCAGATACTAGCTGTATGACCTTATGTCAGTCACTTAACCATTGTTTGCCTTAGTTTTCTCATTTGTAAAATGGGGATAATAAGAGGACCTACCCTATTCCTGGTTGTGGTGAGAATCAAACGAGGTAATATTTGTTAAGTGCTTTGAAAACCTTAATCGCTGTATAAATACTATCTTTGCCCTACTGTAGTCACTGTACATATTCTTTTGATTCTGTTTTCTTCACTTCACATTACTCCATACAAGCTTTCGTATGTTTTTCTAAATTCTTCCTACCCATTATTCCATTGTTAAATAGTAGTCTATTATATTTATATATATTATCAATTCCTAACATATCCCCTCCCTACCCACCCAGGGGTAACCCAGTAGATAGAGCACTGGACTTGAAGTCAGGAAGACTCACCTTCCTGAGTGCAAGTATGGCCTCATACACTTACTAGCTGTGTGATCCTGAGAAAGTCACTTAACCTTGTTTGCCTCAGTTTCCTCATCTGTAAAATGAGCCAGAGGAGGAAATGGCAAACCATTCCAGTATCTTTGCCAAGATACCCCCAAGTGGGGTCAAGAAAAGTCAAATAGGACCAAAGTAACTGGAACAAGAACACCTTTCCAGTCTTCTAACACTTTGCTCCCCTCTTTGCATTCTATGATCCAGCAATGCTGGCCTGTTTATTCCATCTGCCATTTCTCCTGCCTTTGCACCGGCTGTCCTCAAGTCTGAATTAACCTTCTTTCTCAACTCTACTTAGCAAGATTCAGCTCAAATCCTCTCTTCTGCTGGATCACTATTCCAGGTCCCTCACTGCCCCCCAACCCCAGCCATCAATGCTGTCCTTTCTGACATTACCTTCCATCTTCTCTGTGTGTATTATATGAACCTGGTTATTAAACGTCTCTTTCATTAGAAGGTGAGCTCCTTGAGGACAGGGGCCTGGCATCCTTAGCACTTAGGATAGTGCTTGGCATATCCTAAGTGCTTAATAATATACTTTTGGACTTGATTTATGAATCATTCAGCCATTCCCTAATCATCGGGGACCTCTTGTTCCTAGCTTTCTGTTATCACCAATAATACTGTTATAAACATTTTGCACATATGGGTCTACTTGGAACACTTCTTTTAAAAATTATCATAGTATGTTTTATTGTTGTTCAGTTGTGTCTAACTCTTTGTGACCCCATTTGGGGTTTTCTTGGCAAAGATACTAGAGTGGTTTGCCATTTCCTTCTCCAGCTCATTTTAACAGAGAAGGAACTGAAGCAAATGTGGTTAAGTGACTTACCTAGGGTCACATAGCTATTTAGTGTCTAATGTCATATTTGAACTTAGGAAGATGAGTCTTTCCGACTTCAGGCCAGGGCTTTCTATCTACCACACTAGTTGCCCTCTCATCTTATATACATTTTGAAAATTCTTTCTAGTTGTAAAGAATTCTAGCTCTTTTTAATTCAAGCAGACTGATCAATTTAATTGCAACCTCTGGGGGAGCTACAGCATTGAAATCCATTCCCAAAAAGAGAAATCCAAAAAAGCATTGAATGTAAGCTTTATACTTATTTTCCTTGGAGTAGTTTTTTTTTTAATCCAGTGGCTATTTGCATCATTGTATTTATTTAGCTTCCACTGCATTCTATAGGAGTCAGAGCCTAAAAGGTTGTTTGAGTAAACTGGAGCTGATTGAAGTTTTGGCTGAGAATGTAATTACCTAAGTTGGCCCTGACCCAGGAGATATACTGCTCTGGTGGAAAGTACTATTGGATTTTTAATAAGCGCCAGCTCTCAGGAGTTTGGCTTTCTGTCCCTTGTATCAGACAGTAGCATGCCCCTAATGCCTTTTCCTCTTCCCTGCTGTCTCTCCGCTTCACCTCCACTTCAGGGTGCAGGAATGACCCAAAGGCCAATTCACTGAATGAACAATGCTATTCCTGCAATGATTGAAATTTCTTTTCATATTTTTACCAGCCATCTAAGTATTGATCCAGGCCAGACTTACCCCCTGCTTACAAGTTTTGAGGAATTCTCTGTTTGCCATTTCAGAGCTACCCAGCCATCCCTTGTAATGTTGCTTCTGTCTTTAAAGAAGCAGTGAAGGAGAAAGGTGGTTGATGATGCTAGAATATAGTTAGTTTTGTATGACCCTAGAGGGCAGGCGTTGGTGCAATGAATGGAATTTGCTGAGAGGTGGATTTGAGGTCCATTTGAGGAAGGATTCCAAGGGGTTTCCAAAAAATGGTGACTGTGAAATTTGAGCAGGTAGCTGGCCTACATCACATCAGACTACCTTCCTAGACACAAGGCGATTAAAAGAAGGAACATGTCAGTCAATCACTTAATACTGACAAGTATTTATTAAGTACCTGGTATGCCAAACACTCTGCTGGTACCTGGGATCCAAAGACAAAAGGGAAATGGTCCCTTCCCTCAAAGAGGGAATTTATTATCTACATTCTATTGGGGGAGAATGTCTAGATATATATATCTTCAATGAGCCATTACAATATAATATACTATACTCTGATATGACATATATACTACATATAATAATATGATAATAACAACAATAGACAACATTCGTAGAATGCTTTAAGGTTTGCAAAGCTCTTTACAAGTATCTTATTTTATCCTAACAAGGAAGATAGGTGCTCATTTTATTTCTATCCCCACTTTACAGAGGAGGAAACTGAGACAAAGGTTAAATGCCTGCCCAGGGCCACACAGCTGTATCTGAGGCTTGATTGGAACTTAAGTCTTCCTTCTTCAGGTCCAGTGCTCTATTCACTGATCTCTAATCCCAACAACTGTCCATCTCCTTATTTTTTACACATGGGTACTTGGCATGTGCTGCCTTGATTTGTCAGCTAACTTTGTGTGCCTTGACCCTTGACCTCGCTATCTAGGGTATAAGCTTTTTAAAGCCAAAGTCAGTTTCTTATGCACCTTTGTGGCTGTCACAGCAATTGAGTGGCCTGAGCATAGGTAGTATTTAAAAATACTTTTTTGTTTGTTTGATTGATTCTTGCTAAAAACAAGCAATCCAGCCTGCTTTGGGATGTTGATGCTAAAAATAAAACTGAACTTCATATAACTTGGCTGACTTCAAAGGTATAACCATCATTTTTCGTCACTGGGCAACAGAGTGTGTGAAATGGGCCCTCCAATCAAGTTTTTAAGATAGACTCACTTAGGAGGATGTTGAGGATGGACCTGACATGGCTGTATTCTGTTAGTTCATGTTTGATGTTAAAATGCAATGAGGCACTTGTCGATCATTGAGCAGTTAGAAGACATTTACCTTTAACATAAGAAGATCATTCAACAAGAATACAGTAACACTTAACTCAGGTAGAATCACTACTCTACGTTCTCTCTTTCTCTCCTCTGTGTGGAAACATTTCTGGTCCACAAACCAACTGTGGTGAAATTGCATAGTTTTGATATATTTACCAAGTCTGAAGTGTCCAACACCCTACAGAAGACCCTTAGATGACTAGGAAGTCATGTCCATAAGATCAGAGGCTATAAGGAAGCTGTATCATGGGATCTGTATCCTGAACCTTGCCCCACTTTTGGGCCAATCAAGTGCCCAATGTATCTTTTAGGGAAAAACTAACCTAACATGTCCGTGCAGGAGTGGGGAGGATCCCTGTGAGATATTGATCCTATCAGAGAGAAGAAGAAACATCAGCCCTCACAGCACAAGATTCCCTGGGAGGGAGACGAAAGGACATTGCCTTGTTGGGTGGGATAGAGTTCCTGGGATACTATGAGGTAGCTGCCGGGGAAAGGAAGGGCCATGCCAGGGCAGGGAGCTCAATTGGGGTGAGGCCATGCTTGGGGTTGGAAAAGGAAGCATGCCATCTGGTAGCTTGTTATAAATATATGTATTTGGTTATTCTTGGCAGCTAGGTGCCAAGCATAGTCATTTTATCTGCTGAAGGAATACAAGAGATGCCAGCACAGTCATTTTTGGCACCCAGGACCAGAGTCCTGGTTGCTTTGCCTTGGTGATAGCCCTGGTTCCATTTGCTAAGCATATGAGAACAACAGCTTTTTTCTTCTAGCTTCTCTCTTTGTACCAGAGGGGATTTGTATAACTTTAGTTAATTCTTGGCTTTCCTATTTACTGTTTGTGGACCATCAGCAAGTGATTTTGTTTGTTTGGCCCTCAGTTTCCTCACCTATAAAATGAGGGGGTTGGGCTAGATTACCTCTAAAGCACATCCTATTATTGTCCACATATAAGTAGCAAATTGACATAGTGTCCTAATTTGTGGATTGTGGATTTGAAGATTTGTGGATGACCCTGTAACTTGGCTCCATCCAACTTTGCTAGCTAGTTGTGAACTCTGTATTCGATTGTCAGCTTTTCACTCTTCCAGTTTCTGAAGGAAAAGTATGGTTTTAAAATGTCCCTTCCCAAAGAAATTGCCCATTTTGGTCAGGCTGGATGCTTCATACAGTCAATATTTTTCCTCCTGGAATGAAAGCTACTTCCCCTACTTCACCAAGTGCTCCAACATGGTAGTTGCAGTCTAGAAACTGTCCTTCGACTCCCAACAGTGACATTTGAAGAATGTGTAGCTGTAGTCTGAGTATTAAGGGGTTGGGAAATCCAACCATAGACACAACAACTTGGGAGTTATGACGATTGTTCTCTCAAGGAATATAATGGCTGTGAAGAATGAAGACCCCTTCCAGTGGGGGGGGGGGGGGGTGGTTTCCCACTCTACCACATCTTATTCCACTGCCCCAAATATTTAAAGTGAAGGTCTACCACCAAGAGCAGATGTTGATATCTCATTGCCTAAAAACCAAATCTATCTTTAAGAAAAAAAAAGTATGGAAAAAGTAAGAAAACAACTGTCGAGTACTGTTCTTGCTACTAGGAAATAAGAAATACAGGTAAAGGGGTATAGAAAGTTATCTGGCCCTACAGGACAAAAGAGAAGATGGGGACAAGGGAAGGGAGGGATGATAGAAGAGAGGGCAGATTGGTGATAGGGGCAATTAGAATGCTCAAGTGTTTTGGGGTGGGGGGAGGGGACAAATGGGGAGAAAATTTGGAACCCCAAATTTTGTGAAAATGAATGTTAAAAGTTAAATAAATTAATAAAAAAAGGAAAAATAAAATAAAATAAAAAAATAAATAAGGAGAAAAAAAAGAAAAAGAAAAAGTAAGAAAAAAGTAAACTAACTCCTTAAGACTACAAGCCAGAGACTAGTTCCACATGAGGATAGATTATATATATTCATTTTATTTTTTATGATTAGATATATTCACACAAAACTCATCTGGTCAAAGCAAGAGGGAGAAAAAATCACATTTAAATTTTTAATTGGAATGGCAAAAAAAAAAATACTTTTTTGCCATGATAGCCTATAAAAAATCAAAAAGGTCAATTTGGAGAAAATCTATTAATACAAATTTTTTTTCAAGGCAGATATAAGCATCAGTTCCTGAAAGAAAGGTTCTATTCGCCTTCCTTTTCACTAAAGGCAAAAGAGACTTTTTGTAAGAAAAATGTTCAGTGGATAGGATAGGGACCAGACATAATTTCATTAGTAAGTATAACAAGCTACTGGATGAAGAAATTCCATCTATTCAGCACCTCTTCTGCATCTTCTAGTCTTCTAGCCTAGAACATCTCCAGATAAATGACTGATCCAGGCTCCCCAGCTAATATGTATCAGGGATACGGGACTCAAACCCAGGCCTTCCTAATTCCAAGGTCTGCTTTCCATCTACTGACACACAAGTATATATGTGCACACACACACATGCATATAATAGATGATAGATTCTATAGATTCTCCCATCATAGCCTGGAGAAAGTTTCCATTCTTACCATAATTTATACTCAGTCCTTGGCTGTCTATTCTTTCCAGCTCTCTTACGTCACTACCTCACAGATGAAGAAGGAGGAGACTTCAGAGAGTTATACAAGGTTCTGTGGAAAGGCTATGGTACAACCAGACTTATGCTATTTCCTGATAACTCAGGAGAAGAGCACCATTTCTATTTGAGGGTCATTTCATTTCCAGCAATATTTCTGAACCCTGGTAAAACATCTCTTCACTGAGTTAAATTTTGTACTTGTTAATGGATCATTATTCCATATCATTTCAGACTATTTTTCTTAAGACATCTCCCTTTCTTTCAAAAAACAAAACAAAATCCCCGAAAAGCCCCAGATAACAACAAATAATGAATATCTTAGAGACAGAACAATAACATCTTATTCTCTAGTTGTGTAGCAACATTATTCACCCAGTCCCAGAGTGAATTGTAAACAAATACAGAGGGAAAGCAGAGGGATGGATTGATCTGTCATGTGTAAGGTCAAAGAGCAAGTCAACTTGACAGAAACAGAACCCAGGCCTTGTAAGTTCCTGCTGTCTGTTTTAACCCAGCATACGTAGAAACAGACAGAGATACACACATACACACTGACATTCTGAATGCTAAGTTCTCTTGGGAGTCTTTGGAAAACCTTCTGAAAGGGTGGTGCTGGATTCCGTCTTTTCTCATCCTCATGGGCAAGGAAGGGCTGCATCTTGTATGTTTGAGCCGGCTGCTGCCAAAGGAAAAACCCTGAAAATGTCAAGTTTGATATGGCTTACTATTTCTCTATACTATGTCTATATGAGTTTCTCTCTTTTAACTCCCTTGAGTCCTATACTCTATTTTTCTTAAAGATGGCTTGCATTTTGGGCAGTGAGAAATCAACATTTATTCTTGCTGGTAGACCCTCACTTTAAATATCTAGGGTAGTGGGATAAGATGTGGTAGAGTGGGAAATCCCCCAACTCCTGTACTATCCCTGGAGGCAGAGAACCCAAGTTTAAACCCTGTGCTACCATGATAAAAGCATTTCATTGCCCTGGACTTCATTTAACTCATATTTTAAATGTAGATATTCCATCACATAACCTCTAGGGTCCTCTCTATAACTTGGGTTGACTCCTGGCTTTCCTACTTTCTGTTTGTGGGATATCAAGCCAGTGATTTTAATAGTCAGGTCCTCAGTTTCCTCACCTATAAAATGAGGGATTGGGCTAGCATATACTTGTTACTACCTGCATAGAAACAGTGAATTGACTGTTCTAATGATTTACATTCCCTTTCTAACTTTCACGGATGCTCAAATTTGGGCCAAAATTGTTTTCCCAGTAAGGTTCTGTTAGTATAGCACCTGTAAGAATAAAAGGTAGAGAAGACAGTCTTTTGTCAATGTCAAAGCAGTGATGGGGAGAGGCATGGAGTTCTATCTTGACATCGAATTTTACCATTTTTTTCCTACCCAATTCATACTTAATAACCATTAGAAAGAAAAATAGGAAATGCATATTGTTTGGAGAATTGATTAATTGGGGTTTTATATGCAAGGAATAACAAATACAATGGGCAGCTAGGTGGAGCAGTGGATAGAGGCCAGGCTTGTTGTCAGGAAGACCTGAGTTCAAATCTGCCCTCAGACACTTAGTAGCTGTGTGACCCTGGGCAAGTCATTTGAACCTATTTGTCTCAGTTTCCTCATCTGTAAAATGAGCTGGAGAAGGAAATAATAATAGCATCTAACTTTAGTGGGTTGTTGTAAAGATCAAATGAAATAATACTTATAAAGTTCTTGGCAAATCTTAAAGCTTTATAGAAAAGTTAGGATCAAATAAGATAACATGTGAAGCATTCTACATACGCTGAAGCATGATAGGAATGCTAGTTATTATTAGTAGTTGTAGTAGCATTGTTGTCCACGAATATGTTATAGGGACTATCTCATGTTTGTATTTTTATCCCTAATACGGTGATTGACATGTTGTTTTGTCATTTTTTTTGGTCATATCTCTTTGTTACTCTTTGTTTTGGGGGGTGGATGGGGGTTTCTTGGCAAAGAACCACTTGAGTGGTTTCCCATTTCCTTCTCCAGTTCATTTTACAGATGAAGAAACTGAGGCATGCAGGGTTGAGTCATTTACTCAGGGTAACACATAGTAAGTGTCTACAACCAGATTTCAACTCAGATCTTCCTGACTCCAGACCTGGCACTCTATCCACTTCACCACCTAGCTGCCCTGCTTGACACATAGTAGGTGCTTAATAAATGCTTGCTGATTCTGTGGAGATATGATTGGATGGAAGCTTACTCTGATAAAAGAGTTTCAGTGGTCGTGCCAAGCACTGTCTTATAGGTTGTGACTTTTTATTTCTCTTAGGTAGCAATAACAATAGGTAAGCTTGCTTTAGCACTTTAAGATTTACAAAGTAGTGTAACTTTTTATCATTTCATTTTGATCCTGTCATTTTTATGTGAAGTATCAATGCTTTTGGGAGATACTCCCTCCCTTCCTCACTGCCCCCAGTTTGGAAAATGATGCAAGAACCGTACAAGTAAATTGATGTGTCAGGAAGTCTGGATTTCTGAGAAGTAGGGCATGGGGCTAGGGCAGTTTTAGAATCTCATCACTGGCTTCTTAATGACATTTCTTTCTAGAGTTAGTTCCAATCACAGGTATGCAACTGTTACTCTTGAGGGTCTCCATTTCTTTACTTGTCAAATGGAGTTCACACTTTGTACCCACCTCAGAGGAAGAGGAATGGGACATTTTGGACCAGCCCGAGAGGCACAAAAGATAATGCTGGAACTGGAGTTAACAACACCTGAGTTCCAATAACATACTAGCTCTGTGTCCCTGGGAACTGACTTAACTTTCTTCAGCCTTAGTGTCCTCATCTGTAAAATGGGGATAATAATAACTCCTACCTCAAATGTTTGTTGTGAGAACCAATTGAGATACCATATGTATGGTAGCCATTAGCTATTATTATGGGTCTTGTCATTAACATGGAAAGAGGAGCAGATTTTGACTTTAAGACGATCTCAGTCCAGAAAGTTCCCTCTTCCCCCTCTAGCTGCCTAAAGCATGTGGAGGTTCCTTTTCCCACCATCTAGTCTCAAAACCAAGATTTTCCAGCTCAGTGCCAATTATGCTGGTTATGTTGGAGAAATCTGTGTACTAGGGATGAACTGGAGAGAGGCCACAGATTCATTTCACATATATTATTTCTGCAGGAAACACAGTATAATTGAGGACAATTTTCCATCATGAATTGCATCATTAACTAACACAGAGAAAGAGAAATGCAGTAACTTTTCTTTTTTTCTTCTGAAAAGCTGATGATCTGAAGAAAACATAAGTGAAAAGTTTAACATGATTTTTTCCAAGTATATTTCTTCAAAATCAGAAATGAAACACTTTTTACACTGTAATAAAAATTTTGTGTTTTAATACATTGCCATGCACATATGAAGTCAAATAATGAGGAGTACAAAATTGTCAAGTATACAAAATGATAAAGCAGATTTCCAAGCCTGCTAGAGATCATGCCCACGGACACCAGAGGAAAAAACAACAAACTTTGAACATTTTCATTTAACTCAATTTAAAGAGAATGGCTGCCTCCCCATCAACTCTTTCTAAAGACATTTGAAAAAAATTAAAAAAGCAAAAAATAGAACAGTGGATCAATGGGCATTAACATGTTGACAGTCACTTAAATATGGAAATGGACAGGTTAAAATTATGTGCAATCATTCTCATATTTGGGAAAAATAAGGTTTTTTGTACATTTTTGCCCCTGGGGTTCCTAGGGAAATACAATATATGCCCATTAGAAAGGCACTCGATGTTATCACTCTATTTGGATATCTACAGAGACATAGCGCTATTGTGTAAAGGAAGGAAACAGTTGTGGGTGATGAAAAAAGAAAATGCCTGTATATGGAACCCTTCTCAGGAAGCTGACACAGGTGCTGGCTTGTAGTATACTTATAGAAGCTGTAAAAAAAGGTCTAAGACCTATGCAGGGCTATG
This sequence comes from Notamacropus eugenii, assembly GCF_028372415.1. Classification (NCBI taxonomy): domain Eukaryota; kingdom Metazoa; phylum Chordata; class Mammalia; order Diprotodontia; family Macropodidae; genus Notamacropus; species Notamacropus eugenii. Next base: position 127,442,163 of record NC_092875.1, on the reverse strand, counting down.
GTGTTACAAAGCACACTTACTAAACCTAGCTGACAATGTGTGCTCCTGCACACAAGCACAGGCATGCAGTATACCAAAGAGGGAGTGAGCAGTTTTCACTGGTTTGCTTCTGATATTACAATAAACCTTCTCTAGCCAGCAATTCAATTCACATCATGTGATCTTTTTCTTCCTTCATCAGTACCCCATACTATTAGACAGTGCCTAATAGACAGAATTCAGGGCAGAGTGATTTGGTTTCTTACCCTCCATTTGTCAACTACACACTTCCTTTGCTCTTTAGAACTCAGGGATTGAAAACCTATGCCTGGAAAGCCAAACTCAAAGCTCTCTCCTTTGGCTGGCTAGCTCACTAGAGTGTTCAATGAATTGGAAAATGGAGTCAGGATGACAGATGAGTGCCTCAGTCTTTGGGATCCATAGGACAGTACAAATATCGTTTGGCAAATCAGATAGTTGTAGCTTATGTTGATCACTACTTCCTTTCCTGATTTAACCCCCAAAGGGTGGTGATGTGATCAAGATGGTGAATAGGGATCCTAAGGCAAAAAGTAGGAGAAATATTCTATTTTCATGGAGTCTCTGACCCAAATTATACTGGTGGTAATACCTTGTATTTATTTCACACTATAATATTCATACATTGTTTCATTTGGTCCTCATGAGAATGAAAAGCCCACTAAATGGGAAGGGTAGGTCTCTCTTCTTCTAAAGATGAGGAAACTGAGGCTTCGGGAGTCTCAACTATTCATCTAAGGTTTAACAATAAAAGATGGAGCTGGGATTGGACCCCTAGGTCTTTGGATCCCTAGCTTGGTGTTTCTGGTTTCAAGATTTATTCTTTCCATTTCTCCTAGCTATGCTGTCCCCCCACCAGATTCTAAGAATAAACTTAAACATAGAAACCACAGTGGATCGATACTCTCTCTCAGGTGCTCTTTATTGCTAATATGCAGTTTTACTATGATATCGATCTCTTCTAAAATTTCGTGTAAAGCTATTTAATATAGAGGCTAATGACATTAAATAGTTGAACTGAGAATTGTTTTAACAGGTCTCCAGTAGCACAATTAGAGGCGCTATGATGATTTTCAGCAGAATTCACTTCAAAACATTTGGGACAAGATCTAACTTAAATGGAAGTGCAGTTCTTGATAGAATTATGGTTGAGATGTGGGACACAGCACAGTCAAGCTCCCAGCATTATTCAGCTCTCTGCAATTCTAGCTGCCTCCACTGGCCAAACCACGGCTGCTGCTCATATAACCTTGTAAGGGCAGTTTTTTTCTATTGGTGGAGCAAGCGAGACTAGTAGTGGAGAAATCATCCAGAAACCCAAAGAGGTTTTTGAAATCTCCTAAGCATGAATTAAAGCAACTGGAACCCACTGGTCCTGACTGGGCTTCCCGGTTAGGATTAATAGTCACTCCATGGGGACCAACCTCCTTTTAGGTTGAAGGTAAGAGTTGAATAAAAGCAGAAACACACCAACCCCAAAGTTCAATCAGGATCCAGCTACATTTCTTTTGATGTCTCTCTTTCCCCCTCTCCCCCCAGTTGCCTTTTAAAATATGGGCAGGAACTGAGTTACTCTCAGACTTGAGAAAACCATCGAGGCCTTGCTTTCAAATGTGTACTGTGTGAGCTATGAAAAGTGAGAGTTGGCCAATCCTACCTCTGAGACTTCAGAAAGTCCAAAACATAGTTTTGTTTTTCAGTGTAGATGAAAACAGACTAAATATTAATTGTGGCAAAGAACAGTCCCTTGGAATTGATGCAGGTATATAGATCTCATTGACTACAGGAGTATATCATTTCCATAAAATTTAAATTAAAATGAAGTGGGTTCTACAAGTGTGTGTGTGTGTGTGTGTGTGTGTGTGTGTGTCTTACTTCATGGGTGCTAATCTTTTTAGCTAACATCTTTGAAGGAAACAAGAAGAAGGTAGTTGGGGGTCAGACTATTTGAGAGAAGGGGTAAGATTGGAAAATGCATAGCCTGATAAGCCCAACCCGAAGATATCTCCTGTCCCAATCTGGGTTATGCTACAAAATCAGACTTTTATTTATTCTCCTTAAGGAAATCAAGAAAGGCAGTTACTTTACTCTAAGAATAAAACCTAAAAATTATTTCCCTACTTCCCCCTCCCCTTATAGTGAAAAGAGACTTGTATTGTGATAGAAACCACCAACTCAGCCCTAAGCTTTGCCTCATTGTGGTTAAAAAGCCTGGGAAACTGTTTGAAATCAGCTGCTGTTTTTTTTATTCTAATGACTAGAATTTTAAAAGTTTTAGAAATATGGGAAGGGGGAAGTTACTCTCCACAAGTCGCTACTTTCAATTATCAATGACTAATATAAATTTAAAAATGAACAACTGGTACATCAACAATATTATTCTATTTCATGACCAGTGAAATCCAATTTCATTCAAGCCTTTTACAAAGCATCTTTTCTTCTGCCTGAGCCCAACTGTACAGATATGTAGCCATTCTGCAAGCATCCTCTTTGAGGGCAGGAGGACCAAATCCTGTAAGGACTTGAAGGGCACTTCTCTTTTAAGTTTCTCTCAATCTCACTACTTGTAACTCAGAATTTTTTGGGGTGAAGGAAATGATCATAATAAAGACCTAGTAAGGCTGCAAACATCATCCCTCCTTCCAAACGCCTGAATTAGAATCTCAGTGGAAACATCTACGCTGCACTAGTTATCAAGGGTTCAAATAAGTTACAACTTTTTAAAAAGTTGAGCACGAGTGGTTGGGTTTTAAAAGTCTTCCCTTTCTTTCCTCTGGGAGAATTAGGAGCATACAAAAAATAATGGAGATACTGTCCTTCCTTGCCTTGAGGCAGTTCTGGAGAGCCAAGGATAATGTTGTTGTTTTGTAAAACTGAGTTCATGAAATTTCTGTGGTGACAGAAGGAGATTTAGATGTGGCAGAAGGAAGGGGATTAAGAAAGTCTGAGCTACCTGTCCTTGAAATGTAGCTGAAACTCACCTCTTGACTCTTTCCACTTTTATAGGTCCTTTGACTAGGGATGCTTTCATTCTTTGAACTTGCATCCCCAGAGCCTAGTCTCAGTACCTAACTCTGGCTTAATAACTACTTGTTGAATGATTGATTCAAAGTTATGTCCCAGAGTGGAAGCTGATGCACCACAGTGGTGTGCTAATCAAGTTCCTCCCCCATTGAACTCAAGAAGGTATTATTTGTTGGAATAGGACCCCATGCGTGTTTTTTTTTCCTGTTTGAGCTCTTTATCAAATAATTGAAACCTACCCACAGCACCATGAAAGACAGAGAGAAGTGGAAAGAGAAGAAAGGAGAGGAGTGAGAATATAGCGTGGATTTGGGAAGGGGTGAATAAAAAAAATCTTTAGGGAATAAAGAAAATTTATGTCATTTTCAAAGATTAGACTTTTTTTAAAGCATCTACATCAGTTTTAAATCTAGTTGTCAAGTAACAAAATTACTCTGAAGAATACAGAGGAAAACACTGCACAGAATGAGCTTGCTAATACACTTGGAAACAGGTGGACTGGCACAGCTGAAGAACTAACAGAGATCTTGCAAACTTCTGGGAAATTTTATTTTTCTTTACCAAATCAATTATGTGACATTTGAAACAGAGAGAGAGAGAGAGAGAGAGAGAGAGAGAGAGAGAGAGAGAGAGAGAGAGAGAGAGAGAGAGAGAGAGAGAGAGAGAAAGAGAGACAGAGAGAGAGATAGAGAGAAAGAGAAAGCATTACCAGGTAATGGGGTATAAGTGGGGAAGTCCATTAAAAGTTTTCCTCTTTGGCATATTTTCTCAAATAAGGTTGATATTCCCTGTCTTCCTGGGTGTTAGAGTATATTTCAGTATTTGTTGGAAAATTAAAGACAGTTGGACTCAGCTTAGTGAGTTAGAAGTGTCTTTACTGGGAAAACTCTACTGCATACCCATAATTGTCCAGTCTGTCCTTGCTGGACCTTAGGGGAATTCTGAGGACATGTAGAGGAAGTCTCTGAGGTCTGAGAACCCCAGGGAGCATTTGTAAAATTATGCAATCTTTTAAATTTAAATTCTGTTCCTTAGTGAAAGTTAGCTAATCTCTTCTCTTTCCCAAACCTCATCTTGGCACCCTAGAGATCCTAATAATTATTCATGCCTATTCATTCTCAAGACTATATTTTCCCCTGCAGCGGTGGGTGTGAGTTTGCTTGCTCATAGGAAGATGTGGGGTAGGCTTTGAGAAAATGGAAAAGTGAAGGTTAAAAATTTATAAGTATTTCAACAACATAGTAGTTCACCCTTGCCTCCCCTACCCCCATTCTCCTCAGATCTTAACAAAGACCAATCTCATTCTCTCTCTCCCTCCCTCCTTCCCTCTTTCTTTCTCTCTCTCCCTCCCTCCCTCTCTCCCTCCAAAGGTGCTCTAAGTATTCATACATGATACTCAAGGAAGAATGTTTACCATTTTGGGGAGGCAGCCATGATTAATCTATGTAGGTTCAACCCCTTGCTCCCCCTCCCCCCACATAATCCCACCACCAAAGAAACCCAAGGTTGAATCATAGGTTCATAGATTTAACGTTGGAATGGACTTTAAGTTCAATCCCCTTATTGTACAAATAAGTCCCTTAGGTCTTTGAGAAGAAAAATAATTGGCCTGAAGTCATCCAGATGATAGAGATGAGTTTTGAACCCATCTTCTTCAAACCCGTCTTCTGTTTCTAAATCCAATGTTGCTTCTACTAGGTCCATTTCCCGCTTGAAGCAGTTCTTGAATTTCTAATGCTGTGCTTTCCAAACCATCCCTGGGAGTCACTGAAACAAAACAACCATCCGAAAAATAGGAGTTTGGCTATTTCAATGAATGATAAGTGCTTGGCAGTACTACATGTTTAGAAAAGCTATCTGGAGTCCTCTTGCTTAACTGTATTCTCACAAATGTCAACTCAACAGTGCTCTAACTAGCTCTTTTGATTTGAAACAAGTTGGGAGACTTTTGAAAAAAAAAAAGCAATAGAAGAACGTTTGTTTCTTTCTTTAATGGATTTATGAGCATTTATATTCCTGAAAAAATTTTTCCCTTTGTTTATTCCAAGCAATGACAATAAGACTTTAATCTGGGAAATGGACTCATCTCAGTGTTCAGACTACACTTTCCCAATGCCAAAAGGCTAGGCAATAACACCAGTAGTCTTTAATTTGTTCCATGGGATAGAGGCAAATGACCAAACATGGTAGCTAGCAGATAGTTTTCTCAGGTATTCTAGGAGGACTCCATGGGCACCAGATGATCACAATGTTTTGAGAACCTGGCAGTCTTTCTTTACAAAGACTATGTGGAGTTGAAACCCCATGTTCTATTGTTGTATCATACCAAATGTATGGACACATATACCCATATGGGTGGAATGGAGGAGGGCTGAGGGAAAGGGGTATTAAAAGTACTTATCATAAGGACAGGAAACACAAAACTGGAAGCAAGATGAAAACTAGGAGTGGGATGAGCTGGGAATAAGGCATGGATGGAATTGATGGATTTTTTTCTACCACTTCTCATTTTTGTGACTGATGTACCATGCTGCCTTAGGTCAAGTGGCAGAAAGAAAGAATCACCATGTGCAAGGTACCAGAGGTGTGTTATGAATACTGGTTTTGCTCCCCAGGGGTGGGATGGGGTGGGGAGAGTTGGGGTTGTAAAAAGAATCAACAGGAGAAGCAGCAGGAGAAGGCAAGCAGATTGAAGCCAGTCAGCCCTACTTGTATGACTCAATGGTGACAGCTAGGGAAGTGGGGTAGGGATACTGCTAAAAGCTGGGAATTGTAAGGGACTGATTAGCCCAAGTTTGGTTACCCTAGAGCAGGGGTGGGGCACCTGTGCCCTTGAGGCCACATGTGGTCCTCTAGGTTCTCAAGTATGGTCCTTTGACTAAACCCTTTGACAGAATTCTGGGAAGTTTGGATTCAGTCAAAGAACACTTGAGGACCTAGAAGGCCCACATATGGCCTCAAGGCTGCAGATTCCCCACCCCTGCCCTAGAGTAAAGTCAGCTTTCTCCAAAGTCACTCTAACAAATCTCTTTTGTGACTGCAGTGACACTTTGCTCTCTTGGTATTTACTTGGGGAATAGCTGGGGAATGATTAGGGTGGTGGAGAAAGAGTCCTTACAGGATCTTTAATAATACAGGTTATTTCTCAGTAGACTCCTTTCTCTAGCACTCTCTTGATAAACTTATGTTTATCTATCCTTCCCTCTGACTCACTGGAGTTTCAAGAAGATCTCTGTCTCCTTTTCTGGGAGTTTTCAAGGGAGGCACAATGAGCTAAACCCTTTCAAAACTTGGGAAGATGGTCAACTAGATGAAGGCTATGCGTCTGAAGATATCTCTAAATGCTAAACTTGGGAAAGAACCCAGTCAATTACAAGTTGTCACATGTAGTTTTAAAGAAGTGACTTTCTAGGCTTCATAAGCTAGGCCTGGAATGGCAAGAACTCATGTTTCAACCCTGGAGATAAGTTTTACTGGACCCTTGACTCAGCTCAAATAGTGGTATTAGGTTTCAGAAAACAAATTTGGATCAGCTAAGTAGGATTGGTCCATGAAAGCTATGATGCTTCAAGAGGGACTAAGGATAGAACTCAATGGGTTTTGTTCCAATTAAAACTAAAAAATAATCCCTCCAAATACTGATGGTAAAATAACAGAATGAGAACTAACTGGGGGATGATTAGAAGTTGTTTATGGGAAAAGAAATCCTATTGGAGACTGATACCCATCTCCTTGTGGGAAGCAGTTTGGTCAATTGCTTTGTATGTTTTGCCTTAGAAGGTTCTACTTCTAATGCTATGAGACTGTTAGGCTCACAACATGTCACAAAACATGTTTACGTTAGCAATATGATATAATATTGTGAACATTTCCACTGAGATTGCAGAACTTTTGTAATGGTGCCCATGACTCTTTCTGTAGCATTTTGTAGCAAGCAAGAGCCATGACGTGAACAAATTCTCTTGCATTCACTATCCACTGACCCTTGGCTGCTGATGAAAATGGAATCCCTCTCCTTGTTTTCAAGATCTCTGCTTTTATTGATTAGAGGAAAGTTTATGGTGGCACAATGGAAAGATAAACATGTTTATATTTGTGGGCAATATGAGGGCATCTAGGTATAAGAAAATCATAGGTAACCTCATAATCACCATGGTCCACCTACTACTCCCATGCTCATCTCTTCCTGGCTCAAATCAAGACAGTTGTTTAATAACATGTTATAAGATGAAATCTAACAGTACCACAACCATATCTACACCCAGATACCACAAACCACAAAGGATATGTAAATAGTGGAGTTTGTCTTGGACAATCTCAGCCTAGAAATAGAACAAAATTTTTGGGGAAAAAAAGAAAAAAAGAACACCTTGCTTTTTTTTTTTTCACATATACAGAACGTGCTAATTCTTCTGTGTAGAGCTCACCTATAAAGTGCTTAATAATTGAACGGAATACCTTTAGACAGCATAACTAACAGATACGAGACAAGTTTACATTCCTATCAGGGTGTAATATTGTGAACATTTTCACTGAGATCGCAGAACTGTTGTAATGGTTCCTAAAACATCATGCCATCTGCATACATAATAAAAGAATCCAGTAGTTGCCATGCTAAAATGGGACTTCTAGTGAAGGGCACAGAGAGTCCCCTGAAGGGAACTCAAGTTATGCACAGTGATGAAAACTGGAAGCAATTTCCCAGCTAATGGTCTGTCAATGACCACTTGGAACAAATTAGCACTGGAGATGATGTGCCACATTTTAAATCCATGGCAAACTAGGATTTTCCCAAACCCATCATCTTGACTGAGTGGTTGGAGCTCAGTTAATCTTTCAATTCTCCAAGGTCGTCTTGTGGCACTGCCGTTCTTTCGGCTTTTCATGAGGGAGAGGCCACTTTCATATCAACTGGCAGGACAGCAGCTTTAGAGGCTAATCATGATTATGGAGAACCCTCTGTTGAGGCTGCAAAAGAAATGAAAAAAAAATCAGGAAAGTCATTTATTTCACATGGTACAAATCCTCACATTTCCAGACGCAAAATGTTGTTATTCTGTTCAAACACAGGTGCCTTGAGCCCCAGGTGAAGGCAGTTCAACACTAGAATGGGGTCTCCGACAGAAACTGTCTATAAAAATCTTCCATGGAGAGTGATAAGAACAGTGGAGACACCCATCTTGCTGAGGGGAGGCAGGTTTCACTCCCTGGAAGCAAGAGGATGGACCAGCTCAGCCCTGGGAGTCACATCCAACTCTGTGATTTTTTTCCATTAATAAATCTATTGGAAGGAGATCAGATTGGGACAGGAAGTGGAGATGTGTTTCAGTGCACAGTTTAATTGGGTTTTCCTACCACAGGGCAGATATTGTCATTCAAAGGAAAACCTTCCAGTGATACATACAACTAGGAGAAAAGAAGTCCCATGCTGGAGCTTCTCAGCTTGCTGTTACATCCGCTGCTCCTCCAGTTATCAATTATTTTAGCCATAAAACCTGTAACTTTTAGTTGGTTTTTTAAAACAAATTTTTGATACCTTTTGTTTTTATATCAATGTCATTTGTGAATACTCCTCACTAAAGCCCAACAGAATTCTCCTTTGAAACAACAAACCACAACAGAAAGAACCACAGAGTGGCAACATCTGCCAGTGTATGCAACGTTCTGTCTTTGTACTCCTCTACCTGCCTTCCTCAGATGAAGGAAGTATAATTGTCTTTTCTCTAGGACCACAAAGGCTTTTTGAATTACTTCTGCTTCCTTGTAGTGCATTTTTCATTTATATTGTCTTGTCATTGTACATATTGCTCTCCTGGTTTCACTTTGTATCAGTTCATAGACATCTTCTCTTGTTTCTCTGATTCCTTAGCAATCAATCAACAAACATTTATCGAGCTCCTATCAAGCACCATTATATTATGTAACAGTGCTAAGTGCTGAGCATGCAAAGAGAAAAATGATAGTCCCTTTCCTTCAAGGAGCTTAATTGGGCAGGGGGGAAGCCAGTAGGTAAACACATATATGTATAGTAAGCTACATATATATATATATGTGACATAGGAAATAACAAACAGGGGGAAGGCACTAGGATTACAAGGGGTTGTGGAAGCCTTCAAGCAAAAGATGTGATTTCATTTGGAACTTGAAGGAAGCCAGGGAGGTCAGTAGGTGAAGTGGAGGAGGGAGAACATTCTAGGCCCAGTAGTCAGCCAGAGAAAATGCCTAGAGCTGAGAGATGGAGGGTATTGTTTAAGAAATAACCAGGAGGACAGTGTCACTGGATCTCAGAGTATGTGTAGGGGAATAAAGTGTAAAAAGACTGGAAAGATAGGAAGGGGCTTTGAATGCCAAACAAAACATTTTGCATTCAGTCCTGGAGGTGATTAGGAAATATTGGGGTTAATATTGAGTAGGGCAGGGGGAGATATGATCAGATCTGTGCTTTAGGAAAATCTCTTTAGTGGCTGAATGGGGAGAGACCTGAGGCAGGAAGATCCATGAGTAGGCTACTGTAATAATCCCGGCATGAGTTGATGAAGGACCGCACTAGAGTGGTAGCAGTGTCAGAGGAGAGATGTAGCAGCGGTGAAATTTACAAGTCTTGGCAATAGTTTGGATATGGGGGAATGAGAGACAGTGAAGAATCTCGGATGATTCCTAGGGGACTAGAAGGATGGTGTTACTTTCTACTGTAACAGGGAAGGTAGGAGAAAGGAAGGATTTACAGGGAAAGATGACAAATTCCAGTTTGGACATATTGAGTTTAAGATTGTCTACCAGATATCCAATTCAAAACTTCTGAAAGGAATTTAGATATGAGAAATGGAAGTTAACAGAGAGTTTGGGGCAGGATAGGTATATTTGAGAATCTTCAGCATAGAGATGGTTATTAAATCCATAGTCATTGTTTATTTCTGTCCACTAATATTTCATTAATTCATCAATTACAGTTTGTCCTGCTATTTCCAAATTAATGGGCACTTACTTTGTTTTTGGTTCTTTGCTACCACAAAAAGTGCTGCTATGAATATTTTGGGAGATATATGGCAGCCCTCTCTGTTTGCTTTTGACTTTCTTTGGGGCATATGCCCAAGAGTAGGACTATCACTTTTTATTCTTAACAAAGGGAAGGTCATTCCGTTTCTGTCTGGGTGGCATTTCCTGGATTTCTTGGTTTTAGTCTCTGATCAGTCAGATCAGACAGTCAATATGTATTTATAAATCATCAACTATGTGCTCAGCCTTGAACTAGACACTGTGGGGGTGGTAGGAAAAACAAAACAAAACAAAACCTAAGACATAATATGATCTCTGTCCTTGAGAAACAGCTGAGGAGCCAAGACACACACAAGACATACGAAAAACACAAGTTAAAACAATATACAGTATCTATCACTAGCACTAAATAACAAGACCTTGTACAAAGAATATGCTTAAAAAAACTTTTCAAAAAAGTTAAATCAAATTGTGGCTATCTCACACCCTCAGGGTGTGTTTTTATAAATAATCCAGTTTTCTGAATGGTTAAGGGTTCACCTTCTCAAAGCAAAACAACTTGTAGAATTTAACCCTTTTAATACTGAAATGCTTCTAAACAATACATCATTTAATCATTCCCTGACAACTCTGGGGCATCATACTATGTGTTGTTGTATGTTGTTTAAGTGCTACAATACATAGTGTATTGCACAATGCTGGAAGAGTGATACTGTTGATGAGGTGGCTGCAAACAAGAGTGGAAATGACTTTCCCAAGGTCACAGTAACATCTTTGGTGTTCTGGGACTTGCCTGATGCTGTAGATTGCAAGTTGCTGGGATGCAGAACCCACCCTGCTACTGACTGGGCCATGAAGCATTTAATGCCCATATCCCCCACCTCCCCAAGCCAGCTGTTTAGTTCCTGAAAACAGAATACTGTTTGTGGTAAGAGAAGTTGCCCTCAGGACAAAGTGCTGACCAGTCACCTTGACATAACTGGCCATATGGCTGGGGTTCCTTGGGGGAAGGGGCTACATGGAAAAAGCTCACACTGAAAAAGGTTAACTGATGTTTTCTCTAAAAGAGGCATCATGAAAGAATTGGAAATTGAGGGGATGCCTATCAACTGGGGAATAACTGAGCAAGTTGTTGTATATGATTATGATGTGTGATATAAGAAATGACAAATAGGATGGCTTCAGAAAAACCTGGAAAGACCTATATGAACTAATGCAGAGTCAAGAGAACAGAACCAGAACATTGTACACAGTAACAGCAACATTGTAACAGCAACTGTGAAAGACTTAGATAATTCCAAAGGACCCATGATGAAAAATGCTATATACCTCTACAGAGAGGTACTGATGAACTCTGAGTGTAGACTGAAGAACACTTTAGAAAACTTTATTTTCTTGCTTTAAAAAAAATAACATGGCTATTATGGATATATATTTTACCTGACTTCTTGCCTTCTCCATGGGTGGGGGAGGGGAAAGAATTTGGAACTCAAAATTTAAAAAAATGTTAAGAATAAATTGGGAATAAATAGTTTATAATAATATATAACACAATAAATGCTAATAAAAGAATATTAAAAAATAAAAGAGGTATCATGTCATTCCATAATAATGTCACATGATATCAATAACTGCCACATTGGCTTAATGATTTGAGGAATCATTTGTAACATTACTTCTTGCTTAATCCAGTTTTTTTCTTTTTAATCATTTCTTAAGGAAAATATATTAGGAAGGATCAAATCTTCTCTTCATGTTATCTGAACCCAACTGAAGCACACTTGGCAACATGTTAAGTACTTTTTTTGCCTCTGCAGTTACTTGCACAGCATTTCTCCTTAGGCTTTGATAAGCCCCCAAGGCACTCTGGTTATCATCGTACCAGTGGACCAGCTGGGTCTTGTTGGGGACCAGTTGGGGCTGAATAGCTATAGAGCGTTTGCCTTACATATGACCGTAACAGCAGAACCCAATAGGTGCTTACCAGATTGCAATACTGATAAATTGATGCCTCTAATGGCTTCCTTCTTTACATATGCTATCAGATAGTAATGCTTTGTCCCTAGACCTCCCAAGGCCTTATCCCTACAATAATGTAATACGTGACCACCCTTTCAGTATAATTTCAGGAGGACCCCCTGTATTTCTCAAATTTCTTCCCTTCAGCTTTTAACAAATGTTGAAACACCCTTGCCAAACTGGCTCACTTGTTTCTTATAGGTGATATTTCCATCTCCAGTCTTTGTGTCTTTCCACAGTCTATCTGTCCTCCATCACTAGAATGTTCTCCTTCCTCCTGTCCACCTCTTAGAATCTGAGTTTCCTTAGATGCTTACCTGAAATATCACCTCCTCCATGAGAAGCCTTTCTCTGTTCCCCCAGATGTTAGTACCCTCTCCTGGAAATGAATGTATTTAGAAAGAAGTAACTCTGAGTTAAAATCTAACCTCAGATATGGATGAGTTGTATGACCTGTGCAAGTCACTTAACATCTGTCTATATGCCTCAGTTTCCTCATCTGTAAAATGGGGGTAATAATAATGATACTTATCTCTCAGGGTTGTTGTGAGGTTTAATAAGATAACTGTAAGGCAGTAAGCACAGCGCCTGGCACATAGTAAGTATTATCTAAATGTTAGTCGTCATCATCTAAGCCAGGGCTTATGAACCTTTTTTGTGTCATGGACCCCTCTAGCAGTCTGGTGAAGCCTATGGTCTCCTTGAGATGTTTTTAGATGCATAAAATGAAATACATAGGATTATAAAGAAAATAAAAAACAATGGAATAGTTATTAAATATTTTAAAAAGTTCATGGAACCCAAGTTAAGAACTTCTGTTTCATTTCTGACTTCATATCCTCAAAGCCTTGCACAGCATGCAGTGGAGACTTGAGCACTGCTTTTTTGGACTGCACCTCTGCTATCACTTCTGTAGGAAACTCTCAATGAGGAAATGCCCATCCATCAATGTTCACCATCTACCCTAGGCATTGATAGGTGAAGTGACTTGTCCAGCATTATATAGCTGGCATGGGTCATAGGCAGAAACTTGAACTCAGGTCTTTCTGATTTGGAAGCCAGCTTGCTATCTGCTCTACCATGCTAAGCATTTTCAACTTGAGAAGCACTTATTGTATCTTGAATTGAAAAAAGTTATTGATTCTTCATCTTGGCTTTTATTAACTGCGAGTTCTTCAAATGGTTTTTCTTATGGAAAAATTTTGATTTTTGTTGCAATGAGCAAAAATATCATTTCTCCCTGTACCCTCTCCATGAGAGGAGGGGATGCTGGAAAAAAACAAAACCTTTGTAACAGATCTGTATTGATAAGTAAAACAAACTCCTACATGTACTGAGTGACTATGAGTTCTAAAAGGTTCTGTTAATTCTATTAGTTATGCATGGTGCCCTGGATAGAGTGCTGGGCCTACAGTCAGGAAGACCTGAGTTCAATTTTTGCCTTAGACAGTGTGTGATCTTGGGCAAGTCACTTTACCCTATTTGCCTCAGTTTTCTCATCTGTAAAATGAGCTGGAGAAGGAAATGACAAATCACTTCAGTATCTCTGCTAAGAAAATTCCAAATGGGGTCACAAAGAGTTAGACATGATTGAAACAACTGAACAACAAATGTTAGTTCTGATGGTTATTCCTTTATAGAAAGACTTTGAATATAGTTTTAACCAAAAGACTATGTCTGCTGACTTAGGCAATGCCCCCCACATTACAGGGAACTTTATTATCATATTTACCAGGTTTGGAAGAATTCTAAGGCCATGGTGACCCAGTGAGAGATAAGGCTTAAAATGGCAAAGGAGTGTGGGAAGAGAAATGATCCACAGAAGGAAAATAATTTACTTTAAAGAGACAGGGCAGATGGTAGCAGGAAGGCATTGAGTACTTTAAGGATATAGGGAAGGGGTATATTAGAATGTGGGAAAGGAACAGGAAGGGGAGGTTGGAGATGCCAAACCCAAGCTTTATTTACAATGGGCTCAGTATCGAAGGAATTCATATAAGGCCAGAAAAAGAGAAACCCTAAGTATTCTCTAGGGGAATCAGAGGGAGGACAACTTCCATGGATTTGAGGAGAAACCTATATTTAGAGACGAAGTTTGACTGCTACAAGAAGAGCAATAGCATCAAGTTAACACAGAGATGCTTTATAAATGTTTCTTGAATAGAATGAAGTGATCCATCTTTCACATTTATCTCTGTTTTCATTATGTTTTGTTCTAAAAGCTGCTTAACTCTGGTTCTTTGGCCTTGTTCTAGGTGGATGTTTTCATTTTATCGGGTGCGGGAGAAGAATATTTTGACAGAATTGCAGGAGGCATCTATTTACAGATGACCAATTCCTCCAATAGTAGAGGTTTCCCTCAGAAATAGCTTCTTGGTCCATGTAAGTATGAAAATCTTTTTGTTTCTGTCTTTTGGCATAAACACTGTCCAAATAGCCTCTGGACCATATGGAGACTGGAAGTTCAGTTTTTTATGGGAACCCAGCATTTCTGCTTATTTTCTTGCATGGATTCAATCACTTTGATCACCAACCCAGTGGTTCCATTGACAGGCATTTTTTTTTTTTGCCTTGACCCTGATAAATGGGCTTGGAATTTTGATTTGCTTTGTTTCTTTTTTTTCAGTTCTAGACACAGGTAGAAGAGTTTCTGGACCTGGGTGCAATTGCTGTGGCTACCTTGGAGCAGGATTCCAGGCTGGGTGTTACTGCCAGCACTACATGGAAGCTTTGAGAAGCCAGGGCACTGAGACTCAGGCCCCCAGAACTCTGTGGGCCTCTGTTACATAGGAACTGAGTTAAGATGTGAATCTAATCCTCCTTCACGCCCCTGACACTGAGGTGGCGTAAGGGAGTAACATGTTTCCCAGGGGACAGAGGAGGGAAGTGGTTTTGTATATTCTTCCTTTTGTTGTTCAGTTGTTGAAGTTGTGTCTGACTCTTTGTGACCCTATCTGAGGTTTTCTTGGCAAAGATACTGGAGTGGTGCCATTTCATTTGATAGATGAGGAACTGGGGCAAACAGGGCTATGACTTACCTAGGGTCACATGGCTAATAAGTGTCTGAGGCTGGATATGAATTCACAAAGATGAGTCTTCCTGATGCCAAGCCCAGTGCTCTATCCACTGTGCCATCTAGCTGCCTTTGAAGTAAATATTCCTTTGCAAAAGTCACTCTGACTATTACATGGTTAAATGGAACTGAGATTCAGGGAACCCCTAAAATTGAGGAAACACAATTATTGGGGACTTGAGTCAAAGACACTAGAGGAGTTTGCCATTTTCTTCTCCAGTTCATTTTATAGCTGGGGAAATTGAGGTCAATAGGGTTAAATGACTTGTTCAGGGTCATATAGCTAGTAAGTATTGAGGTCAGATTTGAACTCAGGAAGATGAGTCTGCCTGACTCCAGACCTGGTGCTCTACCCACTGTGCCACCTAGTGCCTCATGAATTTACAGTTATTCTAATAGGAGGAGCACTTGACCTAAAGTCAGGAGATGGGGGTTCCAACCCTGGCTCTCAGAGCCAGCTTATTAGTTAAATGACCTTGGGACAAGTCTATTACTAGCTTTCAATCCCAATTTCCTCCTCAGCAGCCAAGAGGAATACAACTGGCACTGCCCCTCATCCCCCTTTAAGGGGACTAGAGACCCCTGGAGGGGAGGTAAAATGGAACAGCCCTGGCCTTTCAGGCAATGTGGGCCAGAGTAATCACAGTTACATATGGACTTAAAAACATTACTCTGAGGAGGGGTCCATAATAAACAATGCTAAGTAGCACGTCCACAGCACTTTCAAGCGTGCAAGGTCGTTTACCTAGCGCACTTGATACATAGGCTTCTGTAGATTTTACCAGAATTCCAAAGGGGTCAATGGTACAAAAAAGATTAAGAACTCCTGTTCTGAATTAAGTAATTTGAGGGAGCCACACAAAGAAAGCAGACTTCTTGGAGACCACGCCTTTCCTTCAGCTTCTAAACAGATAAATTTCCTGCAGCCTCCTGGTACATTCACTTCAGCCAAACTGTCTGTTCCCTTCTCTCCTGGACCTGCCCTGGGCTCTCCTTCCTCCATGCCTGTGTCTTTGCTAGAACTCCTTCTTCTCCTGTACCAGTCGACTTTTTATTCCTTTAATTCTGCCTGTGCCCCAAAGCCTTTCTTGATCCCCCAGATACCAAACAATCTTATATTCTGAACTTCACATAGCACCTTTGGGTCTAAGTTTCTAGTAATTCATTCTATAGATAATGATGATGATGGTGACAGCTGCTGCTGCTACAACTACTACTACTACCAACTCACATTATATAGTGCTAGAAGTACTTTCTCCACAAGGGTACAGAGAAGTAGGCAGAGCCAGTTGTCTCCTCTCAGTTTGCTGAGGAGGAAACTGGGATTCAAAGGTAGTAAGAGACTTGTCCCAAGATCATTTAACTAGTAAGCTGGCTCTGAGAGCCAGAGTTGGAACCCAAGTCTCCTGACTTTAGGTCAAGTACCCCTCCTATTAGAAATACTATAAGATTCATAGGGCAGCTAGGTGACACAATGGGTAGAGCACCAAGCCTGGAGTCAGGAAGACTTATCTTCCCGAGTTCACCTCCAGCCTCAGACACTTGCTAGTCGTATGATCCTGGGCAAGTCACTTAATCATGTTGGCTTCAATTTCCTCATCTGTAAAATAAGCTGGAGAAGGAAACGGCAAACCACTCCAGTATCTTTTCCAAGAAAATCCCAAATAGGGTCACAAAGAGTCAGACACAACAGAAAAATGCCTGAACAACAAAATAAAACCCACAGAGACAGGGATCCAGCCTTTTATACATTGGCTTTTCTGTGTCCTGTGTGTTCGTCCTTTATTGCTGAAGAAGACCATGCCATCAGAGAAATAATGACATGACTTGAAATTGACTTTTGAGTGAGGGAGGGCTATGCAGGTCACCAGCCTCACTTCTCCTCCAGAGCCATCTGAATCCAGTGACCAGATATTCTTCAGGATGACTGGAGATGGCCCAGGATGAGGCAAACTGGGGTTAAGTGACTTGCTCAAGTTCACACAGCTAGTGAGTGTGAAGTGTCTGAGGTAAGATTTGAACTCAGGTCCTCCTGACTCCTGCACTGGTGCTCCATCCACTGCACCACCTAGCTGCCCCTTTCTGTGTCCTAAACAACTTTCAGAGACTATAGATAGCAGAGAAAGCTACAAAGAATCTGCATTATTCTAGGAAATTCCTCACTGGGAGCTCCCTTTACTGACGAAACCACAGGTCCAATCTACATCTTTTGGACTTGGAGGAGTTAAAGGAATGAAGTTTGAGACCGTTGTAATTTAAGGACTTAGAAAATTGCCTGGGGGCATGGAGAGATGAAGTGACTTGCCTAGGGTCACATAGCCAGGATATGTCAAAGACAGGACTTGAACCCAGATATGCATAAATCTATATTCATGTCTCTACATCTTTTCTTCCCCCCTGCCATCCAGCATAGTATATTACACACAAAATATATTTCATAAATATTTGTGAAATCAACAAAAAAGCTAGTCAAAGCAACATTAAGAGTAATCTCTACCTCTGGGCTTCTTCAGAGAATGCAGGCGTACCTCATTTTACTGAGTTTTGCTTTATTGTGTTTCACAGATAACTGTGCTGTTTTTTGTTTGTTTTACAAATTGGAGGTTCGCGGCAATCTTGCTTAGAATTAGTCGACAGGTGCCAACAGGTATAGTACTATTATGTTTCATGATTTTATTTGTAATCAGTGATCACAGATACAATATCTGTGATCAGTTATTATAATTGTTTTGGGCTTCCATGAACTACACCCATATAAGATAACAAATGTAATCTATAAACGATGTGTGTTCTGACCCTTCTATTCAACCAGTAGCTCCCCCATCTCTCCTCCTCTTCTCAGTCTCTCTATTCTCTGAGAAACAATAATATTAAAGAATATTACATAAACTTAGTTGAAAAAGCAGTGACAGGGTTTGAGAGGATTAATGCCAATTTTGGAAGTTCTACTGTGGGTAAAATGCTATCAAACGGCCTTGTAGGCTACCAAGAAATCTTTTGTGAAAGGGAGAACCAATTGATGTGCAAGTTTCATTGTTGTCTGATCTTAAAAACTTACAATAACCATCTTAACCTTTAGCGACCACCATCCTGATCGGTCAGCAGCCTTTAACATCAAGGTGAGACTCCACCAGCAAAAAGGTCACAACTCGCTGAAGGCTCAGATGAGGGCTAGCATTTTTTAGCAACATTTTTTTTTTTAAATTAAGGTATGTACATTGTTTTCTTTAGACATAATACTCTGGCACACTGAACAGACTATAGTATGGTGTAAACCTAACTTTTATATGCACCGGTGAACCAAAAAATTTGTGTGACTTCCTTTATTGCTACATTCACTTTATTGCGGTGGTCTGGACCTGAACCTGCAATATCTCCTAGGTATGCTCATAATAGCTAGCATTTATAACAGAATGTAAAGGTTTGCAAAATATTCTGTATATACGATCTCATTTGAGCCTCACAAGAACTCTGGGAGGCAGGTGCTACATTGCTACCTTCTTTTTACATATGAGAAAACTAAGACTGAGAGGTTATATGACTTGTCTGGGGTTGAACAGCTAATAATATGAGGAAGTATTTAACTCATGTCTTCCTGAAACAGACTAGTGCTCTAGTCATTGCATCACCTAGCTTCCAATTAACAAAGAAGTAAGGGACAGTTTAGTAGAAGCAAAGGCAACACCAGAATACTTGAAAAGCAAGAAGATGCTCATTCTTAGGACAGAAGCCAACCTCACAGACGGCTGAGAGTGAGATCTGGAACTCAGTTTCCAGCATTGCTACTTTCCTTTTCACTCTAGCATGGTGCTTAAGTAATGTCTTTTAAGAAGAAGAAAGAAATATGGCATAGACGCAGCATCAGCCCAAAGGGTTCAAACAAAGATGGACCTTTCCACTTTGTGGGAACAGCTCTGTGCATTCTATTGAGAAGGATGGGAGGAAGGTATCCTCAGCATTCAACAGTCTGTCAAGCAACTGGAGTTTTAGGTCACAGGGGTGGGCCTCAAATGATACATGACTGGCTATAAAAATTTACATCATTTTTGAGAAGCACATTCTGAAAGCTTGAGGTATAGCCTAGCCAATAAGTCTACGGGTCAAAAAGTTAGCTCTCTGGGTCCCATCAGCAAAGTCAGGAATAATGCTGGCTATCTACCTTCCCTTCAGGGAGCTATGAAGGCTGGTAGGATGTTCATCAACAGCTTAGTGAGCCCTGAAGAGAATATGCTATAAATCTGGAGAAATAGGCTGGTTCAGTGAATGTTACTATTACACTGATATTTCAGACTTCTAAAAACTTCATCTTTTCCATGGCTGGAGGGTGACAGCTCCTTTGTTCCCATATACCCTAGTCCAGTGGTTCTCAAATTATTTGGTCTCAGGACTCCTTTTATACTCTTAAAAATTATTGAGGACTCTCAACAGTTTTTGTTTATGTGGGTTATATCTATCAATATTTACTGTATTAGGAATTAAAATGTCTTTTATTATTATGAAAATAGTTTTTGACCACTCAGAGACCTTGAAAGGGGTCCCTGAACCAAACTTTGAGAATCACTCAACTTGTCTAAGATGATATAAATAGGGATTAGACTCTGTGATTTAATTGGTATAGGAAATTCTTGGATTAGGAAACTCTCTCTACAAGTGAAGGTTGGTTCCTTCTCTGCCACTTCGAGTTGTTTCTTAAGTACTGAGAGTTTAACGGACTTGTCTAGCGCCACATAGGGACTTCAGTGAGACAGGAACGGAACCTGGGTCTTCTTGGCTCTAAGGTACATTTTCTATCTACTGTGCTAAAATGTTATTTTTAAAAGGCCAGGTACAAAATAGCAAGAAACCATAGTGCCACTTGTCTACACAGGAGAGATGTTCCATTTTCTACACAACCATCCTCTTCAACTCATTTCTTGTTCATTTTATTTGATTTTATATTTAATGTAATCAAAACTTAGTAATAAATCATTCCTAGTTTAAAAAAGATACAACATATAGCTCTATGAATCAAAATGGCATTTGGACAGGCAAGCTAAATTAATGATATGGAATTAGATAGGAGATAAACCATGAAGGGGCTGAGGAGGACTTGGGCACAAATAAAACTGAACTCTGCTACTGTTGGGGGTGTAAGCTCAGTTTTCACGTGGACAGTCTCGGGCAGGTAAAAGTGAAGACCTCTAAACCTCAGAGTTCTCAGGGAACAGCTGGGGATTGAGGCGTGAAACACGGGCTATCTCGTGCATTTCCACCTCTTCTCAGTGGGAAACTTGCTGGGGAAAGCATCCCACCCTTGAGATTGGCCCGTGGTCTGAGCACACCTGTTGTTAATTAGCTAGGAGCTGAGAGCATGCACGGTATTCACGTGCAAACTATGCCGCGGGAGAGCTTAAGTAGGGACAAGAAAGCCTGAAGGCCCTCTTCTGGATGCGGGGTCCCCTTTGGGGGTCCCTCCCCTCTCTTCTTGCTGCGGGGGCCCTTGGAGGGAAGAGGGTCCCTCCCCTCTTCCGCTCCCACCTTCTTGCTGTATGATCCTTGCCCCTTGGGAAGAGGAGGATTCCTCTCTCCTGAGGAAGAATTCACCCTGCATATGGATACATAACTAAGACCCTGAATAAAGCCTAACCCTTGTTTGACTCTGGAAAGTCTCTTCTCTCAATACGTTTATCCGGTTGGCCACCGAAGACCAGTGAAAAGGTAAGAAGGCTTGGGTAGCTCATCGGCCTCTAGGCTGAACATGCTACCAACCTCATAGCAGATATATAGGATGACTTGCTTGGTTCTCTCAGTCTCACTGGCATCCCTTTATACATTTCCATTATCTTGTCACATGTGCTGGAGTCTCTGTTCTGTGATGGTAGATCAAGGAACTGGTGGGAGTCCTTGATTATGTGATTATGGAGTCTATAGCTATAAGCAAGATGATAATAAAGACAGCAGAAGGCTGGCATCCAGCAATTCTGAACCACTTTATACCTATGGACCAGTTTGAAATTTACAGGCTACTCTAGCAGTGAACGGAAAGCCAACATTTTTAGTTCTGGATCTATAGATTCTTATGTTATAAAACTGTATTTTTACATCTGGAAGGACCTTTGGAGGCCATCCGGTCCATCCACCCCTTTTGATAGAAGGAAACTGAGACCCAGCAAAGTTAAGCAACTTCACCAGATTCAAACCCATGTCTAACAATTCTATTTATTTATTTATTTTTACTATACTCAAGATTTTGTTTTTAATATTTATCATGCTGTTCAACAAATAAGCATTTTAAAGTACCCCTTATCTACCAGGTATTCTGTTAGGTGCTGGGGATTCAAATGAAAAAACTTACTTTCAAGAAGCTCATATTCCACAGATAAGAATACACTTGTTTTAGAAATAAATGAGGATGTCAATATTTTAAATGTATTTTAGGATCCAGGTTACTTGCTAGTTTGGTAGAACAAGACAGGAAAGCCCCAAACGAAGTTAGCCCACAGTTCACACTTGTATCAGAATTTAAGGTGCAAAGCTGTAGAGTACAAAATATTAGAATCCTTTATACAGTGTTCTCTTGGTTCTCATTTTGCTCTTCATTATTTTGTACACGTTCATCCATGTTTTTCTAAGATCATCAAACTTATCACTTCTTATAGCAAGTATACAGTAACAGCAATCTTGTTTTAAGAACAATTTTGAACAAATAAGTTATTTTGACTATTATAAATACCCAAATTAACTACAAAGAACATAAGAAAGAAGATGCTATCTGCATTCAGAGAAAGAACTGATAAATAAAAGTATGTATAGAATGTTTTCACGTGTGTGTGTATGTGTGTATCTAATGACAGTCATTTCTAGGGTGAGGAGGGGGGAGGGAAGAACAAAAGAAAAAAGGGAAAAAAAGAAAGTTACACGATAATTTTATTATATATTTAAAAGCAATAGCAGATAGAACATAACAGATTTGCAGTTCCATGTACAATGATCCTTTTTCTCCTATTCTCTATGTTATGGAAATGCTTATTTTATTTCTTAACTTCAGAATAAAATAAATAAAGAAAACAAAACAAAATTCTAGAATACAAAGATGGCTAGTCATCTGTGGTCTAAAAATCCAGCATCCAAACCACGGCCAACCAAAATTTCACTTTAACCCCAGAATAATCAGACTCTTTTTTTCCTATGAGATAAATATGACGTGCCTTGGCACCATGGTATGAAAGGTGGTGACCCTAAATCCTTGCTAGTGAAGAACAAGCTCTGGAACTTGAAACCATCTGGAATGGCTTTAATGAAACTCCCCACTAAAGATATGTAGGTAACATAAAAGCTGCATCGGTGTGAGGAGTACTTGTATGGATGACACGGTAGATCTTTCAAGTGCTGAAGTTTATGTATAGCATTTAAACCAGCTCCTTTCTATCATCTTTAAGTTTCCTACACTTGACATCCCTCCATACACCCAATAAAGCAGTCACATTGACCTAGTTGTGGTCCCTCACGTATGCCATTCCATCTAATTTTTCACAGTTAAAACTAGCTGTCCCTTGCACCTGGAATGCTCTCCTTCCTCACCACTGCATCATGACTTCCCTGGCTTCCTTCCAGACTTGGTTCATATCCTACCTCAGCAGAAGGCCCTTCCTGGTCCCCCCAACTGCTACAATCTTCCTCTCTGAAATTACATCCCATCAGCCTTATAGATATTGTATTTACCCATTGTCTCCCCCATTAGATAATATGTACATTTTGAGACCAGGGACTCTGTTTCTTTATAATTCTAACACTTAGTGCCTGACACACAGAAAGACCTTAATAAAGACTTACTGACTGATTAAATTTTAAGATTGGTCAATCAATAAGTATTTATTGATCGTTTAAAACGTACTCAGTTGCAGTGTAAGTATTGTGTTGTGTGTAGAGAAGAACAGGAGAAGATATATTCTTCACCTTTGAGGACCTTAAGATTCTATTGGGGAGACAAGATGCATGAGCCTATGTGAATATGGTAAAATGCTAAATATAGATGAATAATTATTAGAGTCTGAATAAGATCAACATTCTTTTTTGTGTCATCAACATAGGCTACTGGGAGGAGATAGAACATTAGAAGGGCCTTAAAGAATGTGGAAGACACTTGTGTGAGCTTTCTTCTCCATGGCTTTCCTCTAATGAGAAAATCTGGATCAGAGATGCCAGGTGAGTAAATCTCTGAACTATATCAAAATTTTTGATGAGTCAGGATCCTTCGTCTAGAGATAACATGGCTTTGAGCTCTAGGGAATGGTGTTTTCTGGAAAATGGTGAGATTTGCTTGATTATGATAATATGCTCCCCAATCCACAAGTGAGGAAGAGATTATGTATCTTCATGAGAAGATCTGTATAAGGCCAGATGCTCTCAGTGGGGAGTCATTTGTACATCCAATTAATCAGTGGTAACTTCAGCTGCTCTGCTATATACTAGATAGAGGAAAGGAAATTCGATTCCAGTGATCAAGTCAACATTTTGAAATCATTAAAATGTAGGAGACACTCACCATTAGGCAATTCTAGAATCCCTGATTCCTCCCTAGGGCAATGTTCCCTCTATTTGCCCAAATAAGGTTGAATTTTATGAGGTAATATCTTAATAGATTTTTAAAGCTTAATCCAGTGAATTAGAAATCCCTTTCTACCACCCCAAAGTTAATTTTCTTTGGCAGATTAAACAGTTGGTTTTGATGTATAAAGTCTTAATTTTTCTTGTTTTCTGTTTCTGATTTCTTAGATTAAAGGTTTCAAACCAATGACCAGCCCCTCCTCCCAACCCTAAAACATACTATTCATTCCTCTTAATTGTTTTGTTTGGGAGAACACATAATCAGATTTGTAAGCCTTTGAGAAAAGAAACAAAAGTTTAAATATTACCAGTTCAAGAAGATGAGCGTTATTGTAAATTTAAAACAAATGTGAAATTTGAGTTAGAGGTCACTGTATAATATCATTTAGTACTTTAAAGATGGAAGAGACCTTAGAGATCATCTGATTCAATCTTTTAATTTTATAGGTGAGTATCTGGATGGTTGAGTGCTTAGAAGAGGGTAAAGTGTAAAGACTGAAAAAGTAGGAAGGGGCCAGGTTGAGAAGAGCTTTAAAAGCCAGAGGATTTTGTACTTGAGTCTACTGATCATGGGGAGTCCGCTGACTCCTCAGCGGAGTTTACTGAGAAGGAGGGGGTGACATGGTCAGATCTATGCTTTAGGAAAATCACTTTGGCAGCAGAGTGGAAGCTGGATTGTAGTACAGGAGATACTCAGAGGCAGGGAAACCAACCAGAAGACTATCATAATAGTCTAGGTGAGAGAGAACACCAGACTTGCTTCTAACCCAGACTCCACAGCTATCATGGAGAGGAAAAATCATTGGGAAGAGACTCATTTTCTTTATTCACCATCACACCACCACCAGCACCAACTGCTGATCAACTGCCACTAACCAGTGGATGGGCACAGGAGCCCTGGGACCCCCGCCCCCACTTCAAAACCACCAGTCCTGTTTCCATTCCACCCTTCACAGTTATTATCCAGGGAAGTAACTCCTTTGAAGAAGGTGCCAACCATTCCTATCAACTGTCAACCAACTGCTATATATAGGGTAGGCAATCCAGCCCAGTTGAAGCAACAGGGCACCTTTAGGAAGAGTAGGAGGCAGCATGTGCCAGGTAAGACAAACCACTCCCACCAGCACTTTGATTACCATTTCCCCTCAGATTCTGATGGAAATAGCCCAAGACCATGAACCCATTGGAATATCAATAATTTTAGCTCAGTGCCCTTAGTCAGCATCTATTTTTGCTATAGGTTTTACAGTAATAGTTACTGGAGAATCAGAAAGAAAAATTTTTGCTATGAAAGTCCTTGGACATTGTTAAATGGTTCAATATCAGAAATGGATATGATTTGATCAGGAGATAGGACATTAAATCAGAAGCATTACCATCTGCTTTGCCTCTGTACTCTAAGAAGCATGGGACAGCTGAAGATGTTCTATACGTGTTGTCTTCCCAGTTAGAACATGGACTCTGGGAGAGCAGGGACTGCCTTACTTTTCTATTATACCAACAGCCTTAGCACAGAGCAAGTGTGTAATAAATGCTTCATTCATTCATTCACAGTACGGTAGGATGGTGGCTCTGTGAGAACACACATATGCACCACAGATGCTGTGAAAGAGCTGGGAGGAGAAAGAGGATCGATAAAGAAATGGTCAGGTAGTTAGAACCCAAAGGAAGCAGTGACAATATACCCACAGGAGGAGAGAGTATCAAGGAGGGAATGACCAGCAATATCAAATGCTGCAAAAAAGTTCAAGGAAAATGATTGGGAAAAAGCCAATGGGTTTGATAATTACAAGGCCACGGTTGACCTTGGAGAGAAAAGTTTCAGCAAAACATTGGGGATCGAAGCCAGATTACAGATGGCTGAGGAATCAGTGGGTGGTGAAGAAGCAGAGTCAGTGAAGGTAGCCTACTTTCTTTTTTTCCCTTTTCATATTGTATCAGTAAAGGGAAGGAGTGATGGAGGAAGATAGATGGAAGGGACAGCAGGATCAAGAGAAAATTTTTAGTAGAAGGAAAGAAGCCAATGGTGGGGGAGTGTTCAATAGGGGAAGGGGGGAGAGAGGAAGAGGGGGGAGAGAGAGAGAGAGAGAGA